>NW_017803357.1:78945-107697 GCF_001625305.1 Branchiostoma belcheri | reverse complement strand
AGAGAGAGAGAGAGAGAACGTTATGTATATAGATATGTACATAAAACATTTATATGTAAATCAAGTGTGTGTGTGTGTGTGTGTGTGTGTGTGTGTAATAGATATTTATGTATTTATTCATATTGTATTATATATGATATAAAGTGATAAGGATATACCAGTTAATAGGAAAGATGTTCAGAATATCAAAGATTACAGATGAAGACGAATGAAGCACCATCAAGATGACCAAGATGCCAAAGGATAAGGAAAAAGGTAAAAACATTAGATAGATGGCAAAATGGTTGATTTCGGCCCAATGCCGTTGCCATCAATCTACATGCCTTGTTGAGCGCCGCCAAGGCAGCTTTTTTCCGTAACAAGACAGCGGAATTTGCTAGGCACATTCCCGACGACTTTCCCGGGCTTTAAGATGCCCAAACTATGGTATCACGACGGTCGATCGCACAACGTATGTGACCAGGATCAAGGACCTTACTCACGGGTCTGTAATGAATCCAGTTGTCCGTGCAGGTTGTCCAGCCTGTGGTCCAGCGCCTGCAGATCGGCCAAAATCTGCTCCTGGGGGTCAGGCTCCTCAAAGGCGTTACCTAGCGACCAGTTGACCAATCCTACCACAGCTTGCACGATTAGAGGTACCGGGACAAATTTCGTTTGCCCGGAGATTTTCAAACCCCGTGATTCCTAAAAACGGAGACATCAAGGTATTTGTATCATAGATGCTTGCAAGGAGTTTGCTCATCAGTCTAAGAATGTGGGTGCAGAAGACAAAACACTCTTTTCTTGTTTTTACATGTAGCACAAAGAACTCAATAGCTATGTCAGCTTGATATGATATATATATGCATTCACATAATATAATCCTTTATGTGAATGAAGCTAATGGGTAAATAAGCTTCTAAAACGTAAAAGACCTTACTTGGTATCTGCGACACTCCCAATGCCCGTCTTTGCCCATGACGGCAGAGGTACCTGTGAGACAGCGCACGGCGTAACACACACGGTACTCCCCACCACACACACAGTTCTGCAACCCCCTCTCATCCTCTGTAGCCCAGCAGTCACCAACCTGTGTCAGCAGTATACAACAG
This sequence comes from Branchiostoma belcheri, assembly GCF_001625305.1. Classification (NCBI taxonomy): domain Eukaryota; kingdom Metazoa; phylum Chordata; class Leptocardii; order Amphioxiformes; family Branchiostomatidae; genus Branchiostoma; species Branchiostoma belcheri. The sequence goes on along the minus strand of NW_017803357.1, from coordinate 106,606 downwards.
TCATTTCATACCATTATTACCTTCGCCAAGAAGGTTATGTTTTCAGGGGCGTTCGTGTATGTGTGTGTGTGTGTGTGTGTGTGTGTGTGTCTGTCTGTCTGTCTGTCTGTCTGTCAACACGATAACTTGAGAAGGTCTTGATGGATTGTCTTGATACTTGGTAGGTGGGTAGGTCTTGATGAGACCTCAAAATGATTAGATTTTGGGGCCACCTGGCGGCTTGTCATGGTACTGCAGCAGAACTTCCGGTTTTGATATCTCATGATCCAGACATGCTAGGGTGACGAAATTTGGATGGTAGATAGCTCTTGTGCTGGGGATAAAGTGACATGAGTTTGAGCCCCCTAGTTGCTTGCTCTAGAACTGCAGGGGGGTTTAAAGGACAAATGTTTAAAGGGGGATAACTCAACAACCGATTGATGGATCATCGTGATTTTTGGTATGTAGGTAGCTTGAGTGATGCTTGACATAATGATATTACAATTATGCAAATATGGATGTAATTTGCATAATTAATGAGGAAATTCTATTTATCAGCTGCATTCCATAATAGGAAGTTCAAGCTTGTGACATATGTTATTAAGAATGAGAGAAACACAGGCAGATATCGATTATGCAAATGAAGACTAATTTGCATAATTAATGAGAAAATATTATAATTGCATAGTGGTAACTGCCTGGAATTTTATACTTGGGGTGTTTGAAAGTTAAGTTAAGGTGAACATAATTAAACATAACTTATTCAAATAAGGACCTCATTTGCATAATTTATGAGAAAATGTCATCATGGCATTCTTTGTTAAGATAAGACTGTCTTTTGGTGGAGAATATGATCAACAGATATAATTCATGCAATTGAGGATCCTATTTGCATAATTAGGGGGATTAATATATAATTTCTTAATCATAAAAGCTAACATCATTTGGCGAAGGTATGAGATCGTGGAACTCTAGTTGCTGCTGATTTCACACCCAACCAAGTTCTTCGTGAATATTAATATTGATAATGGAGTAGCTGAATATAAAATAACCTTAAAAGGTCATGTCACCATTCGTAGCGTTGAAAGAATGACAACAATGAGACGGAATTCGACTAGTTTCGACAGAGATCGGACCACTCCTCCTTTTATACCTTTTCTAGGTCATGTCGTTACAGACGTAATATCAAAATCCTATATTTATGTCATATCTGCATGGATGTCGTTTGGTTTAGGATACGATTTACGTTTTACGATTATCATTATTGATTTGTCATAAATAATGCAGGCTGTGGTTCAAGTAACACTTCTAAAGCGATATCAGAATTTGAAGGACGACCAAGGTCAATGGGCCTCCCAGTCATTTAACGTGTTAAGTACTACTGATATCTGGCTTTGGGAGATGAATTAGATATGATGTCTAACGACTCGTCTCTACTGTTTCGTGTATATTCATGTTGCATTCGCTGATGTCGTGTTAAATCAATTGGCAGTAAACTTAATAACGCTGTACATAGGTCGCCCATGTATGACCAGAATCCCCAACATGGTATCAATGGCAAAAGAGAAGCCGCAAATGTAGAGCTGACGTGACATTGTGTTGCACAGTGAAGGTCCCAAGATGGAAACACAATTCTAGTCCCTAGTTAATATCTTTGAAAGCCGTTTTTTTACATTTTGGGCGTATTGACACGACATGAATGTTTAGGTCTTGCATGGCCAGAGCGGATGGATACATGAGAAAATGAGGTCAAACTAAGGGCTTGTTTACTGTTGTCAGCTGGGCACCCCTTGTTTTGCTTTTATTATTATTGAGGTAGACCCCTTGTGACGTCTTGGTGTAGGATTTTTTATTTTTTTATTTTTTTTTAGATTGAAAGAACTGATGATGTGGGAAAGTACTTTCATGGGGGGTTCTTTCGGTGTATTCAATGACATTAGATTTAATTTAGTGCCTTCAATGGCCAAACGTAAATTTTATGGTTGTGTAGCCACTAACCGTGTGAGTCAGGCAGCCATCTTGAATGTCAAGGGGTGAAAGGTTATCATCAGGAGAATTTTCCATGGTGGCTCTGGGAACGGGAACAGCTGAAAAAGTATTGATTCATTCTAAATGTCAACATACAGTGTACGCACCGATGTTGTTCATAAGTGTTGGAATGAAAAATATCTAGGTAGTAACCTTGCTAGCATCAATTGAGGGAAAGTTAACATGGCAAAGAGCTGGATAGCAGACGAAAATTTCGACAGGGCATTGACATTCACACCAACAGTTTCCACTTCATACGTTCTGATGAAATTAAATAATACATCACACAACGCTGCAGGATAAATGAGTCTTAAAAATTAAAGGCATATGCCAAAACAGTCACCCTAAAAATGTTACATTCATTTAAATGAATTCTGTGTCAACAATCCGTTTCTGTTTGCGTTGTGGGTGGTGTTGATGTAAGTTTGTTGACTACGCCACCACTATTGTACATTGGTTTTAATCCAGTGTGCAACACTGCGACTACCGATAAAGTCATCCTGTATCTTGTATGTGTGTACTTGTTTTGTCTCTCCGGAAGAAAGAAAAAAGAAAAAACAGTTACCTTCGTAATGAGCAAGGAACCCCATACCGGTGCCGACTCCAGATGACGTCATGGTTACTACCATCTTGTTACTGTAAGAAGTAACGGAAGGAGGAACGTCGGGCCCTTTAAATGTCCCTGCCGATCACAGAAAGTAACTCTATTTAGGACTTAAAAGTTATAGACGTTGCTATGTTGTGAGATGCAACGAAATTATATGAGTTATTAAGTTTTATTATTTCTACCCAGTACATCACGTAGGAACCAAGCATTTGAATGACTGTTTTCTTATCTTATCTCAATACGACCGTAGCAGCCATGATATGGTTGAATTGAGGAATGACTTACAACATTAAAATCAGTCGCGGAGACTTAGATCACGGATACACATTACTAACTAAAAATGAAAATAAAAATACAACTCACCCTCGGTCTCAAATTAATAGCATCAAAAATACTTGTATCAGGCACGGACTCAATTAACTGACCACAATCCTTTGTCGGAGGTCACTGACCCCCTTCACGGAGTAATAAACCTTGAAGGTTATTGGAGAAAACTGACCTAGTTGATTCCCAACGTTGCAGTGTTCGTACACAGCGACTTCCCCATCATGCAGGTGAAACGTCTCGAACGTGAGTCGTACAGAGGATCCCCATGGTACCTCTATGGACCACTGACAGGTTCCCTGGCCCGGGGTGGCTACTATGGTACCGAACGTGGTACCGGAATGATTTCCGCCGCATACTAGATAACACATCTGCATGTTAATCTTGTGCTTTTACTGAAATTGGCTATTAACTATTTTACAGTTACACTTCCATTTGCGCAAATATTCTACTACCCGGGCAGTTGTTAAGATTTCGGCCTATTTTTGACGTGTTTTAGGCGTTTAAGATGGGCTTTGCTTCCTTGTTTTGGTATGTTGTACGCCAGCCAAATTATAATTTCGGGTGACAAATTGGATATGCTGAGGGCCATGTTGATACTGTTTTTGCAACCACCAAAATATCTGATTGGAAATTACAAACATTCATTACAAATATTCATTTTCCTACTTCTGTCTCACGTTATAAAAGCCTTTGTCCATATGTTTTTCTTACCTGAATCTGATGTTACTTGTGTGCAGAGAACGGTCACTCCAAGGACAAATGCTGTTAGGACCGACATTCTAGCTTACGCTCAAAAACTCCAAATGTTGTATGATAACCTAACGTAGGGTTTATATAAGGCCAGAACATATGTGATTGAGCACGTGATTGACAACAGTGTACGGTATGGGTCATTATGGGGTTAAACAACATACTGGCCCGGTTCATGGCATGTTTTGAAACGTTGAGTAAAAAAAAATCTTTATCACCAGAAAGGGTCATATCAGTACTTCAAATTGACGACTTAGTTTTAGATTCTGAAGTACCAGTGTCACTAAAGAATGAGAGAAAGTGAGACATCTGACGCTGGGTTGATTTAGACGTAAGCTCTATTTCATTATAATCAGTTGATTTCATAAATTGTTTACAAACATTCCTGGTACATGTATTTCAAAGGAAATGGAAACACCCATTGTAAAATTCTACAACAAGGAAAGAGCACTAAAATGAATTGTAAGAACGTGTAATCAAGGTGACATGTCATAACTTAGTATTGTGAAATGAACTGGTTAGAGTATAAGCTGAACTAAGAATATAAGCTGAACGGCAAATTACTAGCAGTAGGTAACGACATTCAAATAGTATATCCACCTTCAAAACTAACATCTTAAAAGCAAGAAGTTAAATAATCTCTAAAGGTAATGGACATATGGTTCATTCTAGAACTACTAAATATACATATAGAACTTCACCGTTTGCATTAATAGGACATAGTCACCAACCCTTTACGAGCCTTACCTAACCTTCCCTCGCTCATGATACATGCCTCTCCGTGCAAATATATCCAGGTGTGTCCGTTCACTAGACTTGTTTTTTTTTTCAGCAGATAACTATGAGCTAATACATGTATTCTCATCGCTACTCATTAAGTTAGTAAATTCTTTCTGACTGAGAAAAAGATCTCTTTTGGAATGCTCGAAGCTTCATTGTGATTGTAGTAGTTTTCATTTTGATTCATAGTAATCATATCTCCTGCTGCCCATAGATCTAGAACTGTCGATTATGTTGCGTGATACGAATAAATGTACAGATCACTTTTTGAAATTCTTATGTATTTAAACCTAAGTCGTTCCAGGCGACTTATAATAGCATCATCGTCGATCAAAACCGTTCGTATCTTATTTGCTTTTACACATATACATATGCCGAACCAATCTAAGGAATTTCTTGAAATCCACTTCCGGGAAATTACTGTGTTTCTAGGAAGGTACTATGCAACATTAAAAAGAACACATCATAAAATGTCTAATGTCCTCAGCCTCACAAAGACAACATCCCCCCCCAACAAAATATCAACACTAGTATCGTCTAGTCACTGTATGTCTCCCTGTAGACTTGCTTGGTACACCTGATAATGGCGGACAACATCCGGGACACTCCAGTGTCATGGTGACGGGTCAGCCCCCGCGTCGCGCGCTGTTTCAACAAGGAGACAAACTCCCTGTCGTCCAACACCCCGTCATCTGTGAAGGGCGAATGCCGCGAATCATAAAAATTAAGTCGTTAAATGCACCCTAGGTCTATATATCACGGAACGACGTCAATTTTAATCATGACCTTTCATGGTTCCATCGATTACGACACTATTGATAGTCACGACGACCTAACTCTATCTGGACAAATTACACTAGAACGTAAGAGCATAGTTATCATGATTGATCTGTCACAAATTCCTGCATTAGCGTTACTCCACACGTATTGGGAGCTACATCATAAATCTGACAGAATAGGAACTTTCCACTGACCGTTTTCGTCGAATAGTTTGAAACATATTTGCATGATATGGTCAGCCAGCTCGACAGCCGCTACAGTTTTAGCGACGTGTGTCAGGGTTGCTGGAAAAGGGAAATGTTGTGTTGTCAGCATATAGAGCTAGCGTTAAACATATTGGACATATTCTTGTTAATAGCCATAAGCAGACATGTGAATGTGTTACTACGTAGATTACTCAAAGTTAAAGGATTCAGTTTGGGTCTGGAATGTTTCTTTATGGCGATGATGATGACATTCATCGAACATCGTCCAAAACATTTTGATGCCGTAGAATTTTCAAGCAATATGCGACAGAACCAACCACCTGTATCTGTATCTATACTCTGTATCCGAAAAGAATCTAAGACAGCATTTTATATAGCAAGACATATCACAAGAATACCCTGAGTTTGCGGCCGTACTACGGTCGTACTTACTCGGGTCCAGGGGCGCTCCGGCTGCATGGAAAAATGTCAGGGCGATGTCGATGTCATGGAGGTGCTGCAGCGCCAGGAACAAGTTCCGGAAGTCATCATACGACACGCCTGGGGGCGCCTGAGGAGTAGGTGAATATATGAGCGAAGATGTGCGACGTCGACTGATAGTATGTAATACGGTATGTCAGTAACGTTACGCATATGTCAAGGTGGAAGAAACTCCGAATGGGGGCCGCCGGTAGAGATCCCGATCTCTCTACTGGTACAATCTGCGATTCATGTCCAGTATGATACACGTAACGTTACAGCATTAAAAGATATATAGGTTTTATGGCATGCGCAAACTATTTGAATTATATCAGTATCTACCTGTAATGTGATTGAATTTTTGCCTTTCAGGATACTTTGGGCAATGTTAAGTTATACTGCAACAGATCATCCTCTCTGCCGGTGGAATCTTCGATTGTACTTGATTGGAATCTTGACTCTGACATATACGTCAAACATGAATATACTCAAGTCGTCGCGATATTAGGAAATTGGCAACAGTAGCGTCGATGCATTAATAACAGCGTAAGTTAGTTCATCTTGTTACAGATTTTACTTTCCTTTACGACCTTTGGCAACACGTTTTACGCATACCGGGATACACAAACTCACGTTTGGCTCGTCTTCAATGTGTTTCTTGACCCTGGCCACCATTTTCTTTTTCTTGTTATCTGAAAGGCCCGAGTACATCAGCAGCGAGTAACAAAACTCCCGGATGGAAATCAGTCCGCTTCTGTGATCCGGCTCGCATCTGTCGAACTGAAGTGGAAGAACATTGCAGCAAAAGCAATTTCAGGGCGGCAATACAAAAGAATATTCTAGATAAGGAAATTTGTCTGGTATTGACATTTTCGGTCATTTCTTAGCCCATATTCGTCATAATCTCATATAGTTGAAGCGTTTAGAATAGTCCAAATACAAACTAAGTCCCTTGATATTTGGTACCACAAATAAATAACTAGAACCAGCCTACGATACAAAAACAATCGCTTTCGTCAGCGACAATGCATTTTTCCTTACAGATGTAAGTATTATATTGTATGTATTGTACGTATATTACCTGAAATAACGTCATTCATTCATAGGGTTAATTCAACTTACTGCATTTAAAACAAGAGTTCCACGATCTCATACCTTCGCCAAATGATGTTAACCCTAGCGGTTGAAGAATTATAAAATTTTTATAATTGATTTTGCAAATAAGAGCCTCATTTTCATGGGTTATATCAGTTAATCATATTCTCCACCTAATGACAGTCTTATCTTAATTATCTTAGGCTATTATAGCACTTCCTCATAAATTATGCAAATGAGGTCATGATTTGAATAAATTATGTTTATTGATGTTCGCCTTCACTTAACTTCCAAATGTGGCGAGTATGAAATTCCCAGCAGTTACAACTATGAAATTTCAAAGATTTTCCATTAATTACGCAAATTAGGTCTTCATTTACATAATCTATATCCTCAGATGTTTTTTCATTCTAAATTACATGTCACAAGTGTTTCATAGTCCTATTATCGAACAAAGCAGATTTATAGAATTTCCTCGTTCATTATGCAAATTAGCTCCTGATTTGCATAATTGTCATTTGATTATGTCAAGCATCCCTTCAGCTACCTACATACCAAATATCACGACAATCCGTCAACCGATCCTTGAGTTATCGTACTTCGAAAATTTGTCAACAAATGCTCCTGCAGTTCCAGAACAAGCCGCTAGAGGGCCCAAACTCATTTCATTTCTTTCCTACCTCAAGAGCTATCTACAAACCAAAATTCGTGACCCAAGCATGTCCAGATCGCGATATATCAAAACAGGAAGTTCTGCTGCTGTACCAACAAAAGCCGCCAGGGGGTCCAAAATCTAATAATTTCTAGGTCTCATCAAGACCTACCCACCTACCAAGTTTCATGACAATGCATGCTAAGCTTCTTGAGTTATGCTGTTCACAAACAAACAGACAAACAAACAGACAGACTAACGCTACTGAAAACATAACCTTCTTGGCGAAGGTAAAAATGACCAGAAAATTGAATTGAAAATTCAGCTTCACTGTCCTGAAATCGTTTTGGGTGCCTTTAAAAGGTAATTGCCATTTCCGTCATGTACGAGATAATTATCATGTACGAGATAATTATGTCATACAGAGGCTGATTAGTGCATGGTATTCCTGTCAAGTACAGGGTACATAGCGGTAAAATTGGAGCACGCGTCAATGACAGCAACATTACCACTAATTGCCACTACAAAGTCCATACTCTTTGACCTCATTCAATCACACTCTCGCACAATCTTAATGCACATTTTATGTGCACAAACACGATGTCGTAGCTGTATGATTCCATACATCAACTACAAAAGGTATTGTTACCTCCATGAAAAATAGAGGTATTGTTTTTGGCGTTTCTGTGTGTGTGTGTGTGTGTGTGTGTGTGTGTGTGTTTGTGTTTCCGCACATTTGTAGTCAGCATAAATTCATAACGCCTTTATGGATAGTGATCATATTTGGTATGCTGGTAAGTCTTAGGAAGACTAGGTCAAGGTCAAATATGGGCCTCCTTGTGGATGACCTTGGTACTGCAACAGAACTTCCGGCCTTTTGTATCTTTTGTCCTGAACATGCTATGGTCTTGACTTTTTGGTGACAGATAGCTTTTCTTGGAATAAGTGGTGTGAGTTTGGTCCCCCTAGCAACTTGTTCTGGAACTGCAGGGGACTTTCTGGCGAAATCTTCTAAAGCCAAAACGTCCAGATAGGTATAACGTATTTTCATCATTTTTGGTGTGTTGGTAGCTGAGAGAAAGTTGTACATAATTAAATGGAGATTATGCAAATGAGGACTTAATTTGCATAATTAAGGAGGAAATTCTATAATTACAGTGTTTTATATAATAGTTCTTTTATACATGTAATCTTTTTAATCTGTGGCAGGGGGAAAATCAACAGATACCAATTATGCAAATGATAATCTAATTTGCATAATTAATGTAAAAATTCAGTGACTCCTTATTGGTGCATGATGTGAATTTTATACCCCGTGACATGTGTAAGTTACTTAAAGGTTAGCACCACTATGCATATATTATGTTAATGTAGAGGTTATTTGTATAATTAAGGAGGACATGTTGAAATGAAGTATGACAAAGCAAGTAAGCAAGCCCATATTTCATGGAGGTATGAGATCTCGGAACTCTTATTTTTGGCGTGTCTGTCTGTGTGTCGGTCTGTGTAGGTATGTGCGTGTTTGTGTGTGTGTGTGTGTGTGTGTGTGTGTTTGTGTTTTCGCACATTTGTAGTCAACATAACTTCAGAACGCCTTTATGGATTATGATGATATTTGGTACGTTAGGAAGACAAAGGTCAAGGTCAAATATTTGCCTCCTGTTGGCTGACCTTGGTCCTGAACAATGCTATGGTCTTGGATTTTAGGTAACAGATACATTTTCTTGGTTGTGTAAGTTTTGTCTCCCTAGCAGCTTGTTCTGAAACTGCAGGTTAGTTTCTGGTAAAAACTTTAAAGCAGATAAGTCAAGAAAGGAACACCGTAGGTTCATCATTTTTGGTGTATAGGTAGCGTATAAAGAGATGTACATAACGAAAGACAAATTATGCAAATGGAAGCTAAATTTGCATAATTAAGTAGGAAATTCTGCAATTCCAGTGTTTTAAATGATCATACTCTCTTACATGTGATGTAATGCAGGTGAAACATCAACAGATACCAATTATACAAATAATGACCTAATTTACATAATTAATGTGAAAATATTGCGATTTATTAATGTTGAGTGATTGGAATTTTTATACCTTGTGACATGTGTAAGTTACTTACAGGTTCCCATCACTATGCATATATTATGTTAATGTAGAGGTAATTTGCATAATCAATGAGCACATGTTGAAATGAAATATTGCCAAAGGATAGGAATTCATCACTCAAAATATTGTAATTTGAGTTAAGAAAACCATAAATTAAACTGTTGATTACGACCTTCCTTCCATATACATGTACAATGAGACAAATCCCCCACTAACAATTTTACATAAACTCTTCATATTTAATGGAGGTCTCCGAATTCTTGTTATTATTGAGGTTTACAGGAAAGGTAGACAATCTCACCTCCAGCTTCAGCACAGCATCCTGCACCTTCTCTTGGAAGTCTAGGAACTTCTGCAGCGTGAGTCGTTGGTTTAAATTAGGGCCAAAGAAATACATAGCCAGGGAGCTGCCCATTCCGTCCTTGTCAACGGCGCTGCCAAGGGATCGAGAACATTATTGATACAACAAAAGTGCTGCTACTTTCGTAATACCCTGATTATAATTAAATCGCTTTACGGTTGCCGGCCGCCCAACATCCAGCCGCCAGCCGAAAAGGGGGAGGGGCCAGTAAAGCCGCGGACGGCAGAGTTTGCGTTATACAGACTACTTTCGTTAGTCGCCCACATCGCTCCAAATGCTCCTAATCGCATTGAATGCGCTTCGATCCCAAACCACCTCGGGAGGTAGTTTCGGAGCTGATTTTCCAATCGGTTTCACCAGATCGCGATTTGCGTCTGAACGCAATGTGATTCCAATGTGACTTCACTTCACACTTTTTATGATGACCTGGTCATGGATTAAGGGCTGATATTTCCTTATTTATATGCAATACAAAACTTAACGTGGCAGCAACTTTAAAAAGAGCAGAGCAGTAATGATCGAATAGTGCCAATTCTAGGACGAGCTTCACCGCCTCTGGTGGGACCACGTCGGCATTCGGCCGAGGTACGCTGGAAGGGGGCACCAGCAAGCAGGTCATTGACCTCTGACATTAATAACACGTTACCTTGCGTGAAGACTCTTATATATACATATGAGTATTCATTTCATGAACTTTTGACTTGTTGAAAGTATTGAAAGGTGATACGTCTTGTTAATGTGCTAGGTAGAATTTACTTACAGTTGTGTACAACACTGACCTGCGCTCTGTGTGCTTCATCCCTGTTGTTGTGTTGCGGAATGCAAAATTCTCTACCTGAGGAATAGGACAATTTTCAATATTATGTTTAACACGCCAATACCAAAATATCAATATAGTCACGTAAGGAACGTTGCTTGTTCAACTCATTGACTAATTAAAAGATACTCTTCAGTTAAAAACATTGTACATCTTTATAAAGGTTCGACTAATACTAGACAATGATCATGAATGACATGTACGTGGGTCCTGCAGAAATACGAGAGCCTCCGATCGCGCTTATAATAGCTTACCTTCAGGAACTCATCATGAGACAAGTGACCGTCTCCGTCCATGTCGTACACACGGAAAGTCACCTCAAAGTTCCGCCTGGGAGCTGGACCGGAAGAGAATTACGGCATTACCAATTCAGTCAATTTGATTATTCCCAAAAGTACTGTTCTATCTAAGCTTTGGCACACTAAACTTGCCGTTTGGCTACCAATTCTCTATTGCTTACAGGGTTAGCCAGGAGGGGGAAACTTAAGCAAAGTGGATGACAAGAACATCCTCTGATTATAGTACACAACCGATAACAACAGCTTCATCACGCACACACACAGATGGAAATAATTTGTGGAGACGTATCTAAGAAAAGTGAAGTAAAATAAAGACAGTTAAGTACCTAAGAATGCTATCTATATTCTAAAAACATGGAATTTTTACTGGTTAGCACGGTGAGTAGAAAGATGTAGTCCGTGAAGTTGATAAGCCCGCTGTTGCCGAGTTTGGAGAAGATGTCAGGGTAGGAACACTTCACACTCACTACCTCGCCGACATCCTACAGGTAGAAAGTCACGGACAGGATACTTTGGGTGTGGCATGATGGTTGTAAGTTGTAACGAAAATGTTGTTTTCCAAAATATCCGCAATTCAAACAGTATCAAACCATCAACTTACCTTAAATTTTACTGTCACATTCTCATCGTCGTCATTTCAGTAGGACAACTAACATTGCTGTTGATCTAGAGTTTTTAAACTCTACAGCAATGTTAGTAGTCAGTAATTCGTCAAACAAATCAGATGTTTTATCACAATGTAGTAATTTTCGGGTAAATTACACTCATCACTGATTATATTTAATGCATTTACTTACCTCCTTTCGGATATGCATAAACTGATCCAGACCTAGACCTACAGAACAGTTGAAGTAGATAGCATGACTCCATTATAATTTGTTTAAGTAGGAAACAAAGAACCATTCGTTGGATAAAGGATACTACTATGTTGCATACAGCATAAGACAGAAATTTATGATGATACTTTTAACTTTCTCATGGAAATTTCAGAGGTCGGTGGAACCATAAATTACAGCATAAAAATATTATGATAAACTCACGAGTGCATCGTCCGGTGGAATAGTTGTAACCAACCAGCAATAGATTATCAAATTGGCCAGACAAGTACTTTTTAGTATCCAATTACCCACTGGAGTGTCTGCCCAATTTGATAATGCCTTGTTGCTTACGACTTTGCCACCAAATGATGTACTTGGAGATAGGCATGACATCCCCTGACCTTCTGGCTGCATCTCGCCCGGTGTGATGGACCTGAGGAAGTCCTGTGGCGTCATGTAGATCTCCGCGTGTCCGTCCGAGATCACACTCAGCGTCGCGAAGTACCGGAAGATCTTGTCCGGATTGGAGAACTGCCGGATTCTGTTCTCGTATTCGATTACCTGTCGTTAACGAGAGTTGCTAGAGAGTTGCTACATATTGTTGAACTTATGAGGCTTCTGTTGTAACCAAAACCGTGCTTTAACCATAATCCTTCACCGCTCTGGATAGTCCAGGCGTATCCAGAACCGTGCCTGACCCTACCCCTAACTCATTCTGGTATACAGTTACTGGTACTGGTCTGGATACACTAGCCACATTACCAAGCATTCGATGAGCGACCAACAAATGCACCATCCAAAGATCATTGAGACATTATAGAAGGACCTGAAAAAAAGATTAATTGATTAATTGATTAATTGATTAATTGATTAATTGATTAATTGATTAATTGATTAATTGATTAATTGATTAATTGATTAATTGATTAATTGATTAATTGATTAATTGATTAATTGATTAATTGATTAATTGATTAATTATCTCTATAACTGGCCAGTTATTTTGGATCGATTGTCAGTTGCACAGCACAGGAAATGGGAAGATATCAGTATAATACCCTGTTCACATCTTACGGAGATGAAAGGAAAATGCTTACTAGGCATAACCAGTATCTTAAGTTAGTACCATTGAGATTTTCTACAATCCATATAGTGGGAAATGGCTATTCATAATGTCACAAAAGGTCACAAAACATATATTGTCGTATTGTGAAAATACGTAGTTTCCCATTAGAACCGGTCGAGAAAGCCAGCTTGGGAAAACCTCGGCCCTAACCTTACCGTGAAAGACATTCTTCAAAGCTGGACATGGTTTATGTGCAGGCAAATTCAAAACTGCTAGAAAATATCTAAAAACCAAGGCAATGAGAGCACTTTTCAAACTCAAGGCTCTCTTACTCTCCAACAACGGTGTCTCAGTCAGTCTCGGAAAAAACCTATACGAAAAATTTGTAAAACCTATTTTCATGTACGGCTCAGAAATCACATGCTTTGACCGATCTTCAAAAACTATAAAGATTATTGTATCACACACCGGCAGTATACAGGAATCCTCTGCCAAGGTTTTCTCCTCCCTTCTAAAGAAGCTTGATATTCAAGAAAATATTCCCGCTTCTGTCAGGAAAAGTTCATCCTCTGCCACAAATAATACTTATATTGTTTGCTTAGAAAGAAATACTGATAAAGAAATGCTAATGCGACATGTCAATAGCAAAGTTTTACAAGAGAATGGCTTCCAAATTATAAACCTACATTCAAATCAACATATTCCAGAATTCGACACTATTGACATGCGTTTTCAGAAGTTTTTGTTAGGCGTACATGCCAAGGCCCCAAACGACGGTGTCAGAGGAGAATTGGGAACTTTCCCAGTTACGGTGAATACAGAAATACAACTCGTTAAATACTGGCATCGCTTAGTTAATTTATCCGAAGATGCCCTGCTTCGATTCGGGAGGCATACAATACTACCTTGCTTGGAGAACATGATTGGATTATACATGTGAAAGACATTCTGAACCTCAATGGCACATATGGCTTAACCCGAAGTCATATCACATAGACTCAATTACTACTCAGTTGAAGCAACGTTTACAAGATATCTATATACAAAACTGGCATTGTGCCATTCGAAACAATTCTAAATTATCTTTCCTTTCCACCTTAGACAAGAATTACAAGCAAGAAAATTACCTTTCTAACATAAGGAGCTTTGACATACGTCGAGCAATCACAAAACTCAGAATTGGATGTCACAAACTCAGTATAGAAACCGGAAGATTTCAAAGGCTTCCTATTGACCAGAGGGTTTGTCCATTCTGCCCAGAACTAGTTGAGAATGAGTATCACTTTTTGATGGAATGTCCTAAGTATGTTGATGTACGCAATTCATTAAATACGAAACTATCGTCATATGTACCAGAATTTACATCGATGGATTTAAGTAGCAAATTTAAGATAATAATGACCTGTGATAACTCATGTATGGTAGATATAGGAATGTATATCAAACAATGTCTAGACATAAGAAATTCCTCCAATATTGTAAAAGTTCATTCACATCCTATGCCTATATCAGCCACAAACTCCTGTATTAGTTAGTTTAGTCCATAGTTAAGTTTATAGATAAGTTTTGCCATACTTTGTACCATGTACAACTGTTGTGCAATAAAGTTATTATTATGTATCGTAGCTTAATAACATTTGTATCAAACCTTCCTATCCTTGAAGGTCGGCCTCTTCTTTTTCCCGTGAGGTTCTTCGTCTTCTGCATCGGTTTTGGCCTCTGACCCGGTACGGGTCTTTTGACCTTCCTCCGCCGCTTGCAGCTTTCTGAGCAAACGAAAGGTACACCACAAATCAACTCATCTTGTGTATCATGGTTACTTAGTATGTCAATATTGTATAACGGTACAACGTTTTTCCAAACTATGTGGGCATCGTAACGTGAATTTGCTATGAAACAGACCTTGATTTCAACGACAAACAGTTCCTACCTTCTCCAATTTAAAAAGGCTGTTCCAGCTACTGCGGCCACCCCACCTAGAAGCAAGGATGGTCTCAGCAGCGTGTGAGTCCTCCCTCTTGGAGCGGTGCTGAGGTTCTTGATGTGCACATACGTAGCGCGAAGAAACAGGTGTCTTCCTAGAATGCATCTCTTAAGCATTGTGATTGTCCTAAAGAAATGAAATGATACAGATAATAAAGGAAATAAAGTTATCGTCGATCTGAGTCAGATATGAAGCAGCACGTCGACAGAAAGTACTGCGCCTGCGCGCGCGAAACCCAGATGTTCAAAGTTTCGTTGGCTGGTTGGTCAACGTTGCATCAGAAATTTGCCTGTTCCAGACGGTATTTTTGCCGACACTACATTTGACAACTATAGACGGGATGTTATCCTTAAGGACGCAAAAATGCGACCTTAAACGAGACGTTCTGCCGACGTGCTAGGCACAATACATTACTCCGCATCAGGTTGGTAAGCTTAAGTCACTAAGTGAAGAGACTTTTTTTACACAACCAAGTCTTTTATTCAGTTTTGTTGACCGTCTGTCACTCTCCTCAGGGCCATTCTGACTGGTTCACATTGCACTGCAGCACAGGTGTCACTGCTATAGATGCATTCCCAAACGTACAGTATTTACATATTTACAGCATTCTTACACTCCTGATAGTTTTGGAACCGCATTGTGGAATCTGTTCCCTGTTCTCTATAACTGCTTATGATGCTAAGCGGTATTCACCGAATGATGAAGAGTTATACACTGTAGCCTCTATAGCTCCTGAAAAAGTATATACAGTAATACACTGTCAGTTGCAAATTGTGTATGATTGGGGCTGCCGTTGTCCACTAGAAAATTAATGCTGACAAAAATAGATCTACTCTGTCCCCATGGGCCTAGGTGCTGACAGCAATGTCTATAATGAATAGCCTGCGGAATTGGAGAATCATCCCCTGCATGGATGCGTGCATAAATTGTTGCCTTGAGTGATCACGGCAGGCTGAATAATACATCCGGTACCGACGTTAATGCGTTCTTCCTGCGGTCGGATAGAACTACTCGTGCAATCCATTTACTCGCTGTCGATAAACTATATCTACGGCATTAGCCTCAGTACGACAGCAAGAACCACCAAGTTCACGGTCGGAAGAGGACGGTTAGACCCAGGATTAGTAAACCCGATGTATATACTATATAGAGTGCAAAATTATATTAGCTGCTGTCACGACAAGGTATGACCTTAATCTAGCCTCATGGTTGAAGGTGGTAGTGCGATCCACTGGGTTACGGTTCCTTTAACATACCCCAATGTTATGATGATGTCTTACTGCTTGAAAGTAATTACCTTCGCTAAGAAGGTTATGTTTTCAGAGGCGTTGGTGTATGTGTCAGTCTGTCTTTCTCTGTGTGTGTTTGTGTGCCTGTGAGCACGATTACTTGAGAAGTCTTGACTTGGATTGACTTGATATTTGGTAGGCACTAGTAGGTAGGTCTGCCCGCCTTAGCCTTGACCTCCTCTGCCCCCTAAAGGCACCCCTCGCGGGGTTATTTGGGGGTAACAAAGACGAAGGTCTTGATGGGACCTCGATATAATTAGATTTTTTGGCCCCATACCAGCTTCTTATGGTACTGCAGCTTCCGGGTTTGATATCTCATGACCTAAACAAGCTAGGGTCACGAAAGTTGTATGACAGGTGGATCTTATTTTGGGGAGGACGTGACGTGAGTTTGTTCCCCCAAGCAGCTTGCTCTGGAACTGCAGGGGCGTTTGTTTAATTATATACAAAATAGGCTAACTCAAGAACCGGTTGGCGGATCGTCGTGATTTTTGGTGTGTAGGTAGCTTACGTGATGCTTGACATAATTCTGTGGCAATTATGTAAATGTGGATGTAATTTACATAATTTATAAGGAAATCATATAAACCAGCTGCATTACATGATAGGACTATTCAAGTTTGTGGCGTATGTAATGGAGAACGACAAAAACACAGGTAGATATTGATAATGTAAATTAATACTTAATTTGCATATTTTAATCAGAAAATGTTACAGTTCAACAATGGTAAGTGCCTGGAATTTCATACTTATGGTATTTACTGTACAGGTGACAGTGAGAGGAACTGACCTTGAACAAGTCAACGAATTCAGCTACCTAGGTTCCCTACAGACAGCGGACTGCAGCTCTAGTAGAGAGGTCAAGATTAGGATTGCCAAGTCTACCTCAGTATTGGGGAAACTCAAGCACATCTGGGCTAGCAGTAACATCTCAACAAAAACCAAAATCTATCTCCTACGTTCTCTAGTGTTGTCAATATTCCTGTATGGGGCGGAGGCTTGGACGTTAAACGCAGAAATCACGAAACGAATTAATGCCTTCGAGATGAACTGCTACCGGAGATTACTTCAGATACACTGGTCTACACACACCACAAATGAAGAAGTTAAGTACCGAGTCAAGTCACTGGCAGGCCCTCTCCCCAGTTTCCTGTCACTGGTAAATAAGAGGAAGCTGCAGTGGTTTGGACATGTAACTAGAGCGAAGGGCACCTTAGCTCACACTACACTGCAAGGGAAGGCGGAGGGTGGACGAATGAGGGGGCGCCCTCGAAGGACCTGGACTAGTGACCTTAAGGAATGGACAGGACATCCCCTGAGTCACCTGACAAGTCTGGCTGAGAACCGCCCTGGGTGGATAACTCTTGTGGACAGTTTAGTTGCCCCGACGGCAGGACAGACTGCTATGGGACCGGTGAGGTGAGGTGAGGTGAGGAGGTATTTGAAAGTTAGATGAAGGTGAACATCATTAAACATAACTCATTCAAATAAGGACCTGATTTGCATATTTTATTAGGAAATGCTATAATTTTTGCTAAAGTAAGACTCTTGTTGGAGAATATTATCAACTGATAAAATTCATGCAAATGAGTATCCTATTTGCATAAACAGGGGGAATAAGCTATGATTTGTGAGACCGTGGAACTCTTAGTTCATTATACTTCAGGAAGTACACTCTATACAGTTATTATGTAAAGGGCGGGAGACTCGACATGCCATTTTACAGATGGGTTATGGATGAAGAGTCATTGACGAGGTTATAACTATGTATTTGTTTTGTTCCATGTAATCACCAGGGATAGGCCAATCTAATGCAGAGGAAAGGGGCACGACCGTTGGGTAGATACTGAGATAAAAAGGGTAAAAATAGGACAATGACACCTTGATCATCACCAAAGATCAGGGGTCCTTCCCTTGAGTGATTCAAACTTTACAGTCTGGTCTCAGGGTTGACTACTTGGAAAGATGATAGTCACCTGTTATGTCAATCCTTCCGTAAAGTGTGGTAAGTCTTAATAAACAAGTCAGTTCAGAAGATGAAGGATTATGAGAGTTCTTCGAACAGCAGTAATCAGCAGACCGGACAGCTGGGTTTGTCAGGAGAAATTGTTCAGTGCCGCAGTAATAAAAGCAACTGGCGAAGGCGAGTCGGAAGATGAGCACTTGGTATAATTACATTTTGGAAAATACCCTGGTCAACCAATCTATCGACTGGAGAGCAAAAGTTGTTTGATCATTCTTTCGCTCTTAAAAACAACAAGAAGCCATAGGCGACAATTCTCCGTGAAGTATTATATATTGCAACAAAAAGAAGTAGCAATTGGCGACAATTCTCTGTGAAGTGTGATAAATCGAACAAAGAAAAATTGTTTAAACGCGCGTCGGCTCAGTCATCTTAAGACGCAACAACCAATCAGAGATGCGAAATGCCGACACGTGACGCGGGATTTGCATACAGTCTAAACAACGGGGAAGGGCGCGCGATGCCCGAAATATTTTTGCGTCAATATTCAGCGCCGTGTTTCAAGAGATTAATACCGGGAAACACTTTCTTTTCTTGTTTTGAACGCATAAACATGCATTTACGCTAATGTAGTATGATTCAGGGTTACTTTTTTTTTTACCTGCCATGGCCAGATTATCTAAAGATGTGTGTATTGTGTGTACAATCTACAGAAAGAGAAATGTACATCAGGTCCGATCATCCGATTTTCACGTTTCGGTTTTTTGGACTCGGTTCATGAACGTATTTTGGTTTGGCTCCTGGAATGTGCTCCCGGGACTGTCTACAGGGAACACTCGCACATTCGCGGTGTATCAGGACAGCGCGACTGGTCGGCATTAGCGCAGTCCCTGCAATTAGTAACAGTTGCACATCAATCCGGCCGAAAGCATGATTGTGTAACACAGGCTACTTCTTAAAGCTTCATATACCGGCTCATACTACAAGACGCCTTTACAACTAGCAAATCATAAAATTACCCGATCTACTAGTATGTGCGGTTTACCAGACCCAGACCACATCCGACCACGAGGCAGAACACATTGATGGGTTGCTCAAAAATATTGTCCATGTTTACAAAGAGCTGCTCCACTAACACTATGGAGCGGCCCAACCCAAAAATATTGGCCAGCATGCTCGTTGCTAGGACGACCGGCCAGTTGCTACGTGACTAAATACACGCCGCCACTAGGTCGCCACAGCCGACCAGTTTGAAATCGATAGGATTACGTCATCGGTATTTACATTTCGTAATGTTGACCTCTGACCACCCCACATTTCTGTCCCCATCAGCCTGACCGCCACTTACTAAGTACTACCGGTCACATAAACGGACGAAAACATATTTCAACGACATGGGGATGTTTCGAAAATAAGCATTTACTCAAATATCAAAACAGCTACGGTAAAAATAAAAAGACAAGCATCATCCCGGACATAATGCCACACCACATGCGAAATTACACAGAAATGCGACGTACGGAAGAATGCGTTTTGGCTGCGAACATCTTCCAAAAAACTTGCCATCTCTTAACCGTGGGCAAAAACATCTGGAACCACTTATCAAAACCACCCCGTATCCACCCCCCCCACTGCTATTCCAAACAACGCGTTTTTCTGGACCATTCCAATTCGCCTCGTAATTGTAGGGGTGCGTCTGCAATATTACATTGACCGCGAAAGCAGTAACGGCAAAAATACACATTCGTGCATCAACACGGGCATGCCCGCAGACGGCGTATAAAATTGCGTGCCGATTACACAAAGAGAACCCAGTGTTTTGACTGCGAACATGAAAAATCAGCCGATCACAACACTCCGTCCGGAGGTCCTGACCTCCTTCACGGAGTAATAAATGCATAACAATGAAATACAAATGAGATATAAGTGTAAGAGAGACCGAAAGCTAATGCTTATGTGAAGGCATTCCTTTATCAACTTATAACACCAACTCTGACCTGCAACTTGCAACATGATGTGACATTTCTATCACTTTATCCATAAACATCTTTCAACTAGAGTTCCCCGATCTCATACCTTCGCCAAATGATGTTAATCTTTATGACTGACAAAGTTTAGATTAGATTATTCCCCCTGATTTAAGAAATAGGAACCTAATTTTCATTATATCATTTTATCATAATCTCAACCAAAAGACAGTCTTATATTAACAAACAATGCATTCTAGCATTTCCTAATAAATTATGCAAATGAGGTCCTGATTTGAATAAATTATGTTTAATGATGTTCACCTCAATTTAACTTTCAAATACCACAAGTATGAAATTCCAGGCAGTTATCATTACATAATCAGAAAATATTCTCATTAATTATGCAAATTAAGTCATTATTAACATAATCAACATCTTCCTGTGTTTCTCTCGTTGTCAATTACCAATGTCACAAGCTTCAATTGTCCTATCATGGAATGCAGCTGATTTATAGAATTTCCCCATAAATTATGCAAATTACATCCATATTTGCATAATTGTCACATAATTATATTAAGCATCACGTAAGCTACCTACATATCAAAAATCACGACAATCCGTCAACCGGTTCTTGAGTTATCCCCTTTTGAATATTTTCAAGAATTTATCCCTGCAGTTCCAGAGCAAGCCGCTAGGGGGCCTAAACTCACGTCACTTCTTTCCCAGCACAAGAGCTACCTACCATCTAAATTTCATCACCATAGCATGTCTAGATCATGAGATATCAAAACTGGAAGTTCAGCTGCAGTACCATAACAAGCCGCTAGGGGGTCCAAAATCTAATCATTTTGAGGTCTCATCAAGACCTACCCACCTACCAACGTATCAAGACAATCCATCAAGGCCTTCTCAAGTTATCGTGTTTACAGACAGACAGACAGACAGACAGACACACACACACACACACACATACACGAACGCCCCTGAAAACATAACCTTCTTGGCGAAGGTAACTAGATTACTCGCAGAATTTTGTGAATAGTTGAAGATTGGTAGCGCAGTTCTGATAAGCACGAACCGGATCAATTCTATTAACACGCTTGATTGTCTACAAAACATTTTAGTTTCCCCTCGGTACCTCTGTACAATGAACCAATTTCGTTTGTAATCAGATATCGGCGAGCCTGTTAGTTTCCTGGAAGGGAAATCGAAGCTGTTACGTACTCATCACGAACCTGATTACCGGAGAGAAATTGCTGTTGTAGTGGTTGGAGTGGCGGTGGCACGATAAAAAGGTCACGGGTCCATTGCCATATGCACAAGTTGGACGATTCAATTGGGCACAAATCTTGAGGTGGGTACAGAACATGTTGGTTTGAACCGTTGCAGGCCGCTTTTCATTGGGGGTCATGAAGGAATAGGTAATTACGGATCAGACACCATAATACATCTATACTAGACCATAGACATATTTTTACATATATTTGGTCCGAAAATGTTCATAACGTTACATTAGAGTGAGAGCTGGTGTTTGTCTTCCTTCCAGGTCTATCATGCAGTATTTAGTAGTCCATTGTTTATCACCATTGACAGACGAAAAATGACCAGACTATGCATGATGTACAAAATGACTAATAAACTGGTGGACGTTTCAACTACTAAGTACCTAATACCAGTCCAGAAAAGAACAAGAAATAGTATGCCTTCAAGTACCAGAGTTAACAGCCAAGGATTGAGGTGTTCGAAAATCCATTCTTTCATAGAACTATCGCAGAGTGGAACTTACTGTCACCAAGTACAGTGGGGGCATGATTATTAGATAGCTTTGGACATTGTTTAAAGCAAAATCTGTATCTGTATAGCCGATATAACCGCCTTTCGGCGTAACACACCAGCTTCACAGGCACGCGGCGCGGCGGCAGCTGGCTTTTGGTAAATGTTCAAGGGTTAGGTGTAACAAGTCGTTCGGTGTAATGTAGCCAGCTGCCGCCGCGCCACGTGCCTGCGAAGCTGGTGTGTTACGCCGAAGGGCGGTTATACCGGCTATACAGATACAGAAGCTGGTGTATTACACCGAAGGGCAGTAATACCGGCTATACAGATACAGATACATAGGTATCTCTTAAGAAAAGGATAACCGTAACATAACCCGTCAATGTGACAACCCCCCCCGTTTAAGTTGAACAGTCCAAGCTTATAGCTACATAATGACAAAAGGGTATTTAGGTTTCTAGAACATAGACGACCCAGTTCTGTTGCATCTGAGGTGTCACAGCACATCCACATAGAATCACCGGGACACACAGTGGATTTGGAGGGGGTCAGAATCTTGGATACCGAACAGGATCACTTCAAGAGAGGCATAAAAGAGGCCATATACATCAGGGCACTTCAACCATCGCTTAACCGGGACGGGGGGCGATATCGACTTCAGACAACCTTTGACCCTTTGCTGACGTCACACGTGGGAAAAATCACGTGTCCACAGCATTTGGGTCAGATAGCTGAGGAAGACTGAGTGATTCGGTCGAAAATTTCTGGTGAGTCAAATTTTGAGTTGGAGAAAAGTTTAAGTTTTTCATAAAAGGGTATTTAATTTGCATAACCAATTCCGCTTATTGCTTATATAAATCCTCAGGAAGGTAGGAAAGGTACCAATAAAACAGTATTAATCACAAAGCTTACATCCTGGACGGTTTCATAAAATTACCACCTCTGATGTATACAGGCTGTGTTGTTTGATTATCCATATCAATTTTAATTACAAGCCTTTAGGCGCCATGAACCATATCATCAACCTTCTTCTATCCCTGTGCACGCGGCAGTGAGTATTGTTTTTTTAAGGGACTTTGGCAAACACGACGAAAGTATGATGTAGGGTTGGAATAGCTTTTACGATATTATTGCGTGACTTATTTTCTCTTTCTTAAACATGTAAGTATACTCTTTACAGGTATGATATCGCCTTCGCCAGACGACCAAAAGCCTTAAAGACCAATTCACTTGAGCAAAATTGCTATTGATTCCCCAATACGACAACTTGCGTTTTCACATGTCACATAGAAATGCGTTTTATAATGAAATGGCCTACCTATCATTGTATGCGACATACGCCTATTATTACGACATAGCATGTAGTGTAATGCATTATTGATCCACTAGAAATTTATAGGCTCCAAACATTTACCACTATAACGTATGGTATAAGGCTAAAAGATCGTGAGGATACACTTAGGGTATACGTGATTCACTCCAGACAAACTTATATGGCTGGACTCTCCTTAACACCCCTGTGAGATCCTCAATCTTCTCTGCCTTTATATTTACCTACGTACATGATAAAACGATGCCGTCTACAAACTGTATTCCAACCATTGAAGGAGGTTTACGTTCTTACACATTGTCTAAGCCTACATGAAACCCACCTTTCTGAATCTACCAAATTCAACATGTCATATATAAAGACTACGAGGATGTTCCCACCTTTTTTCTGGAGCACCAAAAGCAAACCTCCGGCTGTAGTTGTTCAGACCATGTTGTAGTAAAAGTACCAGTGTGGTGCACGGCCCGTCTGTCGGAAAGGGTCCGCCCTGTTTTGTGATTTGTAATGAATAGGGCTAAACCATTATCGATCGAGGGGTGTGGAGCATTTTGAACATTTAGGGTAAAGTATTTGTGCAAGGTAATGTGCAATCACGACATTCTAGCGGCAACTTCTGTGCAAGCACGGAATCCATAAAGTTCCAAAGGAAAAGGAATGAAGGACCGATTTTGCAAATTAAACAACAATTATGAGACCGCCCCTCCCCTTCGGCGCAAGCTTTTACTGGGTTCATTCAGCCTAAAACACCACAAAATGGTTCGTCCCTAAACCTGCGTAACCAGTTGTAAGTCAGCCGATATGAAGGTCAGGTCAGTCACGCACGGCACCAACACAACACCCGTTCACACAGGGACATGCCTTTCATCAAAACATGGTTATGTTTTTCTATCCCAACAACTGCTTTTGGATTGTCTACATGGTAGAACACAGAAGCAGAGGTTGTGGGGGAATGGTCGTTACCTTTTTATATATGGCCGTTTTTGGTCGCTACCCCCACCACCCGTCGGTGGCCGGCGCCCTTCTCTGGCTAATGGATACTGCCTGGCCAATTTGATACTGTCTTTTTGCCACCAAAAGGGATCTGCTTGGAGATCATGCCTAAATGGGTTTGGGGTAGAAGCACGGTTCAGGATAGTCTTCCGGCAGAGGCGGCGGCAGGAAATTTTGATTCGGACTTCGGGCTCGGAAGGCGTCCGTCAGCGAGCTGCGAGCCTGCTAGGGGGGTCCGGGGGCATGCCCCCCCTGGAAATTTTGAATTTCTAAGCCCTCTGAAACGCTATTTCCGGCATTTTGAGACCTAAAGTTTTGTTTATTTCAAGCTAAGTGTAATGCTCCTTATAGAGTTTCGTTCTAGAGCTCCTTCTATGAATTCTTCCATATGAAACAGAGCCGAACGGTCACTGTGTGTCATTTAGGGAATAACACCCTCCTTCATCTCAGCAGTTTGTGTTAATTTTTTAGATTATCATACAGAAAACTCTTGCTGTCATGTCCAATGTTCCAATTTAGTAGGCCAGAGGCGGCGGCAGGAAATCTTGACTGGGGGGCAGATCTGTATGGAACCCACTATCGAGCGCCGCCAGAAGGCGTGAGCCGCTACTCTCCGTGACTCTCCAAGCAGAGGTTGAATGGGAAGATTGTGACCTTTTTCTATGCCCCGTTTTTTTCTGACAGCCGGCCCATCCAACGGTGGCCGGTTGGATACTGTCGGCCGGCTGGGTACTGTCCGCGTGTTGGATACTATCTTTTTTGGCCACCAAAAGATCTGCTTGGAGATAAGTGAGCCGCCGCGCGGAAAAATTTGAGATTTTAACCCTCTGAAACGTGTTTTCCAAGCTAAATTTCAAGTACATTGTAGCTAAGTTTCACTATTCGATTGCATGACGTGCACGAACGCCGCCACTGTCCGGTACATGTATATCAAGAATGTGGACTATCCAGAGCCGTGCCTGACCTTGGTTCTGAATAAAGCACGGCTTTGGATAGAACAGCCGTACCCAGGGGCTCTAGGTGGTGGGGCTGAAGTTGGATGTAAACCAAACTGTTCCATACACTGCCTTTACTCCCGTTTCAGGGCCCCAAAATCAATATCCAGGCTAGGAGGGTGTGAGTTCACGTACACCACAGTATATGGCAGAGAAGATGATCGATGATTATGTGTTAGAAACCCAGTTAGGCGTATTGATCTGTCTTAATATTGCGAAGTAATGTATAGTTCGTCGATGAAGGTTAGACATCCAGGTAATGAGATACACAAGGAGTTGTTACTCAAGCAACAATTTCAAAACCCATTCAGTTGCTCATTGTGTGATATACAGTTCTTTCTTGAAAACACTTGGCCGAGGGCTAACATCATTGCAAGTGCAGCAAGAACAGTTCATACAGAAATTCAAGTAGTGGTAAAAATATTACATATATAGAATAACTTCTTTTTTGAGACAGGAAGGCAAAGGATCCTACATCTTTTTTTTTTACAGCGTGTTTCGTTGATACACATGCAGCTATCATCATTCTGACAATAAAGAAGATCTCTACTAGGAGAGTAGCCTGTGTTATACAATCTCTCGCTGCCAGGGGCTGATTGGGCATTTTCCTGACCAATATAATGGGGGAGCTGCTAGAAGAATGATCAAGCATGATGTACTGAACAGCAAAGTTCTTCACAACAACAGTCAACTTTTTAAAGTGAAACACTTTTTTTCGGAATAGCCAATGTTTCGACCATCTGTCGTCTTCATCAGGGCTATAATGTGTAGAGTTCACGGTTCACTGTGCGAAGGTGTTACTTGTTCACTGTGCACTGAACCTAGGTGTTACTCAGTGCTAAAAAAACTAATTGTGGCATACATAGATATCGTTACAACATATATATGGGCGGTTCCAAATGTATTGTCATATACAATATATATTGTTAAACAGAAACGGCTCTTGTAAAACAAGTGGTTGAATTAAGGGTTAATGTCCCGCCCCGAGGTGAATATGGTGTGATAAAGCCTTGTCAGTTGCTATAACCACAGAATAAAGCCACCAAGTGAGCGCAGCGAACGAGGTGGCTTTATGAGGTGGTTATAGCAACTGACAAGGCTTTATCACACCATATTCACCGAGAAAGGGCGGGACATTAACACTATTATCATATAGCTTACACGATAGTCTATCCAAACTGATGCAGTAAGTGATACAATGCACATGCTGAATAGAACATAGAACATAGTTCCCTCTGGAGTCACCTGAGGTCACTGGGTAGAGTTCACGTTCTATGTCTTCTATCTGGGTCACAGGCAGGGAACAGGTGTTCTTATGGGAGTCACCCGAGGTCATCGGAACACAACTCAAGTTATTTTTGGATTTTTTAGAACTAGAGCCCTGTTCTGCGGGTGATTATTTGGGTTGTTTAATGTATGGATTGGGATGAATAAATACCCGATTTTGACTCTATTTGTGACATTACGGTGTCATAAGGAATGTGGAATGGAGCCTTCTGATTGGTCAACGTCACCTGGCTATATGATAATTGTGAATAAAGACCATTGCTATTTTAATCATTCACCAATCTGATAAAATACGGAGCGTGCAGTTGTACTGTCATGTAGTGAAGATACTGGAAGATCAGGGACCATGTGGTTCTATCGTTGCCAAATAATGAATCATTCCGACGCTATCATCCTTTTTCAATCGGAACACCCCCCACGTAGTAAACGAAGAGATCCGATAACACCAAACAGTTCATTATTAGTTGACGAACGAGTCACCAAAGGAAATGGATTTCAACGCCCCCTCTCCCCCCCCCCCGCTGGTGTACATTTGTTACCTATTGTTATTTGACACTGTGTGATAGACACGTAGGCCTTATAATTAAGGTCCCGTGGTTTTGAAAAGAGAGCGTGTCATGAATGTAAATCTTATGAAACCAATGACAATAAAATAGAACAATTCCTGAAAGTAGTCAAACGTGATAGCTATGATTCAATTAACAAGGGTATTTAAATACACAATTCTGATGTTAGGGAACATCAAATCACACAAATCATCCTTCCAGTTCTTGATTTCTGCAGCTAGTTAATTCAATACTGCCAGTGACGTCACAGTGAGAATAGCTGGCGAAGTTTGGATGCCTCGTATCAAGTACAACATGCGAAGAGTTTAGAGTTGTGGTTACAACAAAGGTGTGCTTAGAATTTATCAAATGGTGGTGTCGGAGGGAGGGCGGTGATGTTTGACCGTTGCTTTC
>NW_017803357.1:77320-78925 GCF_001625305.1 Branchiostoma belcheri | reverse complement strand
CACTGTACCGCAACGTAACGCAAGCAGGAGGTCAATGTTCACGGTTTTCACTGTCACCTCTGTACCGTGAACTTATCTTTACAGTTAGGAAATAATTCCTGGACTTTCTTTTTCCTGCAACTGTCACCACCGTGAATATATAGTTCCGTGAACATGTCCATGTTTCTCAGACCGTGAAAATTTTGCCGTTAGTAGTAGTTGCAATTTCGTCATTAGTAGTATTTAGATACCTGCAATATGTAACTTTGAAATTGAGATAAGTGTAAAGTAAAGCTGTCGAGATTTAAAGTGCTTGTCGTTGTATCTTTGTAAAAAAAGGGAGATAATGGCCAAGTGCCATTTTTGTAAATATCTGTCGAGATTCAAAAAGCTTGTCCTTGTATGATTGCAGTATGATTTATTCAGAATCTTCTATTTTTGTATGGGGAGGGAGATGGAGTGAAATATTACATTTGCTCCGAAGCAAATGTTGGCCTTTCTAGTTACCTATTGTTATTTGACACTGTGTGATGGACACGTAGGCCTTATAATTAAGGTCCCGTGGTTTTGAAAAGAGAGCGTGTCATGAATGTAAATCTTATGAAACCAATGACAATAAAATAGAACAATTCCTGAAAGTAGTCAAACGTGATAGCTATGATTCAATTAACAAGGGTATTTAAATACACAATTCTGATGTTAGGGAACATCAAATCACACAAATCATCCTTCCAGTTCTTGATTTCTGCAGCTAGTTAATTCAATACTGCCAGTGACGTCACAGTGAGAATAGCTGGCGAAGTTTGGATGCCTCGTATCAAGTACAACATGCGAAGAGTTTAGAGTTGTGGTTACAACAAAGGTGTGCTTAGAATTTATCAAATGGTGGTGTCGGAGGGAGGGCGGTGATGTTTGACCGTTGCTTTCATAAAGCGGCTTATGGATTTGATTGTACCTGCACAATACGAAAGATGTATCCTACGGTCTGTGAAAGCCCTTGAACTGATTTACTATCAGGGAGGTAGATTGAAATATCAAACTTGCAGCCGAAAATTAAAAACGCGGCCCTGAAATGTCTGCCAGCGGTAATTTTCCGACCATATATAACGTGAACTACCGTGATGTATCGTGTAATTTTCGCCATGAATGGAGAAGTGCATTTATGAATCCCCAGGGAAATGTCTGGCATTGCTATCACCTTTATGGTGCTGGAGATTAGGTTTGGTTCATTTCCTTTTTTCAACATTCGCGGCTTGTAGTTTAAAGTAATCATCAGAAAACAGCTGTTGCAGAGATAATGACAAACTTACTTGACAAAACAAGTTAATGTCCTTGACAAAATAACATTTGCCTGGTAGGTGACATCGTTATGATGCCCCTCCCCCTCAAAAAAAATTATTCCACCCACCATCATTTGCAATGGAATAGTCCACAGGAAGTCTGGATCTTCGCCCTGCGGCTCAGTACTTGTTTTGTGACAAAACGTCGAACAAATTACGAATAAAAACAGACCTTATGGGTGCAAAGTTCCGGAAATTCTCTATAATCCAAACAATCGTCAGAGCGTTTTATCCGTAAAGTCCGCTCCCGCATCACCTACTTTTCATCAGCGGTAATTAGGCGAAC
>NW_017803357.1:73902-77168 GCF_001625305.1 Branchiostoma belcheri | reverse complement strand
GGGGTGTTCCTTCCTCTGTCTCTGGAAAGAACTATTCAGATAAGATCGTCGCCTGCAGGACTTGTCTGCTGATTTTAGCATAGGTGAACGCGCGGGGCGGAAATGGTTTACAGAAGGAGTTAAAGAGCCATTGAAAAGGGGCAAACAGAATTCCGACAAACATTAAAAGTCGCAGAGGTGGATCAAAGTGAACACCGCAGTGGGCAAAGCCAACTTGAAGTGGCATTTACTAATCCAAGGACAGCAGGTGGACTGGGCAATGTACCAAACTGGGTGCTCAAAGACTGTGCTGAGGACTTAGCGCCTATTGTTTCCCATGTTAATGTTTTAAATGCTTCTTACGAGTATGTAGATGGCATCGTGCCAAAAATTTGCAAATGTACGTAGTTCCGAAGGCTAGTTGCTAGAGTTTAATTTGATGTTCTTATTCCACATCGACAGTAAAACTCAGAGCAATTCAGCTTGTTGTACATGTAATTTCTGTTCGGGTCAGTTTACAGTTTGAGGCAGCATGAGGCTGATTTTCTTAATAAGGCACAGAAATTACACGTCTGGGAAGCGCCGAAGACCATCTTTTCTGGTGCAGAACACCAGGCTACACGTAGGCTACACGGACTGCCTTTCGTGTACAAGAACTGACGTTTCATCGCTCACCTGGCTTGTAATTATTAATCCGAGAACAAGTGTCTTCTTCGTTATCATTACCGCTGACAAATTGTCTTGGGGTCGTGTGGAGTGCTCGACTCGGAACCAAGAGGTCCCAGGTTCGAGTCCTGACATGCCACCGATCTTGTGCCCTTGGGAAAGGCACTTTACACGACTTTTCTCATTAACTCAGGTGAAAATTAGTATTGTCCTGTTCCGTTTTTGTCCTTTATCTGCCTTGGTGACGGCATAAAATAAGTTGATATAACTTGAGTCTAGTCATGAAATGTTGGAATATTAAAAAAATGCCGTAGCCTCAGGGTGCCGGCGCACTAAAGGAGTGACCCAGAGGTCCCGAGTTTGAGCAGAGCCACACCTTGAGCACATACGTTAAACATCTCACCACACTTATCAAAAAGAGTAGGGGTCCTTCCCGGCGCGGTGTGAGTGATTCAAACCTTACAGTACGGTCTTACGTAGTGTATAAAGCTGGTGTGATACGCTAAAGGCATTAGGGAAACGAACAGTATAGTACAAACAAACAAACAAACAAAAAACAACGTTAGCATGTTGAAGTTAGCATCCTGTTAATTTTCTTTGCGAGTCGGATATGCGTTAGGTTACGCTTTTTCGTAAATTACAATTCTTATTTTTGCATTTCTTCTCTCCTTTTTTCTTCCATTTCCCTCTTTTTTGTCGTCCAGCTCCTCTCATTTTTGCGGTCCTCTTGGATTAACCCCATACGCCTGCGTGGTGAGCTTAGCTCCAAAGCCACTGTTCTCTCACAAAGTTATCATCTTCAAGTCTGGATATACCCCAATATCATTTACAAGACGTCTCACTTCCAGGATTTCCGTTTAGATTGAGTCGGAGATTCTGGTTGGCAATGACGTCAGAACCATAAGTGCACCTTTATGTCACAACTACTGGGTGATGAGCTTATAACGATGAACCAAAAATCCTCAAAATCTAACATTGAGTGTGCAAGATAATGGTACAAAGTACGGTTGAGTTCATGTCTGAGCCATACAAGCTTTCTTCTGACGAAATGAACATCGCAAATGGAGTGGATCAACGGGCAATATTTTCTGTATTGAATGGTCTACAATTTAAGTTGAGCGTCAAATCCTGCTGTCAAATCCTTTGGGATATAACATAACTCAAATGGCATTACATTTTAGTGTCCATTGTATTTCTATGTATATACCTGTAATTACTGCATAGTGGGGATGATGTGCACGTACGGCATGTGTGGTTTAGTACTTAAGTTAAATCACCGGCCACGTTGTACTCAATGTAAACGCAAAACAACATCGTGGTTCATAATACCCTGAGTAGATCGTACCCGTATATAGATGTTCTCCACTCATAAACCCCTAATCGGCCTAGTTGACTTCGACAAAAGGGTATGTTTGTGCTTTATGTGTTTGGGCTTGGTGGAGCAGCTTTGGTGTGGGTCTGTATGTAGATCAAGGTCATAACTCAATACGTTATAGATGGATCTTTTTTATATTTTGTATGTGGGTAGCTAGTGTAGAAATATAGGTCAAGTTCATAGTCCACCCATGACCAAGGTTCAGTGTATTATGTGCCGATCTACCAGCTTGCTGAATTTCGAGTTTTTCCAAGGTCTAGTTCTAAAGATTTTTTTATATGTCTGGACAAGAAGAAAGAAGAGGAAACAGAGCAAAAACAAGATGTTTCTTTCTGCGAAAAGTAACATATTACAAAGGCTCTAAATAGTTTCAAGTAGGTTTGAAATCTCCGAATTCGTGTTTCTGTATGCATTGATACAGATTGTCGCATGTCGGCGCTACTATGCAAAACAACATATACAAGCATTTTTATGTATGACATGTAGGTGAGCATTTTTGGCCTGTTTCCAAGAAAAATTCTTTCGTCGACTCGTGAACATGTTGGCAGAGACCCCCGAAAATACCCTTTACCCCAGTCCAAAGCAAGCTGTCGCAAATCGTGAGTATTCACGTAAAACTGCTGCAAATGGAAGTTAAGTGACGTGTGGCATAGAACTTGTGAGTAACGTTACCTGTGTCACAAAAGAGCCATACTTGGTAGTGGGAATAGATGAATCACGATATTTTTGGCCTAGATTTGTCAGGCCATGATGCAGAGAAATGCGGACATAAGTAAGTAGCCTTCGTATGTCATGCTTAACGAGACAATAAGAGGCCCTATATCTATGTATGATGATGCAGCTTCAAGTTATGGACGACTTAGACCCAAGATCGTGGACTCGACTCCGCGAACTTGAGCCATAAAACATAGCGCCTTCTCCGCCCCGTGTGTAAGCGGAGATGACAAGAAGATGTCGGACAGATGTTCGGGTGGAATCTCCCCGGAGGGACAAGAAGTCACAGGCGATCTTTCATGATTTAATAGAAATGAACCCGCGGGAAAGATTCTGCGAGGTTTCCGCTAAAATATTCCAGCGATTTTTGTCATGCAGGGTAACGGTCTTATTTCGCTTCCTTGAGCGTGGATACTTTCTCGTGTAGATTCTGGGTTTAATTTTTGTACCAACCCGTGGTGATGTACCTCTTTTCTTGGTCTTACCTGCTGTGTGTCTATCACAATTGGAATGGATTTCTCTGTCTATTGCG
>NW_017803357.1:72870-73882 GCF_001625305.1 Branchiostoma belcheri | reverse complement strand
AGTGGGAATAGATGAATCACGATATTTTTGGCCTAGATTTGTCAGGCCATGATGCAGAGAAATGCGGACATAAGTAAGTAGCCTTCGTATGTCATGCTTAACGAGACAATAAGAGGCCCTATATCTATGTATGATGATGCTTCATGCCCGTAGCCAGGGGGGTTCGGGGGTTCGGAAGAACCCCCCCCACAAGGCTCAAAGGTCCACTTTTTGGTCCACTTTTTATGTAAAGGTCCACTTTTTGGTCCACTTTTTATGTAAAGGTCCAAGATTTTTATTGAAAAGATGGACTGGAATCGTAAAAAAACTGCTCCCTTTGTCATTGAATAAAAATTTATCTCCGATTTTTTCTTTGAAATCCTCTCAAAAACGCACGAAATGCCATTTTAGAAGGTTCATTTTTCAAAATTTTCCGGCTGAGCATGCCCCCGGACCCCCCTAGGAACCTCGCGCCTTCGGCGCTCGCCTCGCGCCTACGGCGCTCGAGGCCCCCTCTAGCAGTGGGAAGAACCCCCCCCCCATTCAAAATCCTGGCTACGGGCATGTGCTTCAAGTTATGGACGACTTAGACCCAAGATCGTGGACTCGACTCCGCGAACTTGAGCCATAAAACATAGCGCCTTCTCCGCCCCGTGTGTAAGCGGAGATGACAAGAAGATGTCGGACAGATGTTCGGGTGGAATCTCCCCGGAGGGACAAGAAGTCACAGGCGATCTTTCATGATTTAATAGAAATGAACCCGCGGGAAGGATTCTGCGAGGTTTCCGCTAAAATATTCCAGCGATTTTTGTCATGCAGGGTAACGGTCTTATTTCGCTTCCTTGAGCGTGGATACTTTCTCGTGTAGATTCTGGGTTTAATTTTTGTACCAACCCGTGGTGATGTACCTCTTTTCTTGGTCTTACCTGCTGTGTGTCTATCACAATTGGAATGGATTTCTCTGTCTATTGCGTTCCGTTGTGATCTATGGGGTAGAATGCGCGGGTTTTAGAAGAAACTTCTGTCTTCACCG
>NW_017803357.1:63067-72850 GCF_001625305.1 Branchiostoma belcheri | reverse complement strand
TTTGGCAATAGCATACATATGTAGTTGGTCTTGTATAAAAAAAGTCTTCTCCTCCTGTGGCGAACCTGGAATCGCGTCAAAAACACAGGGTGGAGTCTCGTGTCTTCTTCTGTACACGACACCGGGTTTTAGGCCCGATTTACACGTGCGTCGTTTATATCTGTTGAGCGTAAAACGACGCGAGCGCGCGCGCGGCGCCGCACTGCGCGTTCTGTGCGACAGATTTTTTTATCGTGTAAACAACCTCCGCCACATTTTTCTGTGGCGACGGTTTTCCTGTGGCATCTCCAGTAGGTGCCACAGAAAAATGACGCGCGAAGCCGCGCGTCTGTGGCGGAGGTTGTTTACACGATAAAAAAATCTGTCGCACAGAACGCGCAGTGCGGCGCCGCGCGCGCGCTCGCGTCGTTTTACGCTCAACAGATATAAACGACGCACGTGTAAATCGGGCCTTAGAATCACCTACAGACCCAGGGTCAGACGGGAGCAATCTCATTCTTATTTGACTGATAGTTTTAAAGCATTCATGAGAAGCTCAAATCGACCTGCAGGCCACTTTTCATTGAGGTCATATCTGTAACGGTAGAGCCGCTGTAACCGCCCTTCGGCGAAACACACCAGAGAAGAGGTATTAAAGGGTCAGACAAGACATATCAAGAGGATAAAGTCCTAATAAATCTAAACATATAGTTTACACATACATGTTACAAAAATGAGAGCTTGTATATGTCATATGGTTCGGAAAAGCTTTGGTCCCAATTGGAAAAGGGGACCCTGGCCGGTAGTTCCCGAGCTGTTTTTGGCACTTTCGAGCGTGACCCCTACGTGGCCCCGACGGGCACCGGCGCAATTGGGACCGAAGCTTAAGGTGCTGTGTTCATTTGTCAAAATACTAGAGCGTTTTGCCAACTCCCTCATTTTCAAAAAGGTTCATTTTTAATAACTTTCTTTCCAAGTAAATGACTTCCTCAGACATCTATAAAAAGCTCCTTTCTAAATCTGTACCATGTGTTTTATAGGTCTTTGTGTAGAACCTGTATTGCCCTCTCACCTTCAATAGTTAATCTTACCTTATCTTATTAAGTACAAAACTGTACCTTGGCAAATCTGGGCATCTGATTCGGTCACTCAATTTTACTCCGACGTCATCTAATTAGCATAATGTCGTTCCCCGACTCTTCCATGTCCACGCGTCAACCTCTGCCGACTACCCCGGTGTATCCAGTGTATCCAAACGGTTGGCTCTGTCCTTACACCAGGACAGTCTGCGATTTCAAGGTCCAGTTCCTGTAACCGGCTCTCACTATGACAATGAGTAGTGTCTGCGTTCTTCTGTTCACCTTCCTGTGCTGTGGAAACGTTTCTGCTAGGATGTTCCCCATGTCTCCAAACGTGTACAGAAGTGGGGTAAGCTCATGATGTTTACCAGCATTGAAACAGTAGTTATATATGGAATTTTATGGACATTAATCTATGTCTGTAGAAGTCAAGGTCATGGTTTTTCTAAGCCAATTGAGTGAGCTACCGCAACATTTTTTAATTTAGCGAAGCGAATCGGAACGGATCGGTAAGTTACGGTAGCAACTGGTGCGTGTGTGTGGGGGGGGGGGTACAGCGGTCAGTTCTCTCTCTAGTCCACCTGGACGTGTCGACCGTCACGTGCGAGAATTCTGCAGCACGTGTCGGCTCGGTCAAGGCACGTTGGCTCTGGGTCTCGCCGGGAGAACCCCCTCCGAGTACCGCGAAGAACTCTTGCCCTGCGCGGTTGGGGGATGCCATGATCGTGCGAGGGAGAAATCGTTTTCTTCTCTTTATCGGAAGGAGAACAATGACTATATATATGAAATCACCAGTACATGGATGCAAAAAAACACAGGCCGTCTCCGACGATATATCTGTATATGAAGGGCACATATTTTGATAATGTAGTGTTGAAAGGTTCGATGAATTGACCTATACAGTAGTGTGCATAGATTTCTGTTCTGAATCAGCCCAAATTACAAGGTACATGTACGTCAACCGACAACTTACCCTGGCAACCTATTGCGCCATCGTACTTTATAGGATTTAAGGGTAAATTAAATCTTGTTTACGGAAGTTTTGAATGTCATTATATCTATATTTCTAGTGAGTGTGATTTATCTGAAGGCATCCCAGTTTTCAATTGTAGCAGGACCTATTGGACTATACTATTGGACTATACCGGCATAGGTATGTCTTCTGGCACACTAGACACCGTGTGAGCTTGTCGGCAGTTTAACCCGGCTTTTCTGCGGATTTCAATAAGGTTAACCACCACTTTGGTGACGAGGAACTGCTTTCAAAGGATTTGAAAGATCACATCTTATAAAAGCTCGTTCTTAGTCGCTATGATCACAACTTTGTGGTTACTAGGAAGAGAGATGGGAGGGTTGAAAATTGGATTAATTGAGTCTACCAACAGGGGATAACCCCGGAGATTTTCGAAGGACGTAATTGAATAGGTATGAGGAGTGGATGCCTAATAGCTTACTTGAACAGATTTGTCGTGATATTCGGCTTTTAGGACATGCTTGTTGAAGGAAGTGGCGTTTCTACGCTGGCTCTGGGTAGTTTCTGGTATAGAGCTATTAGGTCACGCGGCTAAAAAGACATCAAAGATATGAATCAGGAAGAAAACTAATTTATCAAATAGGACGTCAAAGGTAATTAAGAACTAAACGGACTAAACACTTGATAAGTGTTGACGATATTTTTGAAAGTCACCGAGCTGGTAGATTATCTGGAAAGGCATTTAAGCAGAGCAAACAACAATTAACTACAGAGTAGTGTTCATTAGTGGCGCTGTTGCCAAAGCACGGTGATAGTTAGGACAGCGGCGATCTCTGGGGACTACCTTGGGGGGGGGGTCAGTCGCCTTTTGTGGAGGAGACTGATTTGAACTAATTGACCTAGTAGGTGCACAGGAAACACAAATTTGTTTTGGAGAATTTAGAATATTTCTATCGGTTTTAGCTTGGTCTGCAGGGCGCTGTGATGCCAGGAAACCGAACTTTTTTAATGTTTCTTTTTTCCCCATAAAATTAGTCTTCTTTTTCTCTTTTTCTTTTTCATTTTACAAACCAAGCCAATCTAACATAAAACATTCATATTTTTGGAGAAGAAGACCTAATACTATTAGTATAGCGTTGAGGATGTAATGTTGTTTATTTGATTGTATTGCGGTTGTATGGTGCCTCCAGTCGTTCACAAAGAAGCATGTTTGGCCCAGTTCTCCCAACCAGTATGGTCTGCTCTGAAGCTTGTAAATCTGTGTTGTGTACCGATTGTAAACACTTTTTAGCCAAACTGACGTCATTTCTCCACCAGCAATGCTTTCGTGTAGTTGACTCTTGCTTCCCTGTGTCGCAAATTGCGCCAGGTCCGCAGTTTTCCCAACTGGTGTGGGACATGCATCGTTCTTGTAGCTCTTAATTGGCTAAGGCCAAGTTGCACAGCCTGACTCTCACCTAGATCTGTGGAGAGATTTGTGGCTCCCGACTTGGAGGCAGACCGTCGTCTGGTAATGAAAAACACACCTTGACTGGAGGGGGGAGCGGGGTTAGCTGATTTATGTCACCCAGGCGGGGGAGTTATAGTCGTGGTGGGCCTTCTTGTCTTTTTTGGTGTTCACCTCTCTGGAGAATGCGTTGGGCAAGGTGAGAAGGAATACCGGTACCACGTACGGAGATGAAATAAAGTAAAGGGAAAGATTGGAAGAAGGAAGCAAGAGATTAGAAATACATCCATAGTAAATCACGACCATAGAATGCCCATGACAAAAGATACGAAAACCCGACACAGCAGCGGTAGACATCCAGTTACTGACCTTGATACTGCAAGGTGCTTCGAACATTGGAAGGCAAACTTGTATCGTAATATAGAACATGTGTCCTCGTAATATAGACGAACACGTTACGTATGATGAGGTACGTTTGCATGAAGTCGATAGCGGCTATGCGCGAAAATTCAAAGATCATCAAAGAAATCACCGTTTTTGTTCCGCATTAGAGTTAACAAATACTGAACAAATGTTGGTAGTAATTGTAGGCAAACGTGGTGGGGGAGATGTCAGCGGGCAGACCGGGGCTGATTCTAAAACCCTTGGTGTTTCCGGCGCCTCCGGCGGTTTTAAGGGCCAGGCTATAAGGTCTGGGCGGTCTGTCTTATAAAGAAGGAGAACCAGGCTTACTTAAATCTCCGACGTCTTGAACTGCTGCCCTACTTGAAGTGAGTCTACTACAGGACCGAAGGGCGGTTATACCGGCTATATACAGATACAGCTCGTATTTCCCCAGAACTATCGTAGAACTCGTTGCCACCAAGCAAAGTTGGGGCATCATCACAGAAAGCTTTAAACAACTCCTTCAATCAAATGTGCAAAGATTGAGTGTAACAAGTCGTTCGGTGTGATATAGCTAGCTGCCGCCGCGCCGCGTGCCTGCGAAGCTGGTGTGTTACGCCGAAGGGCGGTTATACCGGCTATACCGATACAGATACAGGACCCTACACTAGTTTCACCACAGGTTATAGCGAATCACCCTGAAACGTGGTGGAAATATAAGCATAGATTGAGCACCTTGTATGAGATGATGTGCAAACTCTTAAGAACTAGAAAGGCCGGGCAAATGCAGCAGATGGCTTCACCACATCCCCCTACCAAAAATGGCCCTACTACCCTCCCGCACAAATGGACTGTTCCTAAATCACTCCTGTCCAAAATGTATCCCAATGGTCTATACCCCCATGCAGCAATAGAATCTTCCAACGCCTTCTGCTGTTGGAGCATGTAGAGCCCAGGTAGAACCAGTGTTCTATTTAAAACTGTCAGTTGCGGATTTGGGTTTTCAAGCTACTTTTTACTCAACATACAAGGTAAGGTAAGTATTTTAAAGGGCTGAATCTGAATAGTGAACACTATAGTCTAAGCATTTGGTGCCAAGCTACCTTAA
Source organism: Branchiostoma belcheri (assembly GCF_001625305.1). NCBI lineage: Eukaryota > Metazoa > Chordata > Leptocardii > Amphioxiformes > Branchiostomatidae > Branchiostoma > Branchiostoma belcheri. The sequence goes on along the minus strand of NW_017803357.1, from coordinate 67,880 downwards.
GGCGGAAGTTCAGGTCATTTGGTTTTCGTTTAAGCGCATAGGAGCCAAAAATGTATATTTTTGGTCAAAAATAGCGAAAAAGTCCCATTTGACATAATTTTAAAGTAACACACAACAAAAGCGTAAATGACGTTCTGTGGGGTTGTATCCAACGATCTCCCATATCAAATTTTAGGTCACTTGGTTGTAATATTAGGGCACAGGAGCCAAAATGTACATTTTTGGTCCAGAAATAGCCAAAAAGCCCCATTTTACACAATTTTACTCCACTTAGTAGTGGGCTGAAGCCATAATTACACCGGTAAACACATACATGAGGATTCACTAATTATAGAAAAAATGAGCTTATTGTATCGTTGTAAAAATACAGTGATCCATACATGTTTCCATCAGTAAAAGGGTGTCTACGTAATTGTGCTCAATCGTTACCAGTTGTTTGTGCAGGGAAGTCTTTAGCCCTCTATAGGCAGATAAACATCACGGACTTAGTTTGAGAACCAACGTCCGGTTCCCATGCACTAATGTCTAATGATGGCCTGCTGGAGCCTACTGGTTAACATCAGATACATGCACTGGTGGGTAAAGCTGACCACATCACCAGAACGTAATGTTACACAAATGTGGGACTGGATTCACTTTTTCTTCAAGGACCTTTCGACGCTTGGAAAGACCGCTAACCGCCAACAAATGACTGATCTGTGTGGTCCGACTTTGGGTAGTCTGGAGAAAGGTTATAAGGGTTTCAAGGTGTTCTTAAGGCGCTGTGGAGGGATAAGACTGTTTGATTCTTGTGTATCCATTTTATTTTGTTTGAACAATTCCTTTTTTTACTAGAAGCTCAAATCGGTCTGCAGGCCGCTTTTGTAGTGGTCATGACGGAAGAGAGAAGGGTCTATTGAACAAGGATGCAGTTTACTTTATCTGATGCACTAACTAGAGTCCCACGATCTCATACCTTCGCCAAATGATGTTAATCTTTATGACTGACAAAGATGATTCCTTCTGATTATACAAATATGATCCTCATTTGTATTATATTTATATTATGATATTGTATTATAATTTTGTATCATATAGTTGATCATATTCTCCATCAAAAGACAGCCTTATCTTAACAAAGAAAGCCATTTCCTCATAAATTATGCAAATGAGGTCATTATTTGAATAAGTTATGTTTAATGATCACCTTCACTTAACTTTCAAATACCCCAAGTATGAAATTCCAGGCAGTTAGCATTATGGAATTATAACATTTTCTCATTAATTATGCAAATTAGGTGTTAATTTACATAATCAATATCTGCCTGTGTTTCTCTCGTTCTCAATTACTTATGTCACAAGCTTGAATAGTCCTATAATGTAATGCAGCTGATTTATAGAATATCCCCATTAATTATGCATATTAGATCCAGATTTGCATACTTGTCGCTTAATTATGTCAAGCGTCACTTGAGCTACCTACATACCAAAAATCACGACGATCCGTCCACCGGTTCTTGAGTTATCCTCTTTTGAATATTTTCAAACAGATAGCCCTGCAGTTCCTGAACAAGCCGCTAGGGGGCCCGAACTCATGTCACTTCTTCCCCAGCATGAGAGCTACCTACCATCCAATTTTCGTCACCCCAGCATGTCTAGATCATGAGATATCAAAACCGGAAGTTTAGCTGCAGTACCATAACAAGCCGCTAGGGGGTCCAAAATCTAATAATTTCCAGGTCTCATTAAGACCTACCCACCTACCAAATATCAAGATAATCCATCTAAGCTTTCTCGAGTTATGCTGTTGATAGACAGACAGACACACAGACAGACACACAGACACACGACCAGGAAAACATAACCTTCTTGGCGAAGGTAATAAATCTACATGTATAGAGAACGGCTCATCCTAACCCACCTTAAGAGCTGTTACAATAACATTCTCATGATATGATATGATATGATATGATATGATATGATATGATATGATACGTCATAATGCCAAATGTAACAGTCTGATACAGTGCAAGTCACAGAATTGTCAAATCTTGTCCTTTAAAGGTGTTGCATAAATATGTGAGAAAGCTATCCTCCGTCTATAAACAGCAAAGCGAATCATGTGATACATTTAGCACTCTGCATTTAAACTGTAAAATTAAAGTGTAAAGCTGCAACAGCAGGAGATAGAAAACGAAAAGGCGCGACCCCTTTAATTTTCAGGCGAATGCAGCTTACATAAAACAGACATGAGTTTGTGTGTGTGTGTGTGTGGTGTGTTTTGAGTGTGTGTGTGTGTAGTGTGTGTGTGTGTGTGTGTGTGTGTGTGTGTGTTGTGGGGGGGGGTGCAGGCAGCCAGAACTACAAGATACAAGAATGGTGGTAAATCGTCATTATTACCTTCGCTAAGAAGGTTACTTTTCAGTAGCTTTTGTGGGGGGGGGGTAAAGAAAAAAAGTGAAAGTTTAGCTGATTGAAGAGCTAATCTTCCACTGGCGTGACAGAGAAGACAGACGCTATGTACAGTATCTACAGGTTCATTGTACCGGGAAATTCCCCTAGCTCTTTTCGACAAGCACAATGAACAGTGGATCACGGCTAACGTCCCGCCCTAAGGACTGCGATCCTAAACAGTAGCGTGCATGTCGGGTGAGCGACAACAGCCGGGATTCGAACTCCCAACCTCTTCGTCCAGAGGCAGGATCGCTAACCACTGGATTACTCACGCTACGTTAAATGGTTAACATAATTTGGCGAAGGTATGAGATCGTAGAAGTCTTGTTTTATTTGGCCAATGTTGTCTTGGCTTGTTTTTAGTAACACATGGTATCATCGGCTAGCTTAACTTACCTTAACGTAACTTAGCCTAACTTAGCACAATGGTCACATGATTGAATGATACCGATTCGGTGGGGACAGACGTCATGTCGATAAGGACGGTAGCCCTGACCACATCCGCTTCTTGTTTAAATCAAACCGCCGACTTCACCCTGGTTTGTCTCGGTGTCAGCCCTACAGAATAGTCACAAATGACTTGTAACCTTTGATTGGCAGTTTGACAGTGAAGACGACGGTGTGTAATGAGGCAAGCACTAATCAGGACCTCAGAAACCCCGAAACAGGGCCACGACTGAATCCGGTTAATCTTTGACGACTCCAGGAAGTTCAAAGTCGACGACAAGACTCTTCAGCTCTTCAGAATTTACACAGAAAAGCTTTCAACCGCAAGGAGGCCTTTTACATCTGACACTCATCCACACCTACTTCAATACCTCAACGACTGCAAATTATTGTATTGATATAGCTCTAGAACCGAGGTGACGTGAACTAGTTAAGCTACGCCAAGAACAAGACTTTTTTTAAAGATCGTGACTCAAATAAACCTGCAAACAGGGCGTGCCAGAAAAAAACATGAGACCAATGACACCTACCCTGGGACCCAGTTGTCCTTCTGCGTGCATTGAAACATGTGCAGGGGCTTTGAAACATTTTGTAACTGTTTTGTGCCGAAGTATCATTTGCTAAGAAATGCTTCATAAAAACGGACCTAACATTTGTCATTAAGAGTTTTGTGGTGCCGTCACAAACGTGAAGACGCCTAGAAGTGCTCATTAAAGCCGCATCCGTTTCCGTGAACAAACATGTATCATGTGAACGACATGTCGTCTGGAGAGTATCTGCTCTCTCAATGAATGGTCTTGATATCCATCGCAGTAGAAGAACCATTTGTGGATATTATGACCCGGGTTTTGTGCGTCGTGACATCCTTTATCCCAGGATAATCCCAAGTTCACGTCTAATGAATCTAGCAGAATCTTCCCAAAGCCTACACAAATCAATGTCTTACTCAGACGTCTTGTGGCGGATTTTCTACAGCGCCAGCGTTCCCTGTTTCTACTCTGTAAGAATTATGTATGCATGAGGCCTATTGGCCGGGCGTGCTGCCACTAATTGACGACAGCAGTGCGAAATTCTCCCGATCAATCTGGTACTGACTCCTTGATCTTTGCCTTATGAGATGACCTTAATTGGCGCCGTGGCAGAAGATGGTAGGAAGTCTATGGCAAACGGCATACACATGTTTAATCGTTTATACGTTAAACCGTTGCACTAGGTATTGAAATCTACGTCGATGAAGGCAAGGTCAAACATCCAGGTAATAGGATACCGAGATAACAGTTACTCCGTATCCCGTTACCAGTTACTCAAGCAACTGGGGAGATTTTGCAAATAGGTGTTTCAGGTAGTATCCACTACCTATCCTCAGTGAATGATTGATATTTAATGAATGAGTGAATGAATGAATGAATGAATGAATGAATGAATGGATGAATGAATGAATGAATGAATGAATGAATGAATGAATGAATGAATGAATGAATGAATGAATGAATGATGACCACACTGGTGTTAGTACAGGTCACAACAAAACTCGATGAACAGATGAAGTTAAAGGTACAGAGTGAAACTGCAAGTAACTACCATTACATAAATTCAACTTCTCGCTTTTCAGTTATTGTAGAAATAACAGAACAATCTGTTCCTTGTCTATAATGAGCACAATGAGCACAATATCGTGCCACCCCCATATTTACTAACATGCGAACTGATAGTGACTGATTGAATTAATTAATTAATTAATCAATTAATTAATAAATGAATGTCAGAATGAACGAAGCTTTAGTAACGTGTTTTCCGCTTCATGTGCCCAGCCGTGTGGGCTGATAAGACACAACAAGAATACTAGAAAGGCCGACATTTGCTGAGGAGCAAATGCAGCATGGCTTCACCACATCCCCCGCACCACATCCCCCTCCCGCACAAATGGGCTGTT
>NW_017803357.1:58273-63047 GCF_001625305.1 Branchiostoma belcheri | reverse complement strand
AAGATTATTCCAATGGTGTGTCGAGTACGGAACAAAAGACTTAGCAAAACGATTGGTTGAGTAACTAGGAGATCTTAAGTTCATCTTGTTGCGTAGGTCATATGTACATGATGAAAAAATGGCCGCGGGTAATATTTCAGACAAGTAGTTGCGAGTTAAACCATGAACGATTCTGTGAAACAAACAAAGTCGATGAACATGTCGTCTATCTGATAATGATTCCCACCCGAGTTCGTGCCTAGTTGACAGGTAAGACGAACCCCTAGTGGCACCTGACACAACGAGGCACAGTGATATTGTATTCGTTCAATGAGTTGTGCTTCCTCACTTGTCGTTCCCGTGCCAGATGACATCGCCATACTCCAGACAGGGGCGTATATATGATTTGTAAAGAGATTCGAGGGTATTGCGAGGTAGTTTGAATTTAAGGCCACTAAAGAGGTCAATGCTTTTGGATATCTTGGATAATATGTAATTAATATGGGAATTCCATGACATATTTGAGCACAAGATGACCCCAATATGCTTATGGGTGTTGACAGACTTTATAACACAGTTGTTAAGAAGGAGAGGTGGGTGAACTAGGGGTTCGCGCTTGGCTGAAAAGCACATTTCTTCCGATTTTGTCGGATTTAGTTCCATGAGCCACTGAGTGGCCCATGTATGTATTTTGGACAGGTCAGAGTTCAAACAAACGGCGGAATCGAGGGGGTTTTCAGCAGTCTGGAGAAGGGAGCTGTCATCGGCGAAGAGGAAAGGGAGGGAAACAAGATCATTTACAATGTCATTTATATAAATAAGGAAAAATAATGGACCTAGTATTGAGCCCTATGGAACTCCAGCGTTGGTGGTGGCCCAGGGAGAAGACTGGCCATCAATGACTACACGCTGTGATCTGTAACTAAGGTAACTGTCAATCCAATTAATAAGTGGTCCTTCTAAACCGTTAATTCTAATTATTACTATGACCAACATATTCAATAAAACTTGTATCCAGGTTCATGTGCACTGGGCGAAAAGGCCTCGAATGCAGCCATATGCGCACAGGGATATTTACGCATTTTTAGCAGATACAAGCGGATGCAAACGGATACGGGTAGGATCCGTAAAATATCCTAAATTTGCATTTTTAGGGATCCGGAACGTTTGGATCCCTAAATATCCCAAAATGGGATTTTCCACGGATACCAATTTGTTTCTTGAGGGATTTTTTTGTATACCTGGACTGTCCGGATCCCAAAGCGGGATTTTCCGCGGATTCCAATTTGTTTCTTTAGGGATTTTTTGTACACCTGGAGTAACCTGGACTGTCCGGATCCCAAAGAATGCAAAAAGCGGGATTTTCTACGGATGCGAATTTTTTTTAATAGGGATTTTTCCGGATATGCGATAGATCCCCACGTGCAGACGTCGGTATTTTACACGGATGCGTACGGATACAACTTGTGATTTTGCCGTATCCCTATCGGATTTCCATACACATTTCTCTTCATTTGCCTCGGATGCAAACAGACCCGGCGTTTGGATTTTTATTATCCGTACCTCGGATCTTCCCGAATCCTTATGGCATTCTCTCCCGGATACGCCCGTGTTTGATATGTATACGTGCAGATCCAACTAGCAAGTTAAATTAGATAAATGAAGGAATAAACGAATGAATAGATTTAGCCTGAAAGCCTTTATTAAAACTCATACTGCGTAAAGCGACAAAAAAAGAGAGAACTAACTATACGAATACATGTTACGTATGTAAAATAAATATTTGCAATACTAAACAGGTAAAACTAGAACTATCACGTCTTGCTTCGCCAGGATGATCGTCTCACAGCCCATGTGTTGTTACAGCCATCATCTGTCTCCTAGTCCCACATCAGGATGGTCTTTGTAGAAGTCTGCGCTGAAGACAGTCTTACCACGTTCAATCAGTCGCTTCTGACCTACGAAAAAAACACAACAACAGAAAACAAGTAAAGTGTAAAAATGGCATTTCGGCCAGAATGTGCTAAAAACCGTTAGGATAACAGTCTCCCCAGCGGCCCGGATGCCAGCAGTAGGCATTGTTATGCGAGCCAGCATTGACATGTGAAATACGCCCCGGTGAGAAGGCCGGTGCTTTTACATATGGGAACAACAGGTCAGATAAAGGCCACAGATGTCAGTTGCGAAGTTGAGTTGCTCTAAACTTTCGTCAGAAATGATCTGAAACCATAATACTAATTAAAAGAGTTTCGAAGGGTTTACTCACTTCTATATGCCGTCAACAGTCTTATGCAGTCGGTTTATGGTCCAGTTCGTCAGACGAGTCTGCAACTTGTCATGACATGCCTGGCGGCTTCGTGCCCTCGCCGGGCGATGTCCCCGGTACGTCTCTCGTCCTTGTCTAGACCACTATTTAGCTCATAGCGTCCAGTCGGTGTACGGTCAGTATCCTAGACTTTGACAATCAATGCCGTGGTTGCTGAACTTATATGAAGCGTATATATATGGACAGCGGGACGATAGAAAGGGACGCACACTCAAGCAAGCGGTCACTGAAAGTGACCGTTGAGTTTGAATCTCCCCCGGGGTTTTCTCAGATTACCCACAAGGCACTGCTGCTGCCGGAAGTGCTCTGCGGATCCGTCGAAAATACCGAAGTGGATCTTTGAGAGATGCTCGGTTTTGACACCGGCGAAGGTTGTATGTGAACCATGCAACTTCTTGTCTGATACGCAAAGTTTCCAGTCAGCAAAAATCAGTACAGTCACGAATCCGAGCAGACATTTGCTTATGCGACGCGCAAAGGCAACGTTACAATGTACGTATATGGCAATTTACGGGGTGCGCCCTCTTGTGGCGATATTGTAATTTCAACAATTTGCGGATGCGTACGAAAACACATTCGGATATTTAAGATATCCCCAGATTACCCACAATTCGCTTCTGCTGTGGAGTGGGCCCGCGGATGCGTGCGAAAACACATTCGGATATTTAACAAATCCCCAGATTACCCAGAATTCGCTTCTGCTGTGAAGTGGGCCCGCGGATGCGTACGAAAACACATTCGGATATTTAACAAATCCCCTGATTACCCAGAATTCGCTTCTGCTGTGGAGTGCATGGGCCCGGGGATGCGTACGAAACCAAATTTGGATATTTAATGAATCCCCAGATTACCCACAATTCGCTTCTGCTGTGGAGTGGGCCCGCGGGTGTTAAAAAAACTCCCAAGAATACGAGTATCCTTGTATCCAGTTTATAGTGGATTGTCTCACTTATATCTATGTTATAAACGGTAGTATTCGAGGTCCAAAAATATGACAGGTCACGACCCCTAAAAATGTGACATCTCCTATCCTAACGACGTATTATCTCTAACGTATACCATGGAGGTAAAAACTTTACCTCCATGCGTATACGTAACGAGTAAGTATCCATACGGATGCCGTGTCTGCATCCGCTGCGAAGTAAGTATCCCTACAAATGCCGCATCTGCATCCGCTGTGAGGCACGGATGCATACGTATGCGTTACGGATGTGTGTGGGATCCGCAATCCTGGGGATTCTTGGTGTGGGATTAGCGATCCTTGGGATTCTTGGGGATCCGCGCAGCATCCGCAAGGAGATGCAAATTCGCATCCTTGGGATCCGGCTGCATCCGAGGCCTTTTCGCCCAGTGCTGTTTTCACCTGTTGAACTTTTCTATCCGCCTGCAGGTGACTCCGATAAGGACATTGTTCACCAGGCCATGCGGCGGTGGGAGGAGCACACGTGTCTGAAGTTTGTAGCCAGAGACAACCCTCAGGAAAACATACTAGCGATCAACAACTACATCCACTTTGTCAAGAGTGGCGGGTCAGTGTTCTTAATAGACGACGTCATTATAATCAATTGTGTAATAATATTGGAATGTCATCAAGCAAGTGCTAAAATACAAAATGCATCATTAAACTAGAGTTCCACGATCTCATACCTTCTCCAAGTTATTTTTCTCATTGTCTTCGTCAGAAAGATTATGGAATTGTCTCGCCGCATTGTGGGTGACTGCGGATTTAGCAAAATAACTCTTGAAGGCATTATTTGACGTCATGATTTTTGGCAGGCAGATTACCGTTGTTGAGACCAATGTCAAGTGCAAGTTTGGGCTTCGTGGGAGGTCCGCACGTCACTGCAGTGGACTTTTTGTGTTTGTGGCTTGTGAGCAAAATAACTGTATATTTGAATAGATGCTCATGATTTTGGTAGGCAAGCTACCATTGTAGAGTACCAAGGTCAAGTTCGAAAACGGGCCTCGCGGGGGTCCCTATGTCGCTGCAGTGGACCTTTTGTGTTAGATATATAATGGACTTCCCCCACCAACCTCTGCATCGATTTACATGGGGGGAGAGCTGTCCCCGCATCTGGGATCAATTGCTTAGAATTAAGGGACTGTCCTATAAATACTGGGGAGGGGAGAGGAGAAGTTGGACATGCGTCAAGCAGGTCATTCCCTAAATTGTAAGGCCAGACCAAGTAATTTTTATGGATGACGTCCACTGGAGACCTTAAATTTATTGCAAAAGCGCGATAAAATACATGAAGGGCAAAAAAACTGATTAAGATGCATAGATTTGGAACATACTAACTGTGGAAATACTAAGGTTAGGACGCAAATTGAATAAAAGAACATAGTGTAACAACAAACGAAAACAGCAATAAATCTCCCCCTGTTCTGATTCTTTCCTTTCATCACATCTCATTACATTTTTGCGACAATGTCGGAGTACAGAGATTCTTTTGTACTCTAGACCAATTT
>NW_017803357.1:39883-58253 GCF_001625305.1 Branchiostoma belcheri | reverse complement strand
AATGAATGAATGAATGAATGAATGAATGAATGAATGAATGAATGAATGAATGATGACCACACTGGTGTTAGTACAGGTCACAACAAAACTCGATGAACAGATGAAGTTAAAGGTACAGAGTGAAACTGCAAGTAACTACCATTACATAAATTCAACTTCTCGCTTTTCAGTTATTGTAGAAATAACAGAACAATCTGTTCCTTGTCTATAATGAGCACAATGAGCACAATATCGTGCCACCCCCATATTTACTAACATGCGAACTGATAGTGACTGATTGAATTAATTAATTAATTAATTAATAAATGAATATCAGAATGAACGAAGCTTTAGTAACGTGTTTTCCGCTTCATGTGCCCAGCCGTGTGGGCTGATAAGACACAACAAGAATACTAGAAAGGCCGACATTTGCTGAGGAGCAAATGCAGCATGGCTTCACCACATCCCCCGCACCACATCCCCCTCCCGCACAAATGGGCTGTTCCTAAATCACGCCTGTCCAAAATGTGTTCCAAAAAGTCTTCCAATAATCTAAACCGATGATTTGGGTGTAATACTAGGACCCCAAACGTACAGTTTCTGTCGGAAAATGAAAAAAAACATTCTTAAAGGCTGTATCCAAACAATGAAGAAAAAAACGCCTGGGCTATTTGCCCACTCTACCTCCATGCTAAATTTCAGGTCATTTGGCTGAAAATGGTTTCGTGGTGTGGTGAAGCCATAACAATATGTTTGACAACACCACTTCGTAGTGTGTTGAAGCCATAAATACGTGATGCATAAATCGAGACAACAGCGGTACAGATTGAAATAATCAACGAAAAAACTGAACAAAATATAAATAAAATGCAATGCAGGTGCACATAGTGAACAGTTCTTGGAGTGAGATGTCAAATAATAGATGCAAATAAATAGAGCTCGTAGTAAATAAGCAGAGATTTCACCTAAGTCAGTTGTCATCTCATCATCGTCCGGCTGTACGATACCTGTAATATTTAAATTTGTACAGGGCTACCCGCTTGGCTACTACCAGCAGGCTTTGCGGGTGCATGACCGATGGATGGTGACGCACGGAGAGGCCCTGGTGGTCGCTGGAAGGCGAGTAAAACAGGTAGAACGCAAATTTTCCTTTCAGCACGATTGGTCAGTATTTTCAGTCAAACCATATCATATCATATCATGGTACGTGTGTCTGCCATATTGGAGCAGCGCGGAGAAGACCGAGGTGTGTATCTGAAGGCCCTGTCACACATAGTCGAATACAGCCTCCCGAACACTAACCGAACTCCCTCCAACCATGGTTAGAAGTAGGTCAGGAGCAACGTCGGCTGTGTTCTAGGCGTGTTTGGGTACGTGTCAAATTTGATTCAAATTCGACTAGAGTCGTACAGAAAGGTAGGCGTGGCCTTAATGTGGTCAGACTGCTCCCGAGCTTTTAGCCAACCATTGGGTGGGGGGTTCTAAATATATGAGGGGGGCTTCAGCATTTGGGTTCTGGGCTGGTCTGTGGACGCGTTGTTTGCAAAACTGAACGTCGTGGGTTTTTTTTTCTCGAAAAGTTCGGCAGCTATATATATAAAAGCCAATTTCAATGTCGCTATTTTGTAGAGTTGTTTATTAATTCATCCTACGCGTTGTTTCCCACAGGCTGGAAGTACATCTCCACAGAATGTCGTCCGCCGCCGCATTAAGAGGAAGGCCATCAGGAGTCAGCACATGCGATGGCCTTACGCCACCATTCCATACATATTCGACCAAGATTTTAGTGAGTCGAAGCACTTCTTTATCTTTTGATATCATGCAAGTCTTTGACACATCGATTCCTATGATCACAGTGTTCATCATCATCGTGGTAACATTGTCATTCTAATTATTACTATGACCAACATATTCAACAAAACTTGTATCAATTGTGTCGCATCTGTTTTCACCTGTTGAACTTTTCTATCCGCCTGCAGGTGACTCCGATAAGGACATTGTTCACCAGGCCATGCGGCGGTGGGAGGAGCACACGTGTCTGAAGTTTGTAGCCAGAGACAACCCTCAGGAAAACATACTAGCGATCAACAACTACATCCACTTTGTCAAGAGTGGCGGGTCAGTGTTCTTAATAGACGACGTCATTATAATCAATTGTGTAATAATATTGGAATGTCATCAAGCAAGTGCTAAAATACAAAATGCATCATTAAACTAGAGTTCCACGATCTCATACCTTCTCCAAGTTATTTTTCTCATTGTCTTCGTCAGAAAGATTATGGAATTGTCTCGCCGCATTGTGGGTGACTGCGGATTTAGCAAAATAACTCTTGAAGGCATTATTTGACGTCATGATTTTTGGCAGGCAGATTACCGTTGTTGAGACCAATGTCAAGTGCAAGTTTGGGCTTCGTGGGAGGTCCGCACGTCACTGCAGTGGACTTTTTGTGTTTGTGGCTTGTGAGCAAAATAACTGTATATTTGAATAGATGCTCATGATTTTGGTAGGCAAGCTACCATTGTAGAGACCAAGGTCAAGTTCGAAAACGGGCCTCGCGGGGGGTCCCTATGTCGCTGCAGTGGACCTTTTGTGTTAGATATATAATGGACTTCCCCCACCAACCTCTGCATCGATTTACAAAACTGTCTCTAAAACTCTAAAACTCAAACCTCTGCATCGATTTACAAAACTGTCTCTAAAACTCACCCACCGTCGAGTTATGTTCGCTGGACATTGTTTCCGAGCCAAGCAAGAAATTGTTTCATCTGTACTCATGTGGAAACCACGTGGACGAGTGCACTCCAGAAGTTTGACATTCACCGATACCTTAGTTAGAGACACTGGAATTGACTTTGATGACTTAGAAAATGTAATGCTTGATAGGGCTGTATGGAAAGAAATCTGCATTAGCTTAGTCCCGGCTGTTAGCCGATAGATGATGATGACATGGGGGGAGAGCTGTCCCCGCATCTGGGATCAATTGCTTAGAATTAAGGGACTGTCCTATAAATACTGGGGAGGGGAGAGGAAAAGTTGGACATGCGTCAAGCAGGTCATTCCCTAAATTGTAAGGCCAGACCAAGTAATTTTTATGGATGACGTCCACTGGAGACCTTAAATTTATTGCAAAAGCGCGATAAAATACATGAAGGGCAAAAAAAACTGATTAAGATGCATAGATTTGGAACATACTAACTGTGGAAATACTAAGGTTAGGACGCAAATTGAATAAAAGAACATAGTGTAACAACAAACGAAAACAGCAATAAATCTCCCCCTGTTCTGATTCTTTCCTTTCATCACATCTCATTACATTTTGCGACAATGTCGGAGTACAGAGATTCTTTTGTACTCTAGACCAATTTGATTTGTAGTATTAAAAACGTTCCTTTATCTAGAACAATGTCCCTCTGACGAAGGCATGAGATCTCCGACCTCTAGTTGATAATGCAAATAATTTCCTTATTTGCCTGAATTATATAATGAATCATATCATGAATTGTTCTTCAACTAATGACAGTCTCGTATTATTAAAGAAGGCCATTCTAGCATTTCCTCATACATTATGCAAATGAGGTCCTAATTTTGATTATTTTTGTTTAATGATGTTCACCTTCACTTAAATTCCAAATGTCGTGAGTATAAAATTCCCGACAGCTACCACCATGGATTTACAGCATTGTCTCATTAATTACGCAAATTATGCAAATTACATAATTGATATCTGCTGATGTTCCTTGACCTTCCAAGACAGCCCATCAGAGCCTTCTTGAGGTATCTTGTTCACAGACACACACACGCGCGCGCACACACACTTCCCCCCCCCACACACGACACACACACACTCCCACCACACACACACACACACACACGAACGCCTCCGAAAAGATAACCTTCTTGGTGTGATAATAAGGTAATAATAAACCACACCACTGTTCTATGCCCACAGCTGTTGGAGTAAGGTGGGGATGTTCTGGTGGACTCCTGAGCAGAAATTGTCGCTGGATAACGAGTGTCTACAAAACAAAAACGGGGTAAGTGCGTTGTAAATTATTTTAAGGTGATTCTATGATGGCCTGCGTTGTGTTAGACTATGTCCATTCGATTAATGGCAGTGATAAATTTTTCCACGCGCGGTCACCTTCTCCATCCCTGTATCTGCTGCAGGTCGCTATCGCCATGCATGAGATCGGACACGCCATCGGGTTCTTCCACGAGCATGCGCGGCCGGACAGAGATGACTACGTCACAATAGAGTGGGACAACATCCGCTGGGGCAGGTGGGTTTCAACATGGCTCCCAGTCTGGATATTTTGGATGAAACCGCGATATTTATTTGGAGAAAATACAAAATTCAATGATAAGCACGTTTATTAAATGGCGATATTGGAAGAAGTTAACAGCAACCTAATGGACTTCGCAGGTTTTACCCTGTACCTTGTATAAGGACTTGCAAACTACATCATGATATTCTGGATATTTGGTAGGGTTTGCGATGTACATTTTAAAACATCACGTCTCTCCTTACCTTGTTTTGCAGATACCGCCATTTTTCAAAGTTCTACTGGAACATGATCGAGACGTTTGACATCCCGTACGACTACCTGTCAATCATGCACTACTCAGACAACGTAAGCAGGCCAGGGTAATCATGCAAGCGCCAAAAACATGTTACAGATGAATAGCAAAGTTCTTTGATCACAACCATTTATTTTACACGAGCCGACGTTTCGATGACCGTCTGTCATCTTCATCAGGCCAATTCTGACTGGTTTACTGTGCACTGACGCTAGATGTTACTTGGTGAAAAATAAATGGTTGTGATCAAAGAACTTTGCTATTCATTCGTTTACCAACCTGATGAAATAATTTACGAACATGTTACAGAGTTTGCGAATTCTTTCTAGCTTGTTTGTAGCTTTTCGTTAATAGGATCCTAGGATTTGGGATAAGGTTGCAGGGGCACGACATTCTGGTAGGTTGCAACAAAGTGATATTACAGTTTACAAACCGACATTTCGGTTACTGTCACCTTCCTCATGATCAAAGCAATACTGTCTGGTTCTACTACGCACTGCAATTAAGCGCTAAGAGTCGGCTTGTAAACTTCTTTCGTTATGAATAAAGAATTTTGAAAAATTAAAGAAAAATTATTCACGCATTATCGACATTATATTTTACATTGTTCCAAACAGAAATAAACGCATGATCTACTAGTCTGACTATCCCGATGATTCTGATGATAAAAGTTAGATTTTTGTGTGTTATTTTCGTCCCAATAGGAGTTTTCGTGGGACTCTAAGACCCTGCGCACCATCAAGACACGTGACCCATCCTTCCAGAACATCATCGGCCAGCGGATCTCCCTGTCCTACTACGACATCAAAATGACCAACGACATGTACAGCTGCGCAGGTAAACTAGATTCAGACTGTATACTATGTAGGTCATATATTTGTGTTGGTTGCTCGACGTGGGTTCTTTTGTAGGCGGCGTCTGGTGGTCATTGCAAGTAGCCTGTGGTCTGTGTTCCCAAACTCCGCGGTGTGGTACACACGGCAGTAAGAGAAAGTGTGCCAACGCCGACTGGTGAGGATGTGGTTGACTTCTTTGGTGGTATGGCCATCGTTGCTGAAACTACCCATGGCCAAGTCATCATTTACAACATGCCATATTTGGTTTTGGTCCATTACGTTTATCATTGACCCCCACGTGTCAAGTCAATGCACCAAAATGTTGCAAAAATCATTGTTCTTCTACATAAGTGTTATTACTGTTATATCCTACGTGTTTTGAGTAGATGAATTACGTAAATGGTTTTCTATGATTCTGATTATTTCACGTTTCCGCGTTCCTTCGATCATCATCAACTGAGACAGTTTTTGCTTGGCTTGCAGCCCGCTGCCCGTATTACCAGCGGTGTACGTACCCGAACAGCTTCCTGGGACCGACTTGCCGCTGCCTGTGTCCCAACTATCACGGGTTAGGCGCCAAGGAATGTCCAGTCAACAACGCTATTCAGGTGGTACATGGTTACGGTGGCCATTACTTAGGTAAGCGTGTGTTTTCTCAGATATTTAAAAAATAGATAATAATTATATGAATGATAATAAATGACCATTCCCAGAACTATACAAAACTATACATACCACAAACTTTGGTCTTTACCAAAGCTTGTGGTATGTGTAGTTTTGTATAGTTCTGGGCTTATAATCTGGGATCAAGTGCTTTGATGATAAGTGCATAATAAATGGAACAGCAATCAATGATACGTTGATTGGGGTCCAAGTACATCGGAGCCCTCCTTGCCACTACCCAAGGGATAGTGGCAGTTCCTACTGTATTGTCTTACCACAGGAACTATCTTACACTTATTTATATAACAGCCCTGGACATTTTCAACCGTTTTTTCCAGTTCATTTACATATAAGAAGTGTTTACTAGTTTTGTTGGTTCATTTTAGTGACGCTAAAGATTGATTGATGATGATGAGTGATGGATGTAACTCGAAACGTCCGGATAATAATAATTTCCGCAATTTATAGAGTAGTAGAGTTTGAATTGTCTTTGAACAACCAGTGATGCTCAATTGTAATGAAAGATGATGGGTCAGCAAAGTTTTTTTTTAGAATCAAATCAAATTCAAACCAATTTTTAATTAAACTAGAAGCTTGAAATCTATCCTTGTGCAGCATATAAAATAAGTAACTCTCTTCAGAACCTTGATTCTTGCTTGAATCTCAGTATGTTTACCTTCCAGATTGCTACGAGGGCACTGGAACGACGTACCGGGGCACCCGGAGCTGGACTCGTAGCGGGCACACCTGCATGAACTGGGCGAACACACTGGACCGTGACGTGTCCATCCTCACCTACCCGAACTCTGCCGGCGGGATAGGGAACCACAACTACTGCCGAAACCCGTACGCGGGCAGCCCCCAGCCCTGGTGCTATGTGTCGGACATCCGGGTCTTCTGGGAGTACTGTGATATCCCCAGGTGTCAATGAGAGCTAATCACCACGCATGGCACACGGCGCAGAACAACTCCTGTACCTCATGTCATCAGCAACAAACATCAGACCTGGACATATGAGAAAGACCACTGGTCTTACTCACATGGCTCGGCGTGCCCTTCCCGCTGTAGAAATAAATGCTGAGTACAGACATTCTGAAAAGAGAAGAAGGCACTTCGTTTTGACTATGGTGCTAAGAAGACTTCTTTCGCGGGCGAAAGACAACGCGGCGATGTATAGACCATCATGTCTAGGAACGCTTTGTTTTGACTCTCCTATCCTTTATTATATGGTAAAAATACATATTATGACGTCCTAAAGTTCTGCCCTAAAAGCTTTTTCAACTTCGGCAGGATGGTTTGATAATACCATATGGGTTAAATGCTCTGAATTTTTTAAGACCAAAAGCGCATAGGGTAGAAGAGGACAGGGTAAGGTTTTGATCTATTCATTCAGTATTAGGGTGAATTACAACATTTAGTTTAGTTTAGTTTAGTTTAGTTTAGGTTATATATGCAACGTACAGCTCCTCCTATAATGTTGATTAACATGTTATCTGTTTAGAATGATGCTGATGCTGACATCCGTCTATCTTTCTATGTATGTATGTATGTATCTCTCTCCCTCTCTCAATATGCGCGCGCGCGTGTGTGTGTGTGTACATGTCATACATAATCATAAAATCATAAAATGTCGAATGGATCCCATGTATTATTTTCTCGTCATTTGACGAGTAGTAGATGCATCAGGGGTTTTGTGTCAACAATGGATACTTTCTTCTTTTATAACAGTTTCTTTTATTGTTTTGTATATTTTGTTACCTCCATGAAAAATGGAGGTATTGTTTTTGGCTCGTCTGTCTGTGTGTCTGTCTGTGTGTGTGTGTGCACGTATGTGTGTGTGTGTGTGTGTGTGTGTGTGTGTGTGTGTGTGTGTGTGTGTGTTTGTGTTTCGGCACATTTGTAGTCAGCATAACTTCATAACGCCTTTATGGATTGTGATGATATTTGGTATGCTGGTAAGTCTTAGGACGACGAAGGTCAAGGTCAAATATGGGCCTCCTGGTGGATGACCTTGGTACTGCAGCAGAACTTCCGGTTTTTGTATCTTTTGTCCTAAACATACTATGGTCTTGAATTTTTGGCGACAGATACCTTTTCCTGTCAGGAATAAGTGGTGTTGGTTTGGTCCCCCTAGCAGCTTGTTCTGGAACTGCAGGGGACCTTCGGGCGAAATCTTTGAAAGCCAATAAGTCTAGATCTCTGTCACGACCAGTGGAAGATTAGCTCTTCAATGAGCTAAACTGAATCGAGATCACTTTCACTTTCACTTTTTTTTAGATAGGAACAACGTATTTTCATCATTTTTGGTAGGTAGGTAGCTGAGAGAGAGAGATGTACATAATTAAATGCAAATTATGCAAATGAGGACTTTATTTGCATAATTAATGTGGAAATTCTATAATCACAGTGTTTTACATTATAGTACTTTCATACATGTAATGTATGTAACCTATGTCAGATGGCAGATGGAACATCAACAGATACTAATTATGCAAATGATGACCTATTTTGCATAATTAATGCGAAAATTTTATGATTTCTTAATGGTGAATGATGGGAATGTCATTTTTGGGACATCTGTAAGTTAATCAAAAGTTAACATCACGATGCATATATTATGTTAAAGCAGAGGTCATTTGCGTAATTAAAGAAGAAATTTACATTTACATATCAATCCCATATTTCATGGAGGTATGAGATCTCGGAACTCTTGTTTTACTCCTGTATCCAAATAATGAAAAAACATATCCAAAAAAAATGAAGAAAAAAAACGTCTGGGGTATTTGCCTACTCTACCTTCATGCCAAATTTTATGTTATTTGGCCCAAAAATGGCAGAAGAGGAGGAGATACATGAGAGAAAACAATATGTCTTCACCACACCACTTCGAGGCTTCACCATCGTGGTGTGGTGAAGCCATAAATTTAAATACGCTCTTGTGCGAATTCTTATTTACTGTTACACCCTCACTCATTATAAGCAGCATTTTTGTCTTCATTAGAATTGAGGCAACACGTGTACAAACATTTTTATTGTAATCTGTTACGACCATGAAACCAGTAAAACATACAAAAACTGATCATTGTGAAAATATCACCAAGTATCGATTTAGTAACAACGTAGTTCTTTAGCCCTTTAGTACTGTTTCACACCTTACATATAATGCCTCAAATTCACAAGGACGTTTGTCATCTCTTGCTTCCTGGCAAGCCATATAACGTGGCGACAGCATATGCATAACAAAGATAATCGAGTCCCATTGTAAACACAGTATAACTCGTATATGTATGAGTGCAACAATATACAGAGTATACAGAGACACATTGGATTCATGGTTGAGGTAATAGGATGACTGTGTGAAATTCACATGGCTGTTGTTTTTTTCACCGTGTACATGTAGCTTGTTTCTTTCGCCTGCGAAAGGCATCATAATCTTCATATTTATAAACCAACCCTGAACAAAATTAAACACTGCACTAGCCCTCAATATATAAGTATTTTTTGACCCTGGAGCTACCTACAGGGCAATATGGAGAGTAATTTGACAGTTTTTTTGACAGTTTCGGATTTTCTTTTTTGTCATACCGACGTTTCTCTAGCCGACCATGAATGTTCATCTGCGTTCACTTGATATGTGGCAAATAAACCGAAATGTCAACCGTTTCACCTTATGGCTTCCTTCATCACAATGAGTGACCCACTTCTTTGGACATGTGACCTGATGAACCCATAACTCCAGGAAAAGGCATGGAAGCAGCACATACTGCGCCTGCGCGAAATTCAGAACGTAATGTGCATAGCACTTCCACATATCGTTTAACGTCCTGTTCAAATATAAAGTTTTCAAATGATGTGTAGGAAAATACATCGGTCATAATTCTGACGCAACATTGACCAAACATCCAACAAAAACCGTGGCTTCGCGCAGGCGCAGTGCGTTCTGCCGACGTCTGGGCTCGGAAGGTTATACCCTGTCATGGTTCAGTTAGTTACTGAGGTAGCGTACATTTTTGTTCACCAACGATAGCCGGCGGTCTCTATGGACGCGTTCCAATAGCTGGATGCTTTTCTGCTACAGCTAATGACAGCACATTTCTCCAAGTTTTTTTTCACATTCAAACCATGCACGCAAAACAAACTAAATCGCACACACAGAAACAGTCATTTGGTTCCTCTTGGTAACAAATTCCGAGGATATCACACCACCCTGATAATTTTACTTGTATTTACATACAAACATACATAGTAGAGTCAATAGTATAGACAACATCATCCTGTCTATAGCGGAACAGGATCATATAATAGTACTTTTTTTCCTATTATATAAATCTATATTTTCTGTTGTTGACAGAATGCTCCTGTCAATAGTGCAAAAATCATCCTGTCAATATATGACAGGATGATTATTCAAGTTTTGAACGAGCCAAATTCTAAGCAAGGTTATTAGAACATGAAAGGCAAGTATGAAAGGATTTAGGACTGTTTTGATATCGCATATATGTTCTATTTTATTTTCACCACGAAACTTACTCCAAATAGTCATCCTCTAAGTCTAACAGTGAGTCCCATCGCCAGCATATGACTGCTGCCAGGATCAGACAGGTAGCTAGCGAGAACACCGTGGCAGGCAGGCCCGCCGAGAGAAGAGGGACCAGGCGCCGCAGATCGCCCCCTGCATGCACGAACCGCGGACCGCTCTTCCCCACCCGTGCCGCCCGAACAGCACGTCGAGCCCGAACAGTACACCGGCGGCGGCGGGTGAGGGGGGGGGGGCGAGCGGTCCACTCGTCTCGACCACCGGTGCCACACCAAGTCCGTCGCTGCCGTAGACGCACGCCAACAAACACAGGTTTTCAACCATTAGCATTGCTAACAAAGCATTGTAAAGATCTTGTATATAGTGTACTACTGACAGGATAATCCCGTCGATAGTGCATTTGTTTGTTATTTACAAGATGATCCTGTCAATAGCCTTAGGCTACACATTATATATACACGGTATATAATAAACCAATGCCCTGTGGTAATTATAATAGATACAGACAAGAACTTGATAGGAGAGAACATCACACAGATATTGGCTAGAAAGTGAACATTGAGGTCACACTAAGCAGCACATCGGCAGAACGTACTGCACCTACGCGAAACCCGTATCGTGCAAAGCAGTTCGGAGAACGTCTCATTTAAGGTCGTATTCGCCTAATTAAGGATAACAAACCGTCTAGTTTTCAATGTTGTGTCAAAAAAGATATCGTCTTTTGAAGCAACTTTGACCAAACATCTAACGAGAAACATGAAATATCCGGGCTTCGCAGTACGTTTCTAATGTGCTTGCTCTAGTGACATCTTTTATTAATAATCACATCGAGGTATTTCGCAGTACTCCCAGAAGATCCGTATATCCCCCACGTAGCACCAGGGCTGCGGGCTGCCCGGGTACGGGTTCCGGCAGAAATTGTGGTTTCCTATCCCTGCAGAGCCGTGCGGGTACGACAGGGTGGACACGTCACGATCCAGCGTGTTGGACCAGTTCAGACAGGCGTGGCCGCTCCGCGTCCAGCTGCGGGAACCTCTGTACCTGTTCCCGTTACCTTGGTAACAGTCTGCAGACGGACAGGAGGAGAATAGTTTCAGTTTAGAGAACTTTAGAATAAGGGCCTGGTCATCACATTTGTCGTACGATCGCAAAATGAGGGCATTGGGATAGTCGTGCATGTGACAAAAGTCAGCTGACGCAGGTTTAAAATCGGTGTCTTAGGATGTCTCCTTCCCCGGAGGTAATTACAGTGGTATACGAGTCTTGAATCTTATTGTATCTACAAAATTATGACTGATGTGTATGTATTCATTTTAAACGCAATGTACTCATGAGAAACGTACCTAGTCTGTGCCTGTGTGGGCCGTACCCGTGCACGATCTGTGTGGACTCGTGCGGACACTCGGTTGTGCCAAGCCCGTGGTACCCGGGACACATACACCGGCACGTCGGTCCCACGAAACTGTTGGGCTTGGTACACCTCACGTACGAAGGGCAGCGCGCTGTAAGACGGAGGAAACAAAGCAATAGATACCTAACAGACATTAAACATGTGGCTGTGCTGAAAGATTATCATTTCTTACAATCAGCAGTCTCCTAAATTTATCGTTGAATAATAAATTGACAACTAGAGTTGAAAAGTGCTCTAGGAATGCATGGCTGAGAAGAATTGGGTCAACATTTAATTGCATTCAAAGCAAAGAGCTCATATCTTGACAACAAATAAACAAACATGTAAACCCACGCACCTGCACAGTTGTACATCTGATTGGTCATTTTGATGTCCAGGAATGACAAGGAGATCCTCTGTCCGATGATGTTCTGGTAGGCAGGGTCACGTGTCTCTATCGTGCGCAAGGTGTGCGCATTCCAGGAAAATTCCTGATGACACATAAGGGGGCACTCAAAAAACAACGCCGTCTATGCTTTACTTCGCAACATTCCAGACACAAAGATAGTCAAAAATATAAAATGTACATGACATCGGGTCCCAAAATGTACTGCCTGATCTTATTATTGAGAAAGTAAAAGGACATCATGGAGCATACGGACTTTCTTATGCTTGATTTGCAATATATTGATTTGTATCCGATTTTAATTGTATCTTCGACTGCTATTATGTTTTTAACCGTGAAATCATCATTTGTAGTCAATTAGAGTATTGTACTTTTTATGATTAATATTTGATTTAAGTTGAATAGAGAATGCCACCGTTTATTGGCTCCCCCTGCAATTAAAAAATACTTAACTTCGCTTTTATTGTTTTGTATGTGCGAATAAACAAACAAACAAACAAACAAACAAACGGTAAATCTGAGTTGGACTTACATTATCTGCGTAGTGCATGATGGACAGGTAGTCGTAAGGGACATCAAACGTGTCAATCATGTTGTAGCCGAAACGGAAGAAGTGGCGATACCTGGGAAAGGAACATAAATGAAACATTTAAACACTCTGGTTTCTTCTAAATTGCTGATGTCAAGAAAATAGATTGCAGTGGTCTTGAAGAAAGAAGGAGGATAATTTATACAAATAATGTAAAGTCGTCTCCCATACCTGCCGTGAATGTTGTATGTCTAGTTCTTACCTTCCCCAGCGTATATTGTCCCATTGTATCGTGACGTAATTGTTTCGATCCGGTCGCGCATGCTCATGGAAAAACCCAATGGCGTGTCCCATTTCGTGAACAGCAATGGCGACCTAGATATCCAGGCAAGAGACAAACAGATTTTAATAGGCTTCAAAAACATCTACTGGTTGTAATGCAGCAGTTGATAACAGTGAAACCGTTATGAGAATGCCTAGCTGACTAAAAGGCAGCTACGCTTACCGCGTATTTGCTCTGTAAACATTCGTTGCCAAGCGAAAGCTTCTGTTCAGCGGTCCACCAGAACATGCCCACCTTGCTCCAACAGCTGCAACAGAAGTACATCTGCCAGTTACGTGTGACGATTCATTCGCCAAATGTTAACCTTTATGACTGAGAAATTATATATTAATCCCCTGATTATGCAAATATGATCCCAAATTGCATAAATTAATTCAGTTGATCATATTCTACACCAAAAGACAGTATTATCTTCACCAAGAATGCTATTATAGCATTTCCTCATAAATTATGCAAATGAGGTCTTTATTTGAATAAGTTATGTTTAATGATGTTCACCTGCACTTAACTTTCAAATGCCCAAGTATGAAATTTCAGGCAGTTACCACAATGGAATTTTAACATTTTCTCATTAATTATGCAAATTAGGTCTTCATTTGCATAATCGATATCTGCTTGTGTTTCTCTCGTTCCAGAGCAAGCAGATAGGGGGCTCAAACTCATGTCACTTCATCCGCAGCAGAAGAGCTATCTACCATCTAAATTTCGTGACCCTAGCTTGTCTAGATCACGAGATATCTAAACCGGAAGTTCAGCTGCAGTACCATGACAAGCCGCCAGGTAGCCCAAAATCTAATCATTTTGAGCTACCCACCTACCAAATATCAAAACAATCCATCAAAGCCTTCTTGAGTTATCCGATTGTTCACAAACACACACACAGACACACGAACGCCCCTGAAAACATAACCTTCTTGGCGAAGGTAAATAAACAAGTCAAGTCAAGTCAATCTTTATTGCACAACAATTGTAACGGGTACAATGCATGGCAAAGTCTTCAGTACTACATATCTAGCTAGCATCTACTCTCACGTCTACAGTATTACCTACAAGTTCTATGTATCGAAAATAACATTCTATGTCAAAAGTTGATATAGTACATGTATATATATGGAACATGGCTGACATGATAATGTACAAGTTTTTATATATGACTGTATAGACTAGAGTGTACATCAGTTGGTTGTGTCGGATATGATATGATTTCTTTTAACTAAAGCTTTGGATATATACTGGCCTATGTACAGGGAAGTTTCGTCAGAACATGACATGAGAAGTGTAAAAGTATCTGAGATTGTTTTAGGTAATGTTATATGTGCCTTGTTGGTGATCGCATTCATAAGTGTTTCTCTTTCTTCGGTGTAGGAAGGACATGATAACGTACAGAAAGTGCATTTCATCTTCTACAGTATATTTGTAAGTAGGACATCGTCTGTGAGTGGCTGGTACATCGTTATAACGACCTTTTTCTATTTCTAAACAGTGTGCGCTGATTCGCATTTTGGTTATGTTGGTAACAAAAGATTTGTTATGGATGGACGAAAGGGAATTTTTTAAAAATAAAGTCAGTTTTGAATTTAGAATAGGTTTGCAGTTTGCTGTAATTTCTGATGTTCTGCCTCCAGCCAGAAACAAATGTGTCTTTCAGACGTTGTTTGAACTCGTTTCCAAAATGTTTGGCGTTAACTGCTGGGTTTAACCAAACATTTTGGAATCCATGTCTACATAACATATATTTTACATGAGCAACCCAATCATGGTAAATATACATATACCTATATCATTTTCTGATTACTTGGATGTACACCGTCCAGTCACGTGGTCTGTATATTAACTGCCAGGTCATGACCTTATCAAAGCTGAAGAAAGATGGCGAATGCCACTTTTAAAGTTCTCAAACTCAAAGCTAACGTTTTTGTTGTAAATAATGTTAAGTCCTTTATTTCATATGTACGCCGTTTTTTATTTATAGAACCTAGCATCTATCGCACTCACCCCCTATCCTTGACAAACTTGATGTAGTTGTCTGTGGGCAGATGTCTGGCCTGTGGGCTCCCCAGGGCCACGAATTTTAGACACGTGTGTTCCTCCCAGTGTCTCATGGCTTTGATCACTATACTCTGGTCATAGCTACCTACAATAGGAAAAACATGCGTGATGCAAAATGAGCTACGTCACATACAAGAAATGTAACGTCATCAGTTGCGATGATATACTTTCGCCATGTATATAAACGTTTTTAGTGATACATTTCAAGGGTATTTGTACAGATACCGGTGTAGATATTTCTTTACTTTCCAATGTCTTGACAGAGCTTGCTTTGTCAATGAAACTTTCCTGTTTTTTGTAACTCGATCTATATCGTTCCGCTCCACTTAACTAAGTGTGCCAGATTGAGAAGGTTCTTTTCTTAATTGCCCAAGAACTGAACATTTTACACATTTAACACTATAGACAAGACACTACTTGAAACTTACTGAATGTAACATCAAAAGTGTATGGAATGATGCCATGTGGCCACCGCATGTGCGGGCTCCGGATGGCTTTTCTTTTCCGTCGATGGTGAATCGCATTGTTGTCTATCGTGTTGTCCTCCTGTGTTGCAAAGAAAATAATTGATGTTAGTTACTTACTGTTGACAGCCGATTGTCAGAAGATGCATTGTAAGCAGTCAATACAGTAGCAGACTAGCGGGCCCTTTGTCACGGAAATTAGCGAAATATATGTCTTAACTCCTATCCAGAAACAGCAACTTGGATAAAGCAACTCAACTGAATACTGAGAATGGAATGATACAAAGTTTTATCTTCTTTGACCACAAACATTTTCCTCAATTAAAAAAAATGGACCAAATTTGGGGACTTTGAACAATCTATAACAGAAACGTCTCGTGTTTACAGACCAGGAAGAATTAGTCGTGATGAATGAACAGACTGTGCCGTTCTCACTGAGATTGAGCTGCTGAACTGAAGACTCAACAAGTAGTCCAGGAGACATCATGGATATGTTATTTTTTCTTTAATTAAAGGATAGCAAACAATGTTTGCAAGGAATAAAAATAATATCCTCTTGTAAGCTCTCGAAAAAATATAATTTTCTTTCAATAGAGAGGATATTCCAAAAGCGTGCTATAACGCCAATATCCTGTCCTGACATCTCGCGAAATCTCGCGAGACGGACTACTGCAGCTGAAGTTGGGATTTACGAGAGGAAAGTGTGCGATCTGCCTGTGTCACGCGTTTCCCGACAACCACCACGGCAGCCCCCTGCGTCGTCCAATCGTCATGCGTTCTCAGCGCCTCCTGGTAGTGACCCAGTGGATAGCCCTGTAGAAACACACCGGATGAAAAGAATGTATTTTCTGGGAAGTGTTTTGAGTAACTGTTAATAGTTTTGAACTCTATTTTAATAATCATGGGAATACCTGATTGAATTACATCACATGATAGATACGTATAGTTGTATGACGTAATTAGTCAATGATTACATAGTACACATTACTGCCACCTACAGCAGCCCGCCTGTGTGGTTTTCTTCTGGCTTATCAGGGTTGTTAGATGTATCATCCCGAGAGCTGATTTTGGCGAGATATTGCTGTTTGTACATGTAATTCCTTTTGGCAGCGAAACTGAATACTTTGCAAGATCCCCTTCACTCAACAAACGAAGGGATTTGCTGCTTGAGCAAAATCCTATGAATTACGAGGGGTTGACTGATAGAAGGGCAGCCAAATCGCCACTGCAACATCTAAAGCTCTGGGCTGATGTTGGCAAACACGGATAGAAGGGAGTCGATCATTTGTTTGACAGGAAACAGCCAAAGGGCATCTGATTCCAGGCAGTAGCCAGACAGGTCTGGGATAACTGAAAACATCAGTTGACAATCAACTTTGAACAGCGGCTAACAATGCACAGGCAGGAACTCGATCGAAAACACCAGCATCAGTACATTATGTTCGTTTCCTTTCGAGTCTAGTCGAGACCATGTACGCGTACGTCAATCAATAAGCAATTAGTCTGTTTCAAACGTTTCCGTATTGCTCAGTTCTTTCATTTCTAGTAAGGCCATGTTGATTTGATTATATGGCTGACATGCGCGCACATGAATTTTCGTCCGTTTCAAAAAAAATTAAAAATAAAAAAAATTCGACCATACTGTAAATCGTACAAAGTAGCTGCAAACATGAAGGCATTTTTTATTCGCACGCTCGCATCAGTTTTGAGGTACCCATTTAATCAAATCAACATGGCCTAACCTGCAGCTGGAGCACGTAATTCATGACCTACAGTTTTCCCTCCTTGACTTTAAGAGATCACATTTGGCTAAAGGACAATTTAAACAAGAATTCGAAGACCTCATATCTCCATGAAATATGTAGAGTTTTTGTAATTTTTTTAAAATTTGTCTCATTGATTATTAAAACTAGGTCGTCGTCATTACCATAATCTATTTTAATTTGTGCACCTACCCACCTACCAAATATGAAGACAATCCATCAAAGCCTTCCTGAATTATCGTGTTCATAAACACACACACACACACGTACATACACACAAACACACACACACACGTACACACACACACACACACACACACACACACACACACATACATACACAGACACACAAACGCCCCTGAAAAAATAACCTTCTTGGCGAAGGTAATAAAGGCGGACTTCAAATGTGCGAAAACACACACACACATAGGCAGATCAAAAACAATAGCTCCATTTTTCAAGGAGGTAACAAAACGTGTTTCATTATATTAACCGTGTGTGTGCTTATATCATACAGACACTGTTCTGTATGATCCTGCCAATGACACATGTTCTTTATTACATACAAAAATATTTTGTCACAGTGAAACCAAGACACCGTCCCCCGTAATTCCCAGCTTGTGCAGAGTCAGGAGGGGCCACACGTACGTCAGACATTTCAGCCAAACTTTACCCTATTAATGTAGACCGGCTGTAACTTGAGGTCATGGTTTGGATTGATTGATGATCTCTGGGTGGAGGTCTATAATTTTGAACTTGTTGTCAGATGAAGACACGCTTGCATAATGGAACTCGTTGAGCTTGGTACGGTAATCCTAACATACCGGGTTGT
>NW_017803357.1:32794-39863 GCF_001625305.1 Branchiostoma belcheri | reverse complement strand
GGTTGTGATTTCTGTCCGTTTGCGCACAGAATCTATCCCTGCCTCAGCTCGCAGGTTAACCGCTGAGACATGGTCCTGGAGTTTGTGACCTGTAATAAGCCTTGCAGCTCGGTTGACCAGTCTGTCCAGCTGTGACATAAGAGTCTTGTTGCCTTGTACAAGACTTGGTAGCCATGCTGTGGCACAATACTCCAGATGAGACAGTAGTAGTGTCTGGTACATGGTACGCAGAACTCCTTGTACAAAGGCTCTAGCACGCCCCATGGCTCCGAGTCCGCTAAGAAGCTTCTTCGTGATTCTGTGCACATGTGCTGCCCACCTGAGTGATGGGTCGAGAGTAATGCCCAGGTAAGTGAACGAATCAACTTGCTTATATACATTCACACCGTCTGTTATGTTGACGGATGTCCCAGCATGCCTCAATTTCTGAGGGAGCCCGAAGAGCATCGATTTGGTTTTGTCAGGATGTAGCAGCAACTTGTTTTCATTTAACCATTTTACAACTCTCTTCATGTCCATAGAGACAGTCTCTTCACAGGCCTACACGGAATCAGCCTAGTAGTACAGGACTGTGTCATCAGCATACATGTGGATGCTGCATTTTTCAATGACGTTGGGTAAGTCGTTAACGTACAGACAGAACAGTAGGGGCCCTAGAACACTTCCCTGAGGAACCCCACAGGAGACCCGAGTTTTTGTAGAGTGTTGACCCTGAAGGCACGTGCAGTGGAAGCGCTCAGACAGGTAAGAGGAAAACCATTTCATGGCGTCACTGTCAAAGCCAAGCTTATCAAGTTTGCCTAACAGAATGTCATGGTTAACCGAATCGAAAGCCTTCCGTAGGTCCAGAAATAGTGCGACTGTGACTTTACTGCAGTTGTAACCAGATCTAATGTCCTCTACAATCTTCTGTACAGCAGTCCCCGTGCTATGGTGCCTCCTGAACCCGCTTTGGTAAGTAGTGAGAAGTTCACATCTGGTCAGGTAACGTGTCACTTGATTACATACAAGCCTTTCCATTACCTTTGACGTAACACTTAGCACAGACACAGGGCGGTAGTTACCAACATCAGCACAGTTGCCAGACTTGTGTACAGGTGAGATCTGAGCCTCCTTCCAGTCGGATGGAACCTCTCCAGAGGCCAGTGATAAGTTAAATATATGAGTCAGAGGCTTTGCAATCACTGGGAATCACAGAGTCTTTGAGAAGTCTTTGAGAAGTTTAGCTGGAATTTTGTCCAACCCCGTTGCTTTCCTTGTTTTCAGCCTTAAAAGTTCATTCATCACTTCTGACTCTTCAACACCTTCAAAACTGAATTTTGTCGAGGGGTCAGGGATGTGGCGGAGAGGATCCTCCTGGGAATCTGGTATCTCATCCGTAAGTCGTGAAGCGCAGGATGAAAAGTAATCATTGAATTCCTGGGCCATCAAAAACAATAGCTCCATTTTTCAAGGAGGTAACAAAACGTGTTTCATTATATTAACCGTGTGTGTGCTTATATCATACAGACACTGTTCTGTATGATCCTGCCAATGACACATGTTCTTTATTACATACAAAAATATTTTGTCACAGTGAAACCAAGACACCGTCCCCCGTAATTCCCAGCTTGTGCAGAGTCAGGAGGGGCCACACGTACGTCAGACATTTCAGCCAAACTTTACCCTATTAATGTAGACCGGCTGTAACTTGAGGTCATATGGTTTGGATTGATTGATGATCTCTGGGTGGAGGTCTATAATTTTGAACTTGTTGTCAGATGAAGACACGCTTGCATAATGGAACTCGTTGAGCTTGGTACGGTAATCCTAACATACCGGGTTGTAATGATTAAAAATCTCAAGAAACCTGTCTTGCCCCACGCGCACCTGACTATAGACGCCTTGTCATCTTCACGCCCGAAAACACATATACAACTAGAGTGCCACGATCTCATACCTTCGCCGATTGATGTTAATCTTTATGACTGACAAAGATGATTCCTCCTGATTCTGCAAATAGGATCCTCATTTGCATGAATTATAGCATGGCTTTCTTTGTTAAGGTAAGACTGCCTTTTGATGGAGAGTATGATCAACTATCATTTCCTCATAAATTATGCAAATGAGGTCCTTATTTGAATAAGTTATGTTTAATGATGTTCACTCCACTTTCAAATACCCCAAGTATGACATTCCAGGCAGTTACCATTATGGAATTATAACATTTTCTCATTAATTATGCAAATTAAGTGTTAATTTACATAATCAATATCTGCATGTGTTTTTCTCGTTCTCAATTACATATGTCACAAGCTTGAATAGTCCTATAATGTAATGCAGCTGGTTTATAGCATTTCCTCATTAATTATGCACATTACACCCAGATTTGCATAATTGCCGCATAATTATGTCAAGCGTCACTTAAGCTACCTACACACCAAAAATCACGACGATCCGTCCACCGGTTCTTGAGTTATTATCTTTTGAATATTTTCAAATAAATACACCTGCAGCAAACCGCTAGGGGGGCCAAACCTACGGCACTTCTTCCCCAGCACAAGACCTACCTACTAGGGCTGCGTACCTAAACGTAACATCAGGTACAGGTACAGGTACCGGTACAAAGGTTTAGGTACAGGTCCGGACCTGTACCTGTACCTGAACAATTTGACAAATTAACACTTGTTCTTCACTTTTTCAATCATGACACAGAAACAATAATAATGACTGACCTCTGACCTGATTCGAGTTTGTTGACCAATCACAACCCTGGATCAGCCACACTCTCGCGATGTCTCGTGAGACTGAGGATCTCAAATCAATCGACGGTGTTTACGTCTTTTCCAGTGCTAATTTTTCGTCTTTGTGGTAGGATTTACCTATCTTTAGTCATATACATGGTGTAAACTAGCTATTTCGGTATATACTCGTTACTTCATGATCCGGTATTTTGGACCTGTACCGAAACGATTTTTACGGTATTGGACCGGTACAGCGTACCGGTCCGCAGCCCTACTACCTACCATCCAAATTTCGTAACCCTAGCACGTCCAGATCACGAGATATCAAAACAGGAAGTTCAGCTGCAGTACCATTAGAAGCTGCTAGGGGGCCCAAAATCTAAACATTTTAGGTCTCATCAAGACCTACCCACCTACCAAATATGAAGTCAATCCATTTAAGCCTTCTCAAGTTATCGTGTTTACAGACAGACAGACAGACAGACAGACAAAGACACACATGAACGCCTACGAAAACATAACCTTCTTGGCGAAGGTAATAAAAGCAAAAGAACGTGCGTCATCTACAGCCCAATAGCAAAACAAGACCAAGTCCCCAAAAAATCCGTTCACCCCAACGCGAGAAACAGCTGCGAACATGAAAATCCCAAACCGTTCTAATACCCTTCCGCGAAAGGATGTCTCCTTCCCCGGAGGTAACGAGACTAAAGGGTCAACCCGGAGGTTTTGTAGCAGTCAAGGCTAGGCCCTGTGGTGACAAAGGACAAGAATAACCATGGCGCCGTGGCCCCGACACTCCACCTGTCCGTGGTAATTGTGTATCTGGGACGTGTCGCATGGGGGCCGGTAGTCACGTCAGGGGCTGCAGCGGCCCCCAATAAACGACCCATCACTCATTGCTGACATCGTTTGGTACCCTGGTATTCTGGGTGCCAGACTGTTGTCAGAATACAGGCTAGGCTCCTCGGCTCGCACCCATGTTCTCGGTTCCAAGGCCAACATGTTCCAGAGCAAATTTTGCCACAGACCTGAGATCGTGAAATGGAGGCGGACGGCCGTTTACTAGCCCTGCGCACCCTGAAATCCATACCTATTTTAGCAAGAAAAGTGTCCACTTTCCCCCAGAGACTCGGCTGTTCAAATAGGTTTTGGATACCAGGATTCATTCCTACGAGCTCACTCCACCTATTTATGTCCCGGTTATAGATAACAATTTAACAGACGTTTCCGAATCAATTTTCACGCGGGATTAACACAGGTTGGTAGGGGAGATCTGTGCCATGAAGGTAGGATGCTCACCTTTGGCTTCTGCTTCGACGCAATCTCTTTGGTAATCTTGTATTCTAGACCTGAACTAATGGTAAGAACAAAGACCCTGCAAGTAATCATAATTTCCAAAGGCAAGAAAACGATGTAACCTCAAAGCTAACAAAGTGAATAAAAATCTCCAGCAACTGAGGATCACAGTCGTAACAAGCACTGTCCCAGCCCAATGATTTTTAAATGTGCTAGTCATTGTAGCTTTCTACAGACTATTCTATCAGACCATTCGCCCTATAGCTAGTCTATACCTGTTCATTGCCCTTGTACGCTATTCTATAAAACAATTAAAAAGAAACAACAGCGAATATTAAGACACAATGTTGATCAATGTTGTTACGTCCGGCTATATTCTCTAACTTGTCTGCATGTGTTTAATTAGACCTGTGGCTTGGCTTCTGTCGGGCGTATCAGTATGTGCAGTGGGCACAAGTCATATAGCAGGATTTGGGCAAGTCGCCCAGAGATAACCAAAATAAGAGTAGTACGGACGTTCCCACGCCCTGTTGGATTCCTAGCGCTTGCCGGTGAGCCAACATGTGTTTCGGATGACCTGCCGTTCGGTTGACGTGTCCTGTGGCTGGTCGTGAACTTGGTGCGGGACGAAGTCTCTATCTTTAGCGTGCAGAAATGCTGGCAGAGCCTTATGGCTACGGTAGTCACGATATCGATAACGTTTCCATCGATTCGGATTTCAGGTTACGAAACAGGTCACATGCCGTGAAGGACATCTTATGCTATGTTGTGTTGTGTTGTGTTGTGTTGTGTTGTGCTGTTATGTTATGTTGTGTTGTGTTGTGCTGTGTTGTGTTATGTTATGTTATGTTATGTTATGTTATGTTATGTTATGTTATGTTATGTTATGTTATGCTATGCTATGCTATGCTATGCTATGCTATGCTATGCTATGCTATGCTATGTTATGTTTACTTATGTTACAAAAGTTCATCGGCGACGATTGTGCAAGTGACGATATGCGTATTTGTGATATCATTCGCATTATTTGCCAAACGATCTGTTGTCATTTTACAACGTTATCGTGTAAAGTTCTCCTTCTCCTTTTGCAAACAGTATATGCCTGGTATACATATCATGTCGGCACAATATACAATATAATTTTCTTACTTCCCCTTCGTTTTCCCTGACACAATCAATTAGACAAATTCTCCAACACAATCACTGAAGCAGCGCAGAATAGTTTCGTATAGCGATATGTGCACTATAAGTGACATGACTTCCAATGTGGTATTGATCACAGGTATCACACCAGCCTAACCTTGTCACCAACGCTTTACCGGCCAGATTGGAACCATGCTTTTACAGCTGTTCTATACACACGACGAACTCTACGCGAAAATTAGGCCGTGTTTAAGTGAAGTTACCCAAGGCGCTTTACATGTGGTTTACCCCGGACTTTTACGTGGCAGCAACTTAAAGAGCAGTAATGGTCCAATAATGTGTCCGTTCTAGGGCGAGCTTCACCGCCTCTGGCGGGACCACGTCGGCATCCGGCCGAGATACGCTGGGAGGGGGACATCAGCAAGCAGGTCGTTGACCTCTGACATTAATAACACGCCACCTTGCGTGTTATCATCAAACAACAATAAATGTAGCTCAAGCGAATTGTGATCGGACACGGTTTCACAGGAGTGTGTGGCACGTGGACCAGATGTGAGGAATGTGAGTTACCCGAATGGCGGTTTGGGTGACTTCACTTAAACACGGCCTTAGGGCCTGTTCAGACGGACTCAGTGAAAGCGCTTTACATGTGGTTTCCGCCGAAGCCGGTTTAAATTAATGAATGAAGACCTTTATCGTACACACAAACCCACTGGGTTAAGTACAGGTCACAAAATAAGGATGGAATATAGGTAACGTTACATATATACATCGTCAAGTAGCTACAATCAAGTAAAATTCGTTTTTTTTCTCGTTTCTTAGTAATGGCAAAAATGGCAAACAGATGTTTCAATATAGAGGATTTGTCTAAGCTAATTAGAAATATAAATTTATCTGTACATCTTAGATGTATGAAGAAGGGGAACATAGATTGTATCAGATTATAAAGATCTACTCTCTCTTTGTGGTATAGTTTACATTCTGTTATAAAATGTTTCTCATCTTCGATTCTTCCTAGATCACAGTGCTGACATTTAAAGTGGCCCCATCTGAACGCTCCAAATCACATTGAAAGCGCCTCGATCCCAAACCACTTCTGGAGGTGGTTTCGACCCGGTTTTCCCGCATCGCGATTTGCGTCTGAACGCAATGTGATTTCAATGTGACTTCACCTGGTCATGGATTACGGGGTGATATTTCTTTATTTATATGCAATACCAAAATTTATGTGGCAGCAACTTAAAGAGCAGTAATGGTCGAATAATGTGTCCATTCTACCTGACGAGCTTCACCGCCTCTGGCGGGACCAGGTCGGCATTCGACCGAGGTACGCTGACATTAATAACACGCTATCTTAGCATGAAAGTTCATCTGAGTTGGTAAATTACATAATGAAAAACTTTTCTCCAACTCAAAACTTGACTCACCAGAAATTTTCGACTGAGTCTTCCTCAGCTATCTAACCCAAATGCTGTGACACGTAATTTTTCCCACGTGTGACGTCAGCAAAGGGTCAAAGGTTGTCTGAAGTCGATATCGCCCCCCGTCCCGGTTGAGCGATGGTTGAAGTGCCCTGATGTAAATGGCCTCTCTTGAATGCCTCTCTTGAAGTAATCCTGTTCGGTATCCAAGATTCTGACCCCCTCCAGATCCACTGTGTGTCCCGGTGATTCTATGTGGATGTGCTGTGACACCTCAGATGCAACAGAACTGGGTCGTCTATGTTCTAGAAACCTGGTTTTTAGTGAGCGCTCAGTTTCCCCGATATAAGTTTCCCGACAGGGGCCTCTGGTATTTCCCTGGCAACTTATGTGGTAGATAACCCCACATTTGTCTTCCTTGGGAGTTTTGTCCTTAGGTGCCAGAAGGAGCTGTCTTAACGTACGATGAGGTCTGAAACAGGTACT
>NW_017803357.1:30490-32774 GCF_001625305.1 Branchiostoma belcheri | reverse complement strand
AAGTCAATCCATTTAAGCCTTCTCAAGTTATCGTGTTTACAGACAGACAGACAGACAGACAGACAGACAAAGACACACATGAACGCCTACGAAAACATAACCTTCTTGGCGAAGGTAATAAAAGCAAAAGAACGTGCGTCATCTACAGCCCAATAGCAAAACAAAGACCAAGTCCCCAAAAAATCCGTTCACCCCAACGCGAGAAACAGCTGCGAACATGAAAATCCCAAACCGTTCTAATACCCTTCCGCGAAAGGATGTCTCCTTCCCCGGAGGTAACGAGACTAAAGGGTCAACCCGGAGGTTTTGTAGCAGTCAAGGCTAGGCCCTGTGGTGACAAAGGACAAGAATAACCATGGCGCCGTGGCCCCGACACTCCACCTGTCCGTGGTAATTGTGTATCTGGGACGTGTCGCATGGGGGCCGGTAGTCACGTCAGGGGCTGCAGCGGCCCCCAATAAACGACCCATCACTCATTGCTGACATCGTTTGGTACCCTGGTATTCTGGGTGCCAGACTGTTGTCAGAATACAGGCTAGGCTTCTCGGCTCGCACCCATGTTCTCGGTTCCAAGGCCAACATGTTCCAGAGCAAATTTTGCCACAGACCTGAGATCGTGAAATGGAGGCGGACGGCCGTTTACTAGCCCTGCGCACCCTGAAATCCATACCTATTTTAGCAAGAAAAGTGTCCACTTTCCCCCAGAGACTCGGCTGTTCAAATAGGTTTTGGATACCAGGATTCATTCCTACGAGCTCACTCCACCTATTTATGTCCCGGTTATAGATAACAATTTAACAGACGTTTCCGAATCAATTTTCACGCGGGATTAACACAGGTTGGTAGGGGAGATCTGTGCCATGAAGGTAGGATGCTCACCTTTGGCTTCTGCTTCGACGCAATCTCTTTGGTAATCTTGTATTCTAGACCTGAACTAATGGTAAGAACAAAGACCCTGCAAGTAATCATAATTTCCAAAGGCAAGAAAACGATGTAACCTCAAAGCTAACAAAGTGAATAAAAATCTCCAGCAACTGAGGATCACAGTCGTAACAAGCACTGTCCCAGCCCAATGATTTTTAAATGTGCTAGTCATTGTAGCTTTCTACAGACTATTCTATCAGACCATTCGCCCTATAGCTAGTCTATACCTGTTCATTGCCCTTGTACGCTATTCTATAAAACAATTAAAAAGAAACAACAGCGAATATTAAGACACAATGTTGATCAATGTTGTTACGTCCGGCTATATTCTCTAACTTGTCTGCATGTGTTTAATTAGACCTGTGGCTTGGCTTCTGTCGGGCGTATCAGTATGTGCAGTGGGCACAAGTCATATAGCAGGATTTGGGCAAGTCGCCCAGAGATAACCAAAATAAGAGTAGTACGGACGTTCCCACGCCCTGTTGGATTCCTAGCGCTTGCCGGTGAGCCAACATGTGTTTCGGATGACCTGCCGTTCGGTTGACGTGTCCTGTGGCTGGTCGTGAACTTGGTGCGGGACGAAGTCTCTATCTTTAGCGTGCAGAAATGCTGGCAGAGCCTTATGGCTACGGTAGTCACGATATCGATAACGTTTCCATCGATTCGGATTTCAGGTTACGAAACAGGTCACATGCCGTGAAGGTAGGGCTGCGGACCGGTACGCTGTACCGGTCCAATACCGTAAAAATCGTTTCGGTACAGGTCCAAAATACCGGATCATGAAGTAACGAGTATATACCGAAATAGCTAGTTTACACCATGTATATGACTAAAGATAGGTAAATCCTACCACAAAGACGAAAAATTAGCACTGGAAAAGACGTAAACACCGTCGATTGATTTGAGATCCTCAGTCTCACGAGACATCGCGAGAGTGTGGCTGATCCAGGGTTGTGATTGGTCAACAAACTCGAATCAGGTCAGAGGTCAGTCATTATTATTGTTTCTGTGTCATGATTGAAAAAGTGAAGAACAAGTGTTAATTTGTCAAATTGTTCAGGTACAGGTACAGGTCCGGACCTGTACCTAAACCTTTGTACCGGTACCTGTACCTGTACCTGATGTTACGTTTAGGTACGCAGCCCTACGTGAAGGACATCTTATGCTATGTTGTGTTGTGTTGTGTTGTGTTGTGCTGTGTTATGTTATGTTGTGTTGTGTTGTGCTGTGTTATGTTATGTTATGTTATGTTATGTTATGCTATGCTATGCTATGCTATGCTATGCTATGCTATGCTATGCTATGCTATGTTATGTTTACTTATTGTTACTAAAAGTTCATCGCGACGATTGTGCAAGTG
>NW_017803357.1:8773-30470 GCF_001625305.1 Branchiostoma belcheri | reverse complement strand
CTTCCTCAGCTATCTAACCCAAATGCTGTGACACGTAATTTTTCCCACGTGTGACGTCAGCAAAGGGTCAAAGGTTGTCTGAAGTCGATATCGCCCCCCGTCCCGGTTGAGCGATGGTTGAAGTGCCCTGATGTAAATGGCCTCTCTTGAATGCCTCTCTTGAAGTAATCCTGTTCGGTATCCAAGATTCTGACCCCCTCCAGATCCACTGTGTGTCCCGGTGATTCTATGTGGATGTGCTGTGACACCTCAGATGCAACAGAACTGGGTCGTCTATGTTCTAGAAACCTGGTTTTTAGTGAGCGCTCAGTTTCCCCGATATAAGTTTCCCGACAGGGGCCTCTGGTATTTCCCTGGCAACTTATGTGGTAGATAACCCCACATTTGTCTTCCTTGGGAGTTTTGTCCTTAGGTGCCAGAAGGAGCTGTCTTAACGTACGATGAGGTCTGAAACAGGTACTCACTCCGTGTGCAGCAAAAATTCTACGTAGGGGCTCAGAGACACCCTTTACGTATGGGAGGACTACAAGTGTTTTTCTGTTTTTCCCTCCCGTTCCCTGACTATCGTGGGGTTTAGACCGGGGTTGTCTAGGCTCGGAGGCTTTCCTAATGAGCCACTGAGGGTAGCCACACTTCTTTAGGGCTTCTGTAACGTGATCGATCTCGGTAACTCTATCCGCAGGATCACTGATGATGGTATTAGCTCTATGTAAAAGGGTCTTGATCACACCCAATTTGTGGTCCAAAGGGTGGTTTGAGAAAAAATTTAGATATTGGTCCGTGTGTGTCGCCTTGCGGTATATGTTGACCCGCAGAGACTTGTCCTGGTTGATTGTTGTTAGAGTGTCTAGAAAGGGCAGTGCACCATCTTCTTCTTGTTCAAATGTAAACTTTATATCCGGGTCCAAACTGTTTAAATGGCCTGTGAACTCCTGTGCATAGATTTTCTTTAACTTTGTATGGGTGTTATCCACATATCGGTACTACCAAATAGGGGGATGTGGGGCGGTTTTTATCGCCAACTATTCTAAATATTCCAGATAAAGATTGCACACAATGGGGGAGACAGGTGAGCCCATAGCGGCTCCGTGCACTTGTTGGTAAAGCACCCCATCATACTGGAAATATGTACACTTTAGACAAACTTGCAATAGGTCTACTATATGTTCGGGCTTCAAAGTTGTTCTTTGGGGGAGGGTTGGGTCTTCTTGTAGTCTCTGGGAAATAACACTGAGGGCCTTATCCACTGGCACCGATGTAAACAATGCAGTCACGTCGAACGATCTTAGTTCCTCGTTCTCTTCCACCCTCTAATTTTTAACCAAATCTGCAAACTGTTGAGAATTTACAATGTGATGTTTCGTTCTGCCGACAAGCGGAGACAAAATGCTAGCCAAGAATTTTGCGCACGGATATGTAATAGTATCGATGCAACTTACTATGGGGCGTAAAGGTATTCCGGCTTTGTGGACTTTCGGCAGGCCGTAGAATTTCGGTGTCGTCTCGGCCGTGGGATAGAGTTGCTTGTATTTCACTCTATTTATATAATAATCCCCCCGTCTTCTTCGATTTTCTGGAGCACGGCGACAAGTTCTTTCTTGTAACACGCTACCTTGCGTGTTTTCATCAAATAACAATTAATGTAGATTAGGAGAATCGTGATTGGACATGGTTTGAAAGGAATGTGTGGCACGTTGACCAGATGTGAGGAATGTGAGTTACCCGAATCGCGGTTCGGGCGGTTTCATGTGAACAAGGCCTTAGCCTAGTTCAGGCTTTGGGAGTATAAATGAAGTATGTCATGAAACAGGTGAAGACCACATGTCAGGGAGAGACGATAGAAAAGATCGAGGATGTGGAATGTCGATATCAAGTGAAAGCATACTGTTAGCTGCCAGAATCAAAGGATGATATCATTGTCTAGGGTTCGGAACCTCTTCTTTGCACACTTAATGAAAAAAAAAGTAAAATAGAACCGTGCTCCTTTCAGAACCATACTCGGGCACGGTTCTAGGTAGTCCTCACACGTCCAAAATATTGCATGGCTCAACACTGGCCTGGCACTTCCGAGACATCTTGAACTTATCAATGTTTGGACCTGCTCTTGGTCAAGACCTTGGTAAGGGTCACAGCTAATGAGTTATCGGTGACGACTGAAACATGACATTGGAACCAGACGGTGCTAATGATCGGTAGTTCCGCGTATGGGTCATTCTATCCCTATAGCATAGGGGTGATGTTGACGAGAAGAAGAGGGCCCTGGTGAGATAAGTAGGGGCTAGCATGAACCCATAAGGCCTTCTCCCTCCCCTGAACGTCATATTAGATCATATTAGAATGGCCATAACTGAACCGCCAGATGCAGCGACTTTTGCAGCTTCGGCAAATCAAAGCCAGGGTCGGTCCAGATAAGTTTAGAAGTCAAGGAAACGACCAAGAGCAAAACTTTCCATGAGTATGGGAGATGAGTTAGCTCGTAATCATAAACAGAAATAGTAAGTTTGGCGCGAACGTAGGTATTAGCAATGGGCACTTCCCCTCAGCCCTCGGGGAGACTAGAAATCCCCTCGGTGGGCGGGACTGGAGCTATACACAGAAACCTCGCCACGCCCATGGGGTAACACAAAAAAGTATGACAACCACTTCTTTTAAGTTTGATGTGGGGCATGACAGATAACATTCTACATTTGCACGCTCACTAGAATATGTGCTAACAACAGGTGGCGACCCGAGGCCGTCGTTACCGTAACCTTTGACCTGACCTTGACACACCTTTCAGTCATTGGTCACCCAATAATTGATAGCGGACATGAGAGATTGACACCTTTTGTTTAAACGCTTCTGGGTGTGACTGCCCGAGAGAAGACGCTAACTCCCCCTCCCACACACAGAAAGTCAGAAGACGTGACCTTTGCCCCCGAGGTCCTGATCCAGATTCTCTGTGTCATGTCCCGTGTTGACCACCTGACCTTTGCAGACATTGCAGGGACTCCTTTTACATACCATAACGTCACATATGATGTACATCATCTCTACGTTTCATTCACCGAAACCTAGGTTGATAAAATTGATGACCTTTACACGCTCAATACCGTTAATTTACGTTAAAAGGTGAGATTATCATGCATGTGCTCTTCTAAAACATTAAGGACACTATTCCACATTTTTACTGTAAATAATGCGAAGACTGGCTTTCTCTGGGGAAGGATGACAAGGAAAGCTGGATAACTATTCACTAGATTATATTGAAAGTGATCCCTGCGAGAATGAAGATTTATACCACTACAGTGGAATTTATCAATACGTGTAGCAACAGCGGCCAAGAATTTAACCTTACAGACAGCAAGGTCGGCTGAATCTACAACACGACCCATGGTATGATTTCGAATTGCTAACATAAGCCTCACAAGGTCATAAAAGGTCACCCGGGATTCTTCCCCTCGTAACGACATGGTACGAGGCACTTGTTACAGTCTGTTGTGGTTTAGGATGAAAATTGTTTTAGTCGTGCACTATACATGTGCGGACTGGAGTGCCAATACATACTAAAGTTGAATTCCCCCTCCCCCAAACAAAGTATCTCTATTGGAGCGTAAGCTATTTCCTACACTGCTTAACTGGACAGCTTTCAGATATATTCTGATTCGATTAAAGACGTCCTTCCGAGGGGCCTTCTGACGGTAATGCGGAACAAAGGCCCATTTTAACATTCATGACCTAGATGGTCTGAAGGACTGCAGGACAATGATGGGGTATAGGGGGCGTGCAGCACACGTCACAGACCGCAGGGAATGAATCAAGACATCATCTATGTGTATCTGTGGTATTATCACCTAACATCGAAAAGAGAAAGGTGTACTTGGCTAACAACGCGAGCTGAAGCGTAGCGAAGCCGCTTTACACTAACACAAGCTGCTTGGAAAATCATCATGCATGCTTCACCTTGGACTGGATGCCAGGCTGCTGCCAGGTCCTCGTATAACGTTACAGGGTCCTTGGCTCCAGGGACAACATGAGCAACATGTCCCCAAGGAATTTGACCAAGGGCACCCCTCACTAGACTCTGAGCTCTGAATCCTGTGCATTGGCCCTGACAAAAGTCTGGCATCCAGGCTAGCTTCTCCTCAGTTGACAGAACAAGAGTTCCACGATCTCATACCTTCGCCAAATGATGTTAACCCTTGCGGTTGACGAATTATATAATTTTAATAATTGTTTTAGGTCTTCATTATTAGCTCTTCATTTACATAATCTATATCCTCAGATTTTTTTTGTTGTTCTCAATTACATGCCACGAGTGTTTCATAGTCATATTATCGAACAAAGCAGATTTATATAATTTCCTCATTAATTATGCAAATTAGCTCCTGATTTGCATAATTGTCATCTGATTATTTCCAGCATCACTTCAGCTACGTGCATACCAAAAATCACGACAATCCGTCAACCGGTTATTGAGTTATCCTCCTTCGAAAATGTTTCAACAATGCTCCTGCAGTTCCAGAACAAGGCGCTAGGGGGCCCAAACTCATTTCACTGCTTCGTAACCCTAACACAGAAGTTCTGCTGCAGTTCCAACAAAAGCCGCCAGAGGGCCCAAAATCTAATCATTTCTTGGTCTCACCCACCTACCAAGTTTCATGACAATGCATTCTTGAGTTATGCTGTTCACAGACAAACAAACAGACAAACGGTCGACGGACAAACGGACAGATGAACAAACGCTAGTGAAAACATAACCTTCTTGGCGAAGGTAAGAAGAAGGAACACCACGATCGCGAGGAATTTGCCGGCGGAAAGAGGACGTGTATCCCTAGCCTAATAAGCTTCGGTCCCAATTGCGCTGGTGCCCGT
The DNA here is from genome assembly GCF_001625305.1 of Branchiostoma belcheri. Taxonomy (NCBI): domain Eukaryota; kingdom Metazoa; phylum Chordata; class Leptocardii; order Amphioxiformes; family Branchiostomatidae; genus Branchiostoma; species Branchiostoma belcheri. The sequence continues at coordinate 25,616 of NW_017803357.1, read as the reverse complement.
CGGGGATGTAGCCCCGGCCGGCCCCGGTCGGGCTCAGGAGTCGGGCGAGCATCGGTTGTCATGGTCACAATTAAAAGTTTCCTTCAGTAGCATTTTGTTAAAAATGTTGTCACCCTCTTTGGTCGGTCTCCGGCAGGCACCCGGCAGGTACCCGGCAGATTCTCTGACGATGTCTTGTACTGACCTATACGTAATGCAGAATTAACGCTTTTGTTGTGATCATTTTATCTATGACGTCACACTTTTTACCCGGGGAACGAAGTATACACCTTTATTCTGTTCATCTGGTCTGTGACGTAACAAATGTGTCCCAGTGGATTGCCGGCAGCCGGAGGGGTACCTGTCGGTGTTCTCACGGCTCGGTCACGGCGTCTTTTTGTCAGCGGGACCCGGGTAGAATTTAAGTCAGAATTAAATTCTTCTCGGGCCCCCACGGGCCGAAAAATAGCCCGGTAGCCGTAGGGTGTCCCGCGGGGCCACGTAGGGGTCACGCCCGAAAGTGCCATAAAACAGCCCGGGAACTACCCGGCAGGGACCCTTTTTTCAATTGGGACCGAAGCATTACCATTCCCCACGGGCTGGCTGTTTAACTAACCCCAGTCCTACTATTAAAGAATAGGCGTCTCTTGACATGCAAGATCTTTCCAGCTGGCCTCACTAACTATATACCATACTTCCAATCCTTGACTAATATTGAAAAATTCATATTTCTTATGCGATTTGATCATCCTGTATTAAAGAAACCCATAGTCATTTCAAATTATATCATCACAAAGAAATGAGAAGAAGCCGAACTGAGTAATTAGGTTAGTTTTAAATCTGATGTAGTTAGATTAGTATCAGTAGTCCTTTTGTACTACAAACATGTATATATCTTTTCATCTGCTAATCTGTACTTATCAATGTACAATAAAGGTTGAATAGCAAAGTTCTTTGATCACAACCATTTCAACCACATCAGGGCAATTCTGACTGGTTTACTGTGCACTGACGCTAGATGTTACTTGGTGCATAGTGCACTAGTGTGCACTAGTACACTGTTAACAGTAAAAACTAGATTAGTGCACTGTGAACCAAGTAACAGTGCACTGTACTATGTTACACCTCTAGTGCACTATGCACCAAGTAATATCTAGCGTCAGTACACAGTGACAGACGGTCATCGAAACGTCGGCTCGTGAAAAATAAATGGTTGTGATCAAAAAACTTTGCTATTCATTCGTTTACCAACCTGATGAAATTATTCACGGATACAATAAAGGTCATCTGTTCATTAATTAGTATTGCCGTCCCGTAAAGGCCTCCGACGTGCAGTAAGGACCTGAGCGGATGGACAGTTCTTTCAGCACCGTACAAACACGGGCGAGCCTACGATGGTCTAGCTACCAGGCTAGTGTATCAGGGCCGTGTCCTGCAAGCCTGGTGAAGCAGCCGGACCCCATCGCCTAATTAGACGGAGTGTTCCCAATTAGCCTCCCGCAGCCGATCGGCCCAGCGGCGATATCTTGTTGATCTCTGATCGGTCGAACAGTCGGGGGTTTGTTCAATGTTGGTCAAGTGTGGGGAAGTCTAACACGAGGGAAGGATAGCCGTTGGTATATTTATAGCATGTCAAACATCGCTTGAAAATTACTCCGGACTTAGAAGTACATGTTCAATTTTGTAGCTTCCGTAGTCCATTGGCTAGTTACCCTGCCTCTGGACCAAGGGCTTGGGAGTTCAAATTCCGGTTGCCCGATACTATTACTTGCCACAGTCCAATTCATTGTGCTGGAAAATATTTAGGGAAACGACGGTACAACGAACAAGTCAATACTGTACATCGAGTACACGTGAAAGAAGATATAATCATTGCAATGTAACATTATCCGCTTTCCAATGTAATGTTAGTACTACTGGGTCCCTCATGTTTACACAATTATAGTACTACAACAATGTTGCTTTAATATGCACAACTCTACTAAGTCTGGTCAATGGCAATCAGCCATTCCCAGAAATGTGGAGCAATGGGCCCAGAGTTCCCCACCCCCCGACTAAGCAGACAAATACTATAGTCCAAATTCCAAACAATCAGTAAAATATTATCCAAAAGGTCGAGAGTGGAAAACTTGACACATGCCCTAGGATACTTTGCTGCGTAAGATACGTAGGGGATCTTTCATGATAGCACATGTTTATTTCATAACGTCTGATGTATTAGATTCAGTAGCTTTGTGTATGGGCCGGCTCTTTCAAGTTAATTCCAGTAAAACTGCTACCGTTCCACTCGGTAGTCCAGGCGAGCGAGGACTCGCTCACGCGGTGTCTCCATCATGTATCTTCTGTTACAGATACCAACGTATATAGAAGCGACGCCACTAACCACGCCGCCAGACATCACGATCGGGATTCGTCCATTCTCCCGCCGCAATCAAGCTAAACAACGAGTCTGGCGAAACTCCGGCCACTCTAGTGTTACAGCTGCCACAGTTTTAGAAACAAGGCCCATATGAGGAGAGGAAGCGGTGGAAATAAAAGCTTCGTGCCGGCGGACTGCTTATAGAGTCCACATAGCGCAGCACAAGTCTCCAGGTCCACTTACAGCTATCCCGGGTAGCCTGGACATCAATCTATTTGGATAGGCTCATACCGAAACGAGTGATTTGTAACATTCGTCAGGCTGCCCTCCCTCCACACCACGAGAGAGACATTAATAACGTTAACAGGCAGTTTATTCACAGGAAATACCGAGACGCAAATTATTATTATACACCTACATGTTATAAAACTTTTCTTTGAGAATAATGTACATATAAAATACACTGCAATGACTTTTACAGGAGACAAGTCGCTAAGCATGGCTCTATATTTAGTATTCCATTGAGACATGGACCTAGAAGGCTGCTACAACTGAATAGATCGGGATGATACACATTAAATGCTTCAACAAAACTCTACAAAACGCAAAGGCCGGTTCCTGTTTCAACTCTTTAATCTATTTGTGGCTTACCTCTCTTAGCAACGGTACGGAAATTCTGGCCAGCTGTCGGTCGAGTTTTCCCATCCGACCGGACGAGCTCTTCAGGACAACCGCCAACACCACCAGCGACACCGCCAACTTTGGAACGGTGACAAAACCACAGCAAAAACCAGTGAAGATTTTGGCTAACATTCTCCGGTTGGTGAGTGGCAGGCCCCTGCTGGTGTCACCGTATTGTTTGAATAACACGGACCCACCGGTCACTGGTATATTTGAAGGGGTACGGACAACATTTCACCTTGGAAAGGTCCGGTGTATGCTAATGAAATGACGTCAGACATAGTGGCGACGGAGTCGACCAATTAGGGAGGAGAATCCGAGAACCACTGAGGTCAATTTGGAGATAATAGATGTGTCCAGATCTTACTTGTAAATCAAATGCCATATATGCAGATCATACGGCAAGAGAGAGAGAGAGAGCCTCTTTTCACCTGTTCTGCACAGGGGGAGTCGCCAAAAAGTTTAGGTCAGGTTGCAAAAGGTTGAATTTGTTTTCTGTAGCGTATTTTTTGTGTCCCCACGGGATGTCCTAAATGCCAGACAAGGACTGTAAACAGATAACCCAAGACAGCCCCGTATCAAACTAACGATATCAGCTGGCGGACGATATGTGAGACGCGATATCTCACGGACCAACAGGTGCATGTCCTAGACTTGGTGATACACCAGAACAGCGACCCTGGATTTCACGCTCTATTTTCTCAGGCGGTCGCTCGAACAGTCAACTTACTGGTAACTGGTAACTTACAAGTTACTGGTAACTTGATGTGCCCTTGCACAAACGCACACGGTCGTCTCACATGACATGCCGTCATGTGACGCTATGAAATTCACATCGACTTCTGCATGTATCTGAATTGAGGAAACCAGTGTGACATCTTGTTTTTCTCGAAAGAACCTCCTACAGATAAAAAAACAAGAGTTCCAAGATCTCATACCTTCGCCAAATGATGTTAACCCTTCCGGTTGACTAATTATACAATCTTAATGATTGATTTTGGAAATAAGAGCCTCATTTGCATGGATTATGTCAGTACTGTTGATCATATTTTCCACCGTAAATCGACTCGTACGGCATTCAACAGTCCACAGAGACCAAGATAAAAAGGACCATGAGGTCTAAAGACCCAGTCACAACTTCCCTCGACTACAAACCAACCAAGGTTGACTGAAGTTCGGCAGCAGTACCAGATTTAGGTCACGTCTACCTTTGTATATGAATTGAATCAAGTTTGAGCCAAATTAAACGCCCCGAAAACTGTTGACCTACTCCCGAACACCAGCCAACCATGGCCGAGCCTCCCGTCCACAACATTTTGAAACATTCAGGCTGGCGCAGCCGAATTTAGCTTATCCACCTTTTCTGTACAACACTACAGCTATGTATGAGTTCTTATTTTCATGAGTACGAAGATGGTCCCGATGCCATGGCACAGTTCTACCCTTAACGATCAGTTACCGGCCCAGTGCGTTCGGCTTAAAGTAACAGCTCGCTTTCCTTGTCAATTCTAGTAAATCCCACCTGCTTCTCCTGGCGACAGGTCGGTAACAGGTCTGCCAACAGAGGCCGAGGCCATGGCTGCCACTTAAACTTGACTCACGTGTTTCAACTTCGAAGGCGTCCTCCTGAGACATAACCTTTTTCAATAATGAATCGTTTCGGCAGTAGGCTAAGGAAAAACAGGCGTCAAAAACACAGTACTGTCATTTGATATTTTAAGTTTTTGTTCAGTGACGATAAAGACTGGCAAATAGTTTATTGGTTGGTAAAAGGTCTTGGACAGGTAAGTTCGTAGGTGTCAGACTTCATAATTGCGTCTCAACTTTGGCTCGTTGCGGGACACGCAAATATAACGTTGTCTCACAATCGTTTCCCCTTGTTATGACCACGAGTTATGACCAAAGGCGTCACAAAGACGGCTTCTTAACGTGTTGATGTTTGACAAGATGCCACAAGGGTACGTTGTGAGTTGTTTCGAAATTGTAATCGAAAGTAAGGTAGGAGAAGATAAAATGGTAGAAATCCTATCAACCGATTTGTCTAAAAAAAGATGCAGATGCAATCACTCCTGATTGAATACATTTGTTACTGTACTGGTAACGTTAGTAGAAGAATGGACAGAAGATTGACAAGTCAGCCAATCTCATAGCACTGTCCTACTGACCCCATCTATTGACTATTTGGAGTTTTGGACTTGGCAAAGTTTATGACCTACGCTAGAGTAGCCTGGGTACCATACTCAACGGGTCGGGAGCGGCAATAGATTAGAAAGGCCGCGGCCGGCTGCACTACTATCGGGTGCCAAACTCCGACCAAACACCTCAAAGCCGACCCGTTGAGTATGGTAATACCCCCGTCACATTGCGCGTAAATCAATCGGCCGACTAGTTGGCGAGCTCTAAACGACATTTACGGCCGAAGTACGCCCGATGTTCCGTCGAGCATCGCGCGAATTTTCGGGATCGCCGGCGATTTTTTGGAGTCGGCCGAAGCTCGCTGACACGCGAAACGTGTTCTTAACATCAGCGACTAGTCGCCGGCGATTTTTGAGGTCGCAGAGCTCGTTTCCAGCTTGCGCGTAGCTCGCCCGTAGCTCGCCACTGTGCGGTCGAGAGTCGACCGATATTCGGACGTACATCCCACGAGTCTCGGCCGTATTTCGTCTTTGAAAATCGGGCGACGGTCGCTGAATACGGTCGACCCTCGCGCGAGCTTCGCGAAATATTCGGGCGACCCTCTTCCGTACCTCGCCCGACTTGCGCAAAGTTTTTAAAATCGTGCGTGCTTCGAGCGAGCTTCGAGCCAGTGTCGGACGAAGGTTCTACGAGCCTCGGCCGAGCTCCTGTGAAGTTCTTATTTATTCAGCACCTGTGACATTTATTTCAGATTGCATTGACAGTATATATACTGTGTAAAGTTTGTAGGAGCAACGTCCCATTGATTGTTAAAGTTATGTTTACGAGAAAGGATAAGAATAGACAAAATCGTCCTTTTGTCCATTCGTTAATGAACAAAACCACTTTAAAAAGATGACGAGGTTTTAACTATATAAGGCCAAATGCCTAGATTTTGACCTCAACTGATTGAACGCACATGAAATCCTTTACTCTTATCCCTTTAGGAAATGTGTGGCCTTATTTAAGAAGATTGTATAATAAATTGACGTTTACACTTGTTCATTCTGGAATGAGGTTGACTTTTTTTCTAAGGGTGCCCACAAGAACGTCATGTGATAGATATTACTTACTAAGTCGAAGTTTATATTGCATGGCTCTTTTTACCTCTGTCTACTTTGTTAACATTGAATGGCTAACTTGTTTACCGGAAGATTCATACTATTTTAGACAGAAGTATACAGGAAAAGTTTTAGAACAATACATCTTATTAGCTTTGTTCAGGTACGCGTGTATAAAAAGATTTTGACAGAATGATAATCATTATGTTATTGTACATTTTGGTTGAGAATGGTCTAGAGATCGTGCGAGCATCGATTGACCGCCGACCGCAACTCGGGCGACGTACGCCCGTGTGTCGAGCGAGCTTCGGCCGACTCCTGTCTGGTTAAAAAGGTGGCCGTTGTGTTAACCAGACGGTAGTGTAAATTTGTGGCATTTGTGGTAGTATTTGAGTTGGATCCTTCACAGAATTCCTGTTTGTATTTCTATTTTATTCTGCCAGTCTGCTCCATTAAGTTGCTTAAAAAATATAACGACAAGTCAAACATTAAAATTGGTCAAACTATTCATTTTTGGTGGATACACGGGCTTGCTTCATCTGCGTGCCATGTCATAGGGACTTCATTATCATAGATCTATTGCCAAGCGATCGCCCGAGCCTCGCACAATGTGACCGCGACGATCTTCAAGCCAAAAATACGCGCGATCGTCGGTCGATCTCAAAATCGGCCGATCTTTCGGCGATTGACAAATACGGCCGAAGCTCGTCGACAATGTGACGGGGGTATAACAAGGCTACACGTCATCTTTATTTACCAACGCCGAAGACCTTCTGCATCTGGGCGAATTTTGACTTTATCATGACTGACAGTTCCGGGCGGACGGTGCCATGTGTTTGCGGTCAATAAACCAAGGCTTTGGAAGACGACAAAAGTACAGAAGACGAGAGCGTTTAATCGCGAGATCTAAGTGTACGTGTATTGTAAGTAAAATGCCTTCTACAGATACTTTCACGGTCGATATTCAGGAGAACTTGCGCTTCTTGTTCCGCCGCTCAGAACCTTTCAGCGTGCCACTAGGCTCTCTTCCAGTTCTCATCAATACACCGTCAACATACCTGTCTCCAAGTCATTTTACAACAACAGCTTCTTTCCCCGGACTGCAAAATTATGGAACTCTATTCCAAACAGTTGCTTTCCGTCCGACTACAATCCACAAAGCTTCAAAACAAAGGTCCACCGCCATCTCCTGACATAACTACATTATAATCACTTAAGTACCTCTAGCTCTATGCCTTGCATTGAGCGACATCGTTAAAAAAATGTAGCGCCCCTACCGGGGAGTATATGTATTACACAGAGTTATAGCTGCAGATTTCTACAGAGAAATCCTGGCGGTTCCTACGTACGTATAATTGCACTGCTTGCTCAATGTACTGCCTAGTTACGAAACTTCAGTAAAAATATTCAATATGTCACTCGTTTCTTGACAGAGATGGGTACCCCGGTTTGTGGTGTCTGCCACCACCCGAAGTGTAGTCTCGTATGATATAAAGACATGCACGTAACCCACCAGGCAATACGAACTGTTGTGTCTACCGTGCACGCGTGTTGTCTCAAACGGGGAATCACGGGTGGTCAGAAGGACAGAGAACAGCCTGACCTACATACACTAACAATGCAGGAGAAGGGAACGTGGCTTTAAACAATACTGCAGCATGTCATGCAGGACAAGGGGGCATTTGAGACAGAAGACATGACGTTTGGCCGGGTACGGGTAGCCAGCACCTTTTGCCAAAAAAAAAGCAGATGGAACACAGGACTCTTCAGAACAAACAAGAATTTGGAGGAGATCTCATACCTCCATAAAATTTGTAGAGTTTTGTAAATGTTTTCGGACTTTCAACCTTTCCAAGATACTATCTTGGACAACTATGTGGTTAATGGAACTTAATGCGTCAAAAACCATTGAAATGTGCTACTCCAAGAAAGTTAACACTCTTCCCCACCCACCCCTTTTTATTGGAAGCGAACAAATCAAATCTGTTTATTCTTACAAAACATATCGGGGTTCATCTCTCATCCACCATGTCATGCGGCACGCATATATCTAAAGTACTAGCTAATGCATCCAAAAAAGTTTCTACTGTACCTTTAGTAAACTTAAAACTAAGCTTCCCAAAAAAACTCCCCGAGAAATTATTTCCAAACGTTTTATCCGGCCTATAGTCGAATAGGGGTGGCGTTGTGTGGCACGGCTGCACTTCTTCAGATTCGCAACTCATTGAACGTGTTCAATATGAGTGCGATCAGAGGGTCTTCCTACAATTCTCTGATCACTGAGCTGGATTGGGAACAACTTTCCGATCGCCGCCATGTTCAGTCTCTTGTCTTATATCATGAAAGTACTCATGGTCATACTAGGGAATATTCAAGAGAGTTAATACCACCACCACCCCCCACCCTCAGTATCAATCCTTTCAAAATTTCGTATTTTATAGCTGCGTCTCAAACTGCTGATGCAATTATTATTACCGGAGATGTTGACGCCAAACACGGGTCGAGGTGGAATTTTGATCCAATTAAATTTCTCAGCTGGCTTAAAACTATTTCAGACATCCCAGATTAGGGAGCCCACGTGCGACTTATCTCGTTTACCCTAACTGATTGACTTACTATTCACCGACGCTCCTAATCTTGTCAAATTTACATCTGTGCTCTCGCCTATGTCTGGCTATCATCGCCAATTTTAACTCTGCTATGGTAGAAGGACTTGAAGGTCAACCCTTTCTGTTTGCTGATGACAGTTCATTGCTAGAAATCACAATGTTTAGCTAAAGAACCCAATTCAGGAGCTGGACTGTGACAGTGTCATTTTTTAAGTTTAAAGTTCGCGGTTGGAACTACCCTCTGGTACATTATTGATATTGAAGACGCTGTCTCATGATTTTGCAGTGGACATGTCACCACATAAACCTTGAACTCAAAAGCAAACATTTCAACATTTACTCATAACGTACGCTCTATGTAGAAGACAACAGTTATAACTTATGCATGTATATACTATTAGGATCACGTCTGTCTGCGTCGCGTACACGGTCACAGAACTAGACTTCAGAAAGATGCCGTTAGACTAGATCAATGACATCTTAGCACAAATTGGAACAAGACGCCTTGTCTCGAAACTAGGCAGGACAGATTCTACTGAGCCTTATGCACGGTAAGAATGCAATGCACCAGTCTTCTAACCACACACCGGGCCTGGTTCATATTACTAGCAGTCTGTTCTGGCAAAGTTGTCAAAAGTTCCACTCCAAAGGATATGCTTTTCTTGGGTGAAGACGTACACACTGTCTTTTGCAAACAATTCCGTTTGTTTTTCCTTGTAATTTCTTCCTGATGACCTCTACAGTAACATAATGTATGCATCGTGATGTTAACTTTTGATTAACTTACACATGTCCCAAGCATGAAATTCCCATCATTTACCACTAAGGAGTCATATAATTTTCAGATTAATTATGCAAATTAAGTCCGTATATGCATAATTGGTATCTGTTCATATTGAACCTGCCATAGATTATAAACATTATATGCATCAAAGTGCCATGATGTAAAACACCGGAATTACAGAATTTCCTCATCAATTATGCATTTTGGCATAATTTGCATCCAATAGTGCAGATCTCTGTCTGAGCTACCCACATACTAAAAATCATAAAACTGATTGTTCCTTTGTGAATTTATCTGCTCTGAAAGGTTTCGCCAGAACCCCCCCCCCCCTGCAGCTCCAGAAAAAGCTGCTAAGGGGAACAAACCCACACCACTTATTACTGACAGGAAAAGCTATCCGCCACTACCAAAACCAAAACCATAGCATGTCCAGGACAAAAGATACAAAAACCGGAAGTTCTGCTTCGTCTTCCTACGACCTAACAACACCAAATATCATCACAATCTACTAAGGCGTTCTGAAGTTATGCTGACCACAAATGTACGGAAACACAGACAGTCGGAGCTCCATTTCCTCCATTTTTCATGGAGGTAAATACGGGAAAGGGAGTGTATAAAACTCCGTGAATAGGAGAAGGTGTGTTGACAAAGCCCTTCTCTATTCGATGTTTCGGACCTACCGCTTTATACAGCTGGGACAAACACGAGAAGGGAAAAGAGGGTCAACGTACCTCAGACGGATGCCGGACGGAGGACACGTATGATATGATCTGTATAGCAGACAAAATGACCACCAGTGCCACAGTCTGCTCCATGATCTCGTGCAGATCTCCCGGTGACAAGAACGTAGACACTTCCTTCCAACTTCGCCGGTCGAGTTTTCCTGTGTCTGAATTCCGATACTGAACACCGGCAAGACTTGGGTCTCGACTAGCGCCCTTACAAGGTTTTGCACCTTCGACCCTAACGCAATTTGTTTGTGCGGGATTGATTACGTAGTAACCGTCGTCCTAAATTCAATCCTTATGGCACTGCAGATCTAGCCAGGACACAAGTCTGGTATGAGACAGACACACTTTAAGTATAAAGTTTACCGTGACCTTTAGCAAGATTTAAGATTAGTTAAAACGGGGTACCGTCCGGTGGTGATAATAATGTCAACGGCAGCCGGTACCATTCTAATTCTACTGTAACCAACGTGTTTGAAATGGAGCCTGGGCACGGCGGGCACGCGATTGCCACATGGCACAGCAAGACCGAGTGATTGAAGGTAGAAGATACAAAGGGAGACATTAGCACAGAGAGAGAGAGAGAGAGAGATGGAGGGAGGGAGGACAGAGAGTCAGATAGTGGAAAGAGAGGAAAGGGAAAAGGATTGTTGAGTCGTCGCTCTCAACAGTGGTGTCTACGCTTTTCTTCCTTTTCGTGAGGACCAGGTTTGGCAATTGTTCATAGTATTGATACCACACATTATCGAGTCCGCGTGGCCTCAGTCCCCGGTCCGGTAACTGGCGCTTTGTGAGTTGTACGTCACCCCTTATTTTAAGGCATGTTTACATTGCTGATAGTAGCACACAACTGTATAATTATGAAGATGTGTGGTTTGGGTTTGGATGATGAGATACAGCCTGACCTGGATCTGTCAGCTGAGTGGGACCGTCTCTTTACCTCAGAGGTAGTGTGAAAGTGCAGCTGTGAGATAACGGTGGTCTGGTGTGCCAGGGAGGAACGCTTGTCAGCGATCCAGACTCGCGTCACGACAAAACACAACTAGAGTTCCACGATCTCATACCTTTGCCAAATGAAGTTAAGCTTTATGACTGACAACAAATTATAGATTATTCCCCCTGATTATGCAAATAGGATCCTCATTTACATATATTATAGATATGATCAGTTGATCATATTCTCCACCAAAGAACAGTCTCATCTTAACAAAGAGAATGCCATTCTAGCATTTCCTTATAAGTTATGCAAATGAAGTCCTTATTTGAATAAGTTATGTTTAATGATGTTCATCTTCACTTACCATTTAAGGAAGGTACCATTGTTCTATCAACAGACGCTCTATTGTGCCAACTTGAACTGGATGAATCCGGCGCTAAATGCTGGGCTTCGGGAGTCCGCAAGACGCTAGAGGAGTGTGGTTTTGCCTACGTATGGAATTCGCCGATGTCGTATGTCTTAAATTCTTCACAAATTATTCCATCCCTTGATCAACGTCTAAAGGACATGTATTTCCAAACTTTTACAGCAGAAATTCGTAACAACAACAAATTACGAACATATAGATTACTAAAAAATACTTACCACGAGGAAAAATATCTGAGAATTACAAACATTCGACACAGAACAGCCATCACAAAACTCCGGATAAGTTCACACAAACTCCACATAGAAAAGGGAAGACACAACCACATTCCTCTACAGCAAAGGATCTGCCAATTTTGTAATCTAGATTATATTGAAGATGAATGCCATTTTGTAGTTGACTGCACATTATATAGAAATGAGAGGGATTCCCTCTATACTTATGTAATAGATAAGTTCCCAAGCTTTAGACATTTAGATAGAATAGAAAAATTCAAATTCCTCATGAAACTTGAAAAGCCATGTATAATTAGCTCAATATGTTCGTACATCTTTAACTGCGTCAAGAAGCGAGAAGAAGCTGAACCTGTAAATAGTAGATCACATTAGTTTATATAGTATGTAAGTGTCATTACTGTTTTCTTTTCCCTGTTTACCCATGACCTGTACTTAGCTCGTTAGAGCACAAGCGTACAATAAAGGTCTTTCATTCTATTAATTATGCCAATTAAGTCTAGCTAGATTTACATAATCATCGATATCTGCCTGCCTTTGAATAGTCCTATCATGTAATGCAGCTGATTTATAGAATTTTTTCATAGATTATGCAAATTAAATCTATATTTACATAATTGTCACATAATTATGTCAAGCATCACTTAAGCTACCTACATACCAAATATCATGACGATCCGTCAACCGGTTCTTGAGTTATCCTCTTTTGAATAGTATTAAACAAACGCCCCTGCAGTTTCAGAGCAAGTCGTAAGGGGCCCAAACGTCAGTTCTTCCATGACCCTAGCATGTCTAGATCATGAGATATCAAAACCGGAAGTTCCGCTGCAGTACCATAAGAAGACGCCAGGGGCCCAAAATATAATAACTTCGAGGTCTCATCAAGACCTACCCACCTACCAAATATCAAGTCAATCCATTTAGGTCTTCTCGTGTTATCGTCTTTACAGAAAGACAGACGGACACACACACACACACACACACACACACACACACACACACACACACACCTCTAAAACATAACCTTCTTGGCGAAGGTAATGATAATGAGGACAACCGCGGATCAACAGCACCGTCTATCTTTTTAGGTAGAAAGTGCACCAATGCCAGGAAGAGTGTCAGCCGCGACGAAACGTTGACATTGCAACCCGAATCACAGACAACGTATAAAATTACATACCGATTAAACAAAGGGAACCCTGTGTTTTAGCTGCGAACACCAAAAACGGACTGTCCACAATACTCTGCAGGGAGTAACTAACAAGCCGACGTATTGGAGTTTGGAAGGAGTGTGTCAAGGATTGGAAAAGCCTAGCCTGTCATATGGACAAATGTTTCGGGAAAACTAAAACTGGGACACGAACATTCCAAAAAGAAGTACTAGTACACTAGCAAAAGAGAAGGTTATACTCGCATAGTACACAAGAAGAGCCTTTGTACACCACTGTGGTTAGCCTGTAGCCGTGCAGCTACATCAGTATATCAGTAACACATGACAACACGACTGAAAGTGCAGGAAACCAAGCCCGGAAACCAGGTATTTTAAGGACAGGAAGCCGAAGAAAGCATTATGTCATAGCCTGGAAAATATGAATAGAACATGTACGACCTACATGTATATAATGGATTGTGTGCTTACGTACACGTCTACTTACTTACGATCACCTACACACTACATACGTCTACTAGATTCAGTGTCGTTAATAGCATGACGTCTAAGGTGAGATAGCGCTGTAAGTCTATAGACTAGCCTCCTTTTCAGACGTTCCCGGATCGGTCGTTTTTTGGGGGGGGGGGGGTATTTTCTGATCAAACGTAGATCGCACGCAATAGAAGCTCCAGCCGGCAACCCTACATATATCTCCGTGGAACCACGGAGATATATGATAAATGTTGTTAATCTTTATGACTGACAAATTATAAATCATTCCCCCTGATTTAACAAGTAGATCCTCATTTTCATGAATTATATCAGTTTATCATATTCTCAACCAAAAGACAGTCTTATATTAACAAACAAAGCCATTCTAGCGTTTCCTCATAAATTATGCAAATGCATCCTCATTTGAATACATTATGTTTAATGATGTTCACCTTCAGTGAACTTTCAAATACCACAAGTATGAAATTCCAGGCAGTTATCATTACTTATCATTAGTTAGAATTATATCATTTTCTCATTAATTATACAAATTAAGTCTTCATTTACATAATCAATATCTGTCTGTGTTTCTCTTGTTCTCAATTACCAATCTGACAAGCTTCAATAGTCCTATCATGGAATGCAGCTGACTTATAGAATTTCCCCATAAATTATGCAAATTACACCCATATTTGCATAATCGTCACATAGCATCACTGAAACTACCTCCATACCAAAAATCACGACGATCCGTCAACCGGTTCTTGAGTTATCCTCTTTTGAATATTTTCAAAAAGATAGCCCTGCAGTTTCAGAGCTAGCCGCTAGGGGGCCCAAACTCACGTCACTTCTTCCCCAGCAGAAGAGCTTCCTACCATTCAAATTTCGTCACCCTAGCGTGTCCAAATCAGGAGATATCAAAATCGGAAGTTCAGCTGCAGTACCATAACAAGCCGCTAGGGGGTCCAAAACCTAATCATTTTGAGGTCGCATCATGACCTACGTACCTACCAAGTATCAAAACAATCAATTGCCGCCTTCACAAGTTATCGTGTCCACAGACGGACACACACACGCACACACACACACACACACACACATACACGAACGCCCCTGAAAACATAACCTTCTTGGCGAAGGTAACAAACACAGGCCTCCTGCTTATAGCGCAACTAAAACTTGAAATACTTTCACGAGTGTATTCTGGACTCGTTGGCAAAGTTGAGTTTACATGATTGGAGACAACGTACTATCACTTGTACGCAAACGGCAAAAAAAGTAAACAGAAGGTGACCCAGGAAATTATCTTATTTAGACTGGCTTAAGTGAGTATCAGACCACCGAAAGGGTGGTGTTCCAGGATCTTGAACAAAATATTGACAAAAGGTGGGGAAAAACCTATTTGTAAACAGCACCAAGCATGACGAATCATGGCGAATCCATACGTGTCCCTGAAAAGCACATTCAAGACTAGCTCCTATCTGCACTTCAGTCTCAGTATGGTACCCCCAAATAACCCCAGGTGGGACAAAGTCCAGTAAACTTTGGTGAATGATAAGTCACGGATTGACCACGCGGTTATACTGTGCGTTACTCTGAATCTGTTATGATTTATATGAATAATCTAACCTGGCTGTGGAATATTTCCATCATTCTAGGCTGATATTAATCAAATTTGTTTTCCAGACAGCGACTTCATACAAGTCTTGCAAGTGTTGCAAACTTGGTTCTGTCACCCTCCTGTAGACTTTGAGTAATCTGTACATAGAGTAAATCATGGTAGTAAAGATGTGGGTTTACGTGCGTCTACGATATCATGTCTGCACCTAGATATATAAACAATGCCAACAGTCAACAGTTGCAACGTACCAGCAGCTCTATGCAAATAAATACCATAGTTAACGTCAGGCCCGAACATGTACCACATTGAAGTGTTCCATACCGTTTCTTGCAGTTTGGACGCCCTCCGCAGATACTTGCTGTACGACAAACCTGCACAGAAAACCACGAAGACAACCACAAGTTGAAAAGTCTTCATTCTTGAAAGTTTCCAGACGGTTTTAAGCAGAGCGACTGTTCAACTTTTACGAGGACATTGACAAGATGGCAGGTTGACAGAATCGTCCAACTCAGTCTGACGGGGCGCCTCCCGCCTTCTCCCGTTGACAGACCGCTTCGGCCAGGTCAGAAGACGGTGTAATGAGACGGTAAATCGCGACGACTTCGCCTTTTGATCACGATTTCCTGACGACCCCGTGTACAAACTCGGGTCACCTGTTGTATTTGTGCAGCCTGCGCAGCCATCCCTTCCGAGTTTTAGCGGGTGGCTACGAACAAATAACGCGACTGTTTGGTCGTTCCACATGACTGGGTCAGTCAACCAAGACCTCATAGGTACGAAAGACCATAAGTACAATTTGTTTTTTCTTGTGTGTGTACTGTGCAGATGCAAAGAAAGGCATGCAAAGTGACGTCCAAAGTCAATAAACAAATCAAAGTTAACACGGCTTGTTTGTGTCAGAAGTGATAAGATTTCTTCTTAACTAGAAAGGCCAATATTTGCTTTGGAGCAAATACAGCGATGGGTTCACCACATTTTACGACATGGCAGGGAAAGAATGAGAAACACAAGGGAAAACAATGATTTACATTGATATAACTATAATATGAAGTAACATACAACTAAAACAACAGTTGGATTGCATAATGCAAACTGTTGATTTTCAAAAAAAAAAACGTTCATGCCCCGCATTCCAATGCTGGGGCAGAAAAGCTTGAAATACCTACCAAAACACTTGAATAAAGACATACTGTCAGTATGGAAATGCTCTGTGCAGGTGTTAATGAAGTTAAATCCCAACAGCCAATCAGCAAGAAGTATAGAGGAAAGCTGCATGCCTATTGGTTGATGCCCTGCATTCCATTGTGATGACTCATGCCCAGACGTGGTAAACACGGCACACTAACACAGTAATACATTTGCTATAACACAGCCAAAAAACTCCAATAAAACCATTCTAAAAGCCTGTATCACAAAAATTTAAAAAACGCCTAGGGGTATTTGCCCACTGTACCTCCATACCAAATTTCAGGACCTTAGGCCCTAAAATGAAGAAGCTGAATCCGTTTAAACTAGAAAGGCCAACATTTGCTTCGGAGCAAATGTAGGAATTTCACTCCATACCCTTCCCCAAACAAAAATAGGAGATTCTAAATAAATCATACTGC
>NW_017803357.1:6850-8753 GCF_001625305.1 Branchiostoma belcheri | reverse complement strand
CCGGAACCCGTCGGGCGGCCGAACAGGCACCTGCCTAAGATTATGACGTCACATGTGCTGATAAGTGCATAAGGTGGTATTAAAGGAAAATGGGGTTATATGGGACATATGTAAACTCCTTGTTGAGAATACGTCGCACAGTTCAACACGCGTGTGTTACACCGTGTACTTGTGTGTGTTACGCCGTATACTTGTGTGTCAGAATGCCGATGGGCAGTGGAAAACAGCCGAGGCGATAGCCCGGCATACATGTACTTCAGAACAGTGATATTGTGTTGCATGTGGGCTACCCTAATGGGAAACTCCAAGGATCGGTAGCTGTTCCCGGTCGCCAGGAAACGTAGGGTAATGGCGAGTTTTAGGCCTGCTGGCAAGGGCTGTCTGGCTCTGGATAGAATTAAACAGAAGTGTTACATACAGACTGGACTGTAATATCTAAATTTGCTGTTATTATATAACATTATGGATACATTGAAATGTGTCAAGAAGTAGAGGGCATTCATAAAAAAAAGCACTTGCTCCGGACTTTTCTCGATGGATGGGCCTACACGTTGTAGGGGGTCGTGAAACATCTATTTAAAGTCGCAATGATGGCAGGCAGCGTAGCGCTTATATATATATACCGGCTTACAAACACGACGGGATCCCGCCAGGGACGCGCCAGGATCCTCCCTGGACCCCGCCAGGGACCTGACAGCTACCCGGCCGCACTGTAAGAGCCGGTCGGAACCCTACCGCAAGCCGCACGGGTCACGACGGGAGACTGATCGGACACCGGACGGGTCCCTGATAGAAACCGGCCGCCAAGGGGACCAAAAGTTTATGAATATTAATTAGCAGCCGCCGGCCGGAGCACAACCAGGCCCCGACAGGAAGCCGTAAAGGAACATTTAATTGTGACCCTGACAGTCGGCGCACGCTCGGCGTCATGACGCCGGCCGGCGTCTACACCGAGGACATGCCGAACGGGCGCCGTTTCAAATGTGACCTAAGCATAACGGAAGCAAAATTTTCACGGCCTGAGAAAAATGGACATGTTCACGGAACTATATATTCACGGTGGTGACAGTTGCAGGAAAAAGAAAGTCCAGGAATTATTTCCTAACTGTAATGATAAGTTCACAATACAGAGGTGACAGTGAAAACCGTGAACATTGACCCCCCTTGCGTTGCGGTACAGTGAAAAAAAATCGGGAATTACAGCAATCAATTTACTGAGTATGTTTGCTTAGTTTCCAGATGTTTTGTACTTGTAGTTTTTAAATGAACGAAAACCGATGCGCGCACAGATGTTACTTTTGTGACAACATCAAAGTGATTTTGGTTTGTATGTTGAAAAAATACAAAAGACTAACATTCGAAGTTATTGAAATTCTTGAGTAAGAACAATCAATTTTGGAATGTTAAAAGCAAAGCAATGGATATTAAAACGAAAATGTTAAAATTAAATGTTGAAATTGTTAAAATGTAAAATGGTTAAAATGGTTGAAATTGTTAAAAATTGTAACAAGAAGCCATAGGCGACAATTCTCCGTGAAGTATTATATATTGCAACAAAAAGAAGTAGCCATTGGCGACAATTCTCTGTGAAGTGTGATAAATCGAACAAAGGAAAATTGTTTGAACGCGCGTCGGCTCAGTCATCTTAAGACGCAACAACCAATCAGAGATGCGAGACGCCTACACGTGACGCGGGAAGGGCGCGCGATGCCCGAAATATTTTTGCGTCAATATTCAGCGCCGTGATTCAAGAGATTAATACCCGGATACAATTTTTTCTTGTTTTGAACGCATTAACATGCATTTACACTAATCTAGTATGATTCAGGGTTACTTTTTTAACCTGCCATGGCCAGATTATCTAAAGATGTGTGTATTGTGTGTACAATCTATAGAAAGAGAA
>NW_017803357.1:1783-5401 GCF_001625305.1 Branchiostoma belcheri | reverse complement strand
TCACAGTCGACACGAAAATCGTCTGCAAAATAACAATAAAGGCTGTGCCGCCAAATTTACAGTAGCCCATGCTCCGGCAAACATTCTGGACCACCTTTCTGCCAAGTGGCGTTGCACAAATCCTTCCCATTCAAAAGTTTACCCCTACCTCACGGCCCGTCAGTGGTTCTTACGTTTATAAGTACTGGCGTTTATAAGTACAGCCGTGAGTGAAATTTCCCGCCAGGGGCGTAGAGGAACGACGGGGGCGAAGCAGATTTTTTGCGGGGGCGAAGCAGAACGGGGCGGGGGCGAAGCAGAACGGCGGGGGCGAAGAGGAAGGAGTTTCATGGGGGTGATATATCTCCGTGGAGATATATGTAGGAAGTCAGCAAGGGTTTCGGCTGGGTGCCGTCGGCTTCGTCGGTGACGGAGTTGATCGCCCTTGCCGGAAACCATTTTGGTTTGTACGTAACACTTGATCAATGACAGGGCGAATTCTAAGGTTGTAAATCTTAGAAGCAATTTGTGACAAAGAAATATCCCTGTAATTGTCTGGGAGTCGCAAATTTCCTTTCTTGGGAATGGGGATAATGCCAGATATACCCCATTCCTTTGGGCGATGTCCGTTGTAGGTTAAATTACAGAAGTGTAAAAAAATTCTAGTCATATTATTAGGCATCTTCCAGAACTCTGATGGTAAGCCGTCCAAGCCTGGAGCTTTTCCATTCTTCAGTTGTTTGGCTGCCAAAGCTACCTCAAGTGGTGACGCTGGGTGCTCAAACATACGTAGGGTTTCATTGATACGTGTGTCTTCACATCGATCATATGTTTTACGCAAATTGACCTGTGTTTTTTGCACTTTTCTAGTTGAAGCTCTAAGTGTTGCTTTTCTTGCTTTTACCACTAGTTCAGCATCTCTAGAGTCTCTAGATCTGCGAGGCTTAGGTGGAAGTAATTCATTTCCAGTTTTATATGCAATATTTACAAAGGATGTGTAGTTTTGCTCAGACAGAGGTACATGTAGATTTTCAAAACGTGTCATAACTGTATCATCTATCTCTGTTGCAAGACATTTGTCTGTTGTGACAGCTTTCCAGAATAATTTCCTTGAGGCGGCATGCTTAGTGGATCTGAGACTGAGCTTTACTGTGGTAGTCACAATACGGTGATCGCTACCCACTGGATTTGATGTAGGGTATGCCTGACTATCCTTTACACTATTGCGCCAACGTTTGCGATACAGCCAGAAATCTATCTTTGAGCGGTCGCCCTCTGGTGATTTGAATGTCCATAATTTGCGGTATGGTTTCCGAAAAGAAATGTTACCCACCGCTAGGCTGTGCTGATCGATAAAGGTGTTTAAAAGTAGACCATTACGGTTTGACGTCTTATGAATGGAGAAACCCTTCGCTATCTGGGCGTTCATGTCTTCCCCAATAAATAACATGGAGTGAGGAGGAAAATGGGTTCTTCAAGACGTAGACAAAGTGCATGATAAATATGATCGACGCTGTTCTTCGTGACGCTGACACCTCCAAAATTATTCAGACTGTTTTGTTAACTGATTTTAGCAAGGCGTTTGATAGAATTGATCATACTCTTTTAATCCGTAAACTGTTAACTTGTGGCGTACGCACTTCTATCTTACCATGGATTTGTAGTTTTCTCATTGACCGCACACAGTGTGTTCGGTACCGAGGTGTAACATCCGGTTGGGAGAAAAGTGCATCAGGAGTTCCACAGGGTACAAAATTAGGGCCTGTCCTCTTTTTAGTACATGTAAATGATGCGATGCAACAAAGGCATTGCTGCTCGGACAGGTCGGGCTCCGTCGTCGGTTTCAAGCTTGCAGTCAATAGCTCTGCGCCAAAACATGTCAATTCGTTGGTTGGCGTCACCGCTTATTTTTGGTTATACCCTTGTGAATAAAGCTATAAGTACAAAACAAGTCGATGCTAGCTGATGGTTGGCGTCACGGGTTCAGTTTTGTATAGAGCTCTTTAGATACCAAGTTAATTCAATGTGACTAGCAGGCTGAACAGCCAGTACTCTGTCACAAATAAAGACTTCGTCACGCAACTCAGAGCTCTGCGCCAAAAGAAGTCAATTCGTTGGTTGGCAAAGGTGAACAGCCTCTAGTCGATAGAACAATGTAGGTAAGGGAAGTCGGCAAGCCGGATCCGTAACTTCGGGAGAAGGATTGGCTCTAAGGGCTGGGCCGGTCAGGCTGGGACCAGAAGCGAGACGGGAATGTCCGGGGCTGTGCTTGGCCCGCTCGTCGGGTCGAGCCCGGACCTGGCGACGTAACTGACTCGATCGTGAACGCTCTCAGCAGCTCCGGTCCGCGGTCGGGGGGTTTGCTCTCCCGCTCCGTTTCGGCCGGCGCGAAGCAGCCGACTTAGAACTGGTACGGACCAGGGGAATCCGACTGTCTAATTAAAACATAGCATTGCGATGGCCGTCGGGCGGTGTTGACGCAATGTGATTTCTGCCCAGTGCTCTGAATGTCAAAGTGAAGAAATTCAACCAAGCGCGGGTAAACGGCGGGAGTAACTATGACTCTCTTAAGGTAGCCAAATGCCTCATCATCTAATTAGTGACGCGCATGAATGGATTAACGAGATTCCCACTGTCCCTATCTACTATCTAGCGAAACCACAGCCAAGGGAACGGGCTTGGCAGAATCAGCGGGGAAAAAAGACCCTGTTGAGCTTGACTCTAGTCCGACTCTGTGAAGGGACATGAAAGGTGTAGCATAGGTGTGAGGCCTTTGGGCCGTCGGTGAAATACCACTACTCTCATCGTTTCTTTACTTACTGGGTGAGGCGGAAAGCGAGCCCCTCGCGGGCTTTTCCTTCTGGCGTTAAGCGCACCGGCCGGCCGCGCTCGTCGCCGTCGTCAGCCGGGCGCGATCCGCTCCCAAGACAGTGTCAGGCGGGGAGTTTGACTGGGGCGGTACATCTGTCAAAGAGTAACGCAGGTGTCCTAAGGCGAGCTCAGCGAGGACAGAAACCTCGCGTGGAGCAAAAGGGCAAAAGCTCGCTTGATTTTGATTTTCAGTACGAATACAGACCGTGAAAGCGTGGCCTATCGATCCTTTTGAACTTACGAGTTTTAAGCAAGAGGTGTCAGAAAGGTGTCATGCGTTCATAGCGACTTCGCTTTTTGATCCTTCTATGTCGGCTCTTCCTATCATTGTGAAGCATAATTCACCAAGCGTTGGATTGTTCAACCACTAATAGGGAACGTGAGCCAGGTTAGTTTTACCCTACTGATGAAGTGTTGTTGCGATGGCAATCCTGCTCAGTACGAGAGGAACCGCAGGTTCAGACATTTGGTTCAGGCGCTCGGCTGATGAGCCGGTGGTGCGAGGCTACCATCTGAGGGATTATGACTGAACGCCTCTAAGTCAGAATCCCGCCCGGAAAGCAACGATACGCGTGGCGCCTTCTTATGCTTAGGTCACATTTGAAACGGCGCCCGTTCGGCATGTCCTCGGTGTAGACGCCGGCCGGCGTCATGACGCCGAGCGTGCGCCGACTGTCAGGGTCACAATTAAATGTTCCTTTACGGCTTCCTGTCGGGGCCTGGTTGTGCTCCGGCCGGCGGCTTCTAATTAATATTCATAAGCTTTTG
>NW_017803357.1:0-1763 GCF_001625305.1 Branchiostoma belcheri | reverse complement strand
AAATAACAGCAAATTTAGATATTACAGTCCAGTCTGTATGTAACACTTCTGTTTAATTCTATCCAGAGCCAGACAGCCCTTGCCAGCAGGCCTAAAACTCGCCATTACCCTACGTTTCCTGGCGACCGGGAACAGCTACCGATCGTTGGAGTTTCCCTTAAGGGTAGCCCACATGCAACACAATATCACTGTCCTGAAGTACATGTATGCCGGGCTATCGTCTCGGCTGTTTTCCACTGCCCATCGGCATTCTGACACACAAGTACACGGTGTAACACACGCGTGTTGAACTGTCCGACGTAGTCTGAACAAGGAGTTTACATATGTCCCATATAACCCCATTTTTCGTACCACCTTATGCACTTATCAGCACATGTGACGTCATAATCTTATGCAGGTGCCTGTTCGGCCGCCCGACGGGCTCCGGGCAGTGAGGTTACGGCGTCGCTTCGACGTATTTCGCCGAACGGGGCCCGAAGTGATTTTAACTCTGAGTTAAAATCGATTCGGCGACCGCACGGGGCCAAAAATAGGCCGGCAGCCGTCGGGGAGCCCGCCGGTCTCCGTCCAGGTCCCGTTCGGTAGTGCCAAAAAACACGCCGAACACGCGCCGAGCGGGCCCCTTTCTTGAATTGTGACCTAAGCATTAGGAGTGGCAGGCGTAGGGCTGTTCCGCAGCCCGGCAGAGCCACTTGCGGCGACCATCCCGGGGCTCCGACTACACCGTCGGACTCCGCGCTCGATTCGTAAAGCAATCTCCTTTCGGGGCCGAGGCGCTGAATCCTCTGTCCTCTGCCAGACCACCGCCGGCATCCCGGTCAGGGTCTTCGGGCCCTGTCCGACCTTTGCCGGGTGTCAGGCCGCCGCTGACACCCCGGTCAGGTTGAGTTGTCCCGTTCCTATCTTTGCCGGGTGTTTGTACTCGGCCGGCCTGGTGCAGGCCGTTGCGGGCGTCGGCAGGGAGTTAGCGTGTGCTGGAGGGTGAGTCCGGATCCCGCCGAACACGGGGAAGGGCCAGGCGTGGAGAAAAGACGGGGCGGTTCGGTGACTTTGCCCCGTTCGGGCGCCCTAACGGGCTGGTTACCGGGTGGCGGTGGAGTCGCCGGCGGAGATGGTAACGTCAAGAAAAATACTCCCGACCTTTTAAAAAAATTTCCGCACATTATACGTATAAAAAAAATTTGGTCGGTTTTTTTCGTGCAAAACCTATGATTTAGAGCCTGAAACGCGTTATACAGGCGAATTTTAACAAAGTCGCTATTTCTTTTGGAAATGGTCGGAAAAAATTTTCTTGCATTCCTAACGTCCCTCTGAGGTGTTAGAAGTGCAAGAAAAATACTCCCGACCTTTTAAAAAATTCCGCACATTGTACGTATAAAAAAAATTTGGTCGGTTTTTTTCGTGCAAAACCTATGATTTAGAGCCTGAAACGCGTTATACAGGCGAATTTTAACAAAGTCGCTATTTCTTTTGGAAATGGTCGGAAAAAATTTTCTTGCATTCCTAACGTCCCTCTGAGGTGTTAGAAGTGCAAGAAAAATACTCCCGACCTTTTAAAAAAATTTCCGCACATTATACGTATAAAAAAAATTTGGTCGGTTTTTTTCGTGCAAAACCTATGATTTAGAGCCTGAAACGCGTTATACAGGCGAATTTTAACAAAGTCGCTATTTCTTTTGGAAATGGTCGGAAAAAATTTTCTTGCATTCCTAACGTCCCTCTGAGGTGTTGAAGTGCAAGAAAAAGTACTCTCGTATAACTTC
>NW_017803356.1:0-1998 GCF_001625305.1 Branchiostoma belcheri | reverse complement strand
GTAGATCTAGAAAAAAAAATACAAAACAGGAAATTTACTTGTATACAACCTATCGTCTACCTTTTCAATGGCGTAAAATAACTTCCTACTTTGGAAACTGAAGCACATTTGTCCTTTTACACTGATACAAATCAATACTATTAGCTTTTGGGTTTATTTACTGTAAGTCTACAAATTTCCGCGGTATATTTATATTCGCGGAATTCGCGGGGACCTTTGTACCGCGAATCTATTTCCCCGCGAATGTGTTTTGCGTAAATGTAAATGTGTTACCTGTTACATGCGTTCACGACGGTCCTCAAGGTTTAACCGATTTAACACAACTGATAACACACACGATCCACAAATCACTCCAAATCAACTTTATTCTAAGCAAATGTACGTACAGTATGTTGAGTATCAAAATTATTCAAGTCATACTGATGTCAAAAATCAGTAATGTTATGAGACACCGAATCGCGATGCTGTGGCACTGGCCGTGTTAATCGCGTACCGCCCGACAAAAATCTTGCTAGCGCTGGCCATGCGCGCCCGGCGCCCGAAAATTGCGGGCACATCGATATCGGGCAAATCTACAAATATTTTGATGAAAAATATAACTGATGGTATCTGGGAAATGTTATTTGGTTCTCTTTTGCGTTTTTTTTTTATTTTTTATTTTGCTTGATAGAAACACTAGCGTGAGCCTACCGAAGGCAACTTTGCATACTTCCGGGTTCGGTTTGAACGACAAAATCTCGCCGAAGACGGCATAAATTTGCTTAGGAATATATATTTTCCCTAAAGATTCTTTTGATTATGCATTTCTTTACTTGAGTACCGATGTGTAGTCGTGGAAAATAACGTTTTAGCGCTTATTTCCAAGCAAAGAAAATTGTTAACACGCGTGTCAGATCGATCGAGCTTTACCGCCGGCACTGATGCAACAACCAATCAGAGACGCGTAGCGCGGACATGTGATGCAAGATTTGCAGCCTCGCGCGGAGCACGAAACACATTTTTGCGCCGCATTTTAGGAGATAAATGCCGGGACACGAATTTTTCTTATTTTTAAATATGCACTTTACAGGTTCTTCTTTGAATAAATAGCCAAGGGAAATCGCGAATCTAAAAATACCGCGGATTGTTCATTTTCCCGAAACCGCGAACTTTAGGCCCCGCAAATCTAAAGAGACTTACAGTATACATATCCTAGTAGTTTCAAGAGTTATACAATTATATCACAAGATATATCTGTGTTTGTAGGACATATAGGCAAACACTTCGTGACAGGAACTACTAGTAGATACACAGGAAATCTAAGCTCGTACACACACAACACTAACGTCTACATTCCAACTACTGTGTACAAACACAGCACTAATGTCTACCTTTCAGCTTCAACTACTGTGTACAAACACTTACCGATGTTAATTACTGATTATGTATATGTACATTACCCAATCTATACTAAAAAGCTTACTATTCTCACTCTACAATTCTAGATAGCTAAAATAGATTTTCTGATTTTCATATCTGATATTACAACAAAGTATATGGGCTACTAATAAGCTGAACTAAGACTTATTCTTGTACCTAAATTATAGCCATAACTTAATTAGATATTAGAGTGAAGAAGTATAGGGCTTTTTCTTGGGAAAAACATTTGCCTACTTGCAAACATCATGAATTCGTACAAAATATTCAGCCTAAATGTTTATGAACATAACTGTCATATACCCTTAAGATTCGAATCAAAATATTAAGTGTCGAAACTGTAGTTAACAGCAGACTGTGCGTACTAAATGTCACTACGAGATGGTCACAGTTGCAGACTTGGTGCCTCCGTGTGGATTTTCATATGTCGAGTTAGGGAAGTCTTAGAGGCGGCAGAATAGCTACACTGGACACACTTGTAGGGTTTTTCTGATGTGTGTGCACTCATATGTCGGGATAAGTCTGACTTGTGAACCACCCTGTACCCACACTCCCCACACATGTAGGGTTTGTCACCGGTGT
>NW_017803355.1:0-1999 GCF_001625305.1 Branchiostoma belcheri | reverse complement strand
ACTAACAGACATGTCTGTTTCTCCTTACCAGCCTGACGGACGAGCCTTACTGCGGAGACAGCCATTGCGACAAGCACCTTGAGGACGCCGCCAGCTGTACGTTTGACTGCTGTGTATCCAAAAAATCTAATTTTTCTAAATACTCTACGGAGGTATGAGATCTTCGAGTCCTTTTATTTTTGAGCAGAATAACTCAAGACGTTGAAGATGAATAGATTTTCATGGTAGATAAGCTGCAGTAAGCCCCTAGCGTACAAAAATAATGATAGAACTTGCCTCCCAAATTGGTTAATCTTCGTTCAAGCAATAGACATTTGGTTGAGGTTTGTAAACTCAAGAAAGTATTTTTTGCTTTATGAGGTGGGAATTTATTAGTTTAAACAGTCCATCTCGAATGTTTCAAAATGTTTGAAACATTCGAGAATGGACGGGAGGTGAAGCCATGATTGGGGACTAGTTGGCTGTTGATTGGGAGTTGGTCGGTGCGTGGTTGGGAGTCAAATCTGACTTCCAACTACGTCTCAATCACTGTCGGACTTACTCTCAACCAATCCCCAACCTACCCATGACTCACTCCAGGCCCTTAGACGGATCCTTTCTAATACCTTCCGAAACTAATAAAAACTTTATGGGGTCGTGTGGCGTAGCGGCAGAGTGCTCGACTCGGAACCAAGAGGTCCCGGGTCGAGTCCTGACATGCCACCGATCTTGTGCCCTTGGGAAAGGCACTTTACTCCGTAAAGAACCGTAAAAGCTGTGCCGAAGCTAACTTTGACCTCATTTTGAAATCTCGGAATGTTAACAACATAGAAGTATGGATCACTTTGATTCAAAACGAAGAGATTTCCTGGCCCCTCTTTTTAAGTTGCTGATTGTGTCCTTATCAGGGGAACACAACATAAGTAAGACAATATTACATGTTGGTTATGTTACCTGTTGGTTTGAACGAGGTTTGAAATCTACAATGAGTTAAAGATGAGAAGGGAACTGCACGAAAATCACACGATTTCCGGTCATATTAATATTGAAAGAGAAACGATAGATCATAGGTTCCCATTCCACATGGGAAGTTAGTAAGAAGATACATGTGGACTAAGTGGGAGTGAGTGAGAAGTAGATGTGTGAAGTGGAGTGACCTGTGGAAGTGTGAACCACTGAGAATCCAATTCCTCCTCAGATCAGTTTACGACCTCTTACCCACTCCAGTGAACCTGAAGCGATGGGGGAAGGAGAAGGAGGAGAAGTGTCAGCTATGTGAGAGGAGAGGAACGCTAAGCCATGTTCTGTCAAGCTCCCGATCGCCTTAGGTCAGGGGCGATACAGATGGAGACATGACCAGGTACTGAGAGTGCTGGCATGCACACTTGAGGAGGAGAGAACCAAGAAGAGAGGGAAGAACAGGAAAGGGCCGAAGTTCATAGGGTTTGTCAGAGAAGGAGAAAGAGAGAAGAGAAAGACAGGTACTCAAGACAGAGAGAGGGGTATCCTGCCCACAGCTAGCGATTGGAACCTCAGAGTCGACTTAGACAGGAGACTGGTATTCCCAGACGAGATAGCCAGCACGAACTTGAAACCAGACGTAGTGTTGTGGTCTACTCAGACAAAGCAGATAGTCCTAGTGGAGCTGACGGTCCCGTGGGAGGAGAGGATAGAGGAGGCGTATGAAAGAAAGGCCTTGAAGTACCAAAACCTACTGCAGGACTGTGTACAGAAAGGTTGGAGATCGTGGTGCTTTCCCATAGAGATAGGATGCAGAGGATTTGTGGCGCAGTCAGCCTGGAGAGCGCTAGGGGCGCTAGGAATAGTGGGGAAACAACGGCGAGATACGGTCTCGAAGATGGCAGAGACAGCAGAAGTGGCATCACGCTGGGTGTGGAGAAACAGAGAGAGCAAGTGGAAACCAACAACCCCCTGACAGGCAGTACCTGGCCAGTACTGTCGCCCCACCGGACGGAGGAGGTCCTGCTTGAGGGGCGAAACCTCCGAGGATGACCGGGTA
>NW_017803354.1:0-2000 GCF_001625305.1 Branchiostoma belcheri | reverse complement strand
CAATGGAATGCAGGGCATCAACCAATAGGCATGCAGCTTTCCTCTATACTTCTTGCTGATTGGCTGTTGGGATTTAACTTGATTAACACCTGCACAGAGCATTTCCACCTGCACAGAGCATTTCTTGCTGATTGGCTGTTGGGATTTAACTTGATTAACACCTGCACAGAGCATTTCCATACTGACAGTATGTCTTTATTCAAGTGTTTTGGTAGGTATTTCAAGCTTTTATGCTCCAGCATTGGAATGCGGGGCATGAACGTTTTTTTTTTTTTTTTTAAATCAACAGTTTGCATTATGCAATTAAAAATCCTAACCAATAAAGTAGGGAATAGCTATCCAACTGTTGTTTTAGTTGTATGTTACTTCATATTATAGTTATATCAATATAAATCATTGTTTTCCCTTGTGTTTCTCATTCTTTCCCTGCCATGTCGTAAAATGTGGTGAACCCATCGCTGTATTTGCTCCAAAGCAAATATTGGCCTTTCTAGTTAATTTTATATGGTGCACCGAAATAAGTTTTTGTGCACCTAATTTTTTTAGGTTGGGCGTGCACTTATTCCGAAAAATGAATTTCAAGCCCTGAGCCTAAAGAATTATGTAACGTTACATGTAGGACAAAAGAAAATACAAATAGAGTAATAATAGAACGTTAATACTCCTGGATATAACGTTAGACGTAAACTTTGATAACGTTAACCGTTATCTAAAAGTTACGGTGTTGAAAAAACTGGTAAGGTTAACATTCTTTCGGAATATTTTATACAGACCCAGTATAACCCCCCCCCCACACACACACACACACACAGACACACACCAAAACAGGAAATGGCAAAATACAAAGATATTACAAAATTAGCAACTTGCAGGCATTTTTAAGGCTCATGTAGGAGAGAAAGACGTGCGCGGGTTTCTTTCGCAGCCTTCTCATTGCTCACAGCGGAGTGAACCCGGTTGTCTCCGCCCTTTTCTACATCATTTTCTGCGGTCAACAGCGGAATTTAGAAAATCACCTAGCGGCGCAAGCTTGGCGTTGTCAACACCAACAAAATTAGCTAAATTACTACTGTTTACCTCAGAAAAGGTCACCTTGGGGTAGCAAATACCCCTTCGTTTCAATAGCAATCAGCCAAAAGGCTTACCTGGTGGAAATTCGTGCAGGAAAGCGTCCAAAATGGCACAGAAATGTAGCAACACTTCGTCTCACTGACACGGCATCTCTGATAGCGATCAAGTATGGTCATTAGCCTCGGAAGCGACCTCTAGCGGATACACTGCTCAATCTGCACTGCTTCTATTATTCGCTAAGAGTCGCTTCAGGCCGCGGATCTTGGGGAGCGGACGAAAGCTAACATGATCTAACATTAGTAACAAGGAAAATCGTAGATTTTGTACCTCCGGGTATTGTAATGTATATATGTTGCAGAATGTTGGGTGCATGTTGGGACTGTTCTTTGAATTAACTAGTGAATTCGCGCGAATACCATTTTTTTCGAAAAGTTTCGAAATGTTTGTAATTGGCTAAATGATGTGTGAAATCACTAATCCCCCCTAGCCGACTGGAGCCCAAAAATAGAAAGGATAGGAGGCATCCCGTGGCGAATCTGGCTGCCCGACCCTCAGCGACCAGCGATAATGTAAACAAACACAGTAACGGGTGTCCGAGACACGAAAGGAAATACAAATAATCTTACGCCCCAAAACACATATACAATAAAACAAAAAAAACCTGCACCATCTACAGCCCATTAACAGAAGATACACCGAGTCCCGTACTACCCCAACGCGAAATGCATGTCGAGAACGTCTGAGACAGTATACCACGGTATTTGTAAGCCGAAAACATCCGAAATTGCGCAAGAGGGCGTTGACCCCTGACCCATTGGCCCACCCGGAAGTTGGCTGGCTGCGACCCTGGCTGCGACCCGCGCGATCCCACCAGGCACGATAATGAGACGTTGATTGACGGCACATGTGGTTCACATCTGAACAGTTTC
>NW_017803353.1:0-2000 GCF_001625305.1 Branchiostoma belcheri | reverse complement strand
AGTCAGGCAAGAAAGAACATTACCTTTTTTTGAGCGACGGCACGACAAAACACGACTCGCCTTTACTGACGAGAAAAGTTGCAAGTCGAACATCCGGAGGTGGGTCAGGCCACTATGAGGAGGGCCTTAGAGCGATGACGCAATCACGCCATCCTAACGGGAGCCAATGGGAGATCAGTATTCCGCCACGCCCACTTTCCGGGTGATTCCATTTCTCAATAGGGCTGAGTTTAGTATAGTTAGGCGACACCGACTTGATTCTAAACTAGTGCCTAAAAAGGGAATATCATTGGCCAGAGGAGTTTTGCAGGCAAATTGGACCCTCTCCGGCCGGCTAACTCCTCAGTGGTCAATGATATTCCCTTTTAGGCCGATTTCTACTATTTATTCAGCCTGCAAAGGAGTCTGGTGGAGACTAGACAATGGATGTGAAATATCCCTTCTTTTCCCTCACAAAATAAGTGTTGATTGGTTTCATTGTACACAAAATAGCCAGGTTTGTCGGCCTTGATAATTTACTTATTACTCGGTCCCGGCTACATGTATAGGTATTTTATCATGGTCAATATTGACCGACGGAGGCCATATATACATATATATGTTAGATATCCCTCAAATGTTTGTAAAAGCCCTTATATAATACCCGGGCCGCAATAACCTTAGATAACAGTGTTCCGGACCGGGCCGTACTTTACGTTTCAAACGTGTTTTGCCGTAAGGCCATGTTGATTTGATTATATGGATGACATCCGCGCGCGCATGAATTTTTGGCCGTTTCAAAAAAAAAAAAAAAGAGTACAGGTGTCAGTTCCAATGGCCTCGGGTGACTCCCATAAGAACACCTGATCACTGCCTTTGACCCAAATAGAACGACCATTCCCGGGTGACCTCAGGTGACTCCAGATGGAACTATGTTCTATTCAGCATGTGCAACGGGTAAATTGTACATTGTGTCACTCTTAACAGCATCAGTTAGGATAGGCTACCGTGTAAGCTATATGATAATAGCTGAAATGGCCCGCCCGTTCTCGGTGAATATGGTGTGTTTCGAAAGGGGCACAAGCGGGTAGGGCGAGACGCGTTCGAATCGATTTATGGAAGCCATGGAAGCGTTCGATAAGTTCGGCCCGGTCCTGAACCAGTTATCGAACGTTATCGCAGCCCGGGAATGATATAAATAAACATATATACATATACGTATACGTATATACGTACATGTATACGTATACATATACGTATATTATACATATACGTATATACATATACGTATACGTATATACACACACAAACGTATATAGGTATACATGTACGTATACGTATATACATATACGTACACGTATATATACATACGTATATAGATATACGTATATACGTATACGTATATGTATATACGTATGTATATATACGTGTACGTATATTTATATCATACCCGGGCCGCGATAACGTTCGATAACGGGTTCCGGACCGGGCCGTACTTTGGAACCCGTACGCATAAACGTACGGGTAATACGCATAAACGTATACGTATACGTATATACATATGTATACGTATATACATATACGTATACGCATAAAGGTATATACGTATATACAAGTACATACATATAAGTATACGTATATACCTATACGTATAAACATATATACGTATACGTATATACGTATACGTATACGTATACGTATATACGTATACCCATATACGTATACGTATACTTATATACGTGTACGTATACGTATATACATATTCGTATACGTATAAATATATATACGTATACGAACATATACATATACATATATACATATACATACACGTACATACGTATACGTATACGTATAGGTATATGGGTATACATATACGTATACGCATATACGTATACATGTGCGTATACGTATATGTATATACGTATACGAACATATACGTATACATATATACATATACGTTCATAAATACATACGGATATGTATACGTATATGTATACGTATATTATACATATATGTATATA
>NW_017803352.1:0-2002 GCF_001625305.1 Branchiostoma belcheri | reverse complement strand
CCATGAATAAAAAACAAAACAGGGCGGACAGGAAGTAAACTTGGATAAACATATGAAAAAAAATATTTGAGGTAAAGGTAACACACAGGCACAGATAAACACACACAAACACACACAGATACACACACAGACACACAAACACACACACACACACACACACACACACACACACACACACACACACACACACACACACACACACACACACACACACACACACACACACACACACACACACACACACACACACACATACACATGCTCACGCAACAAACACACATATCTAGCTTAGTCAGGTGATGTAGGTTCAACGTTGTGGCCCGCCAAGGTATTGAACCCAAAACCTTCAAACACATGAATCCAATGTCTTAACCAACAGGCTGCTATGTTATCAATGAAGTCTTGTACTTCTGGTGTGAACATGTGTGCGGTAGATCTGCATGACTGTGACAAGCATGCCTTTCTGCAACAAGACCAGCCCCGCCCAGTTTACGTGGACCTGTAGGGATGGTTACTATGGCAACGGACAAACCCTCGGTAAGGCCACACCGATTTAATTTTATGGATAACATCTGCGCGCGCATTGATTTTCGCCTGTTCTAAAATAAAGACCGAGTATGCTCTTGCCAGAGTGCCATTATCCGTACGCCATGGTAGCTAGTAACTACGTAGGACGGCGCCCCGCAGGCTGCAGAAGTTTCACGGAACTCAATAACTTAATACAGTGCCA
This sequence comes from Branchiostoma belcheri, assembly GCF_001625305.1. Lineage (NCBI taxonomy): Eukaryota > Metazoa > Chordata > Leptocardii > Amphioxiformes > Branchiostomatidae > Branchiostoma > Branchiostoma belcheri. The sequence continues at coordinate 1,272 of NW_017803352.1, read as the reverse complement.
AAATGCCACAAAAGGCCAGCATGTGCCGGCTTGTCGTAAAAGTCACAATTTATAGCCGAAAATTCACAATACAAGTTTTATATTCCTGTAGTCTAGCTGTATTTCTTTTGGGGGCTGGGGGGTGGAATGTTTTTATTTGCATTCGCGCACTAGATTGGGGGTCTTCAGAGGACGTCATCCATTAAATTTAATCAGTGTGACCTAACTATGGCACTCTAGTACAGATTTGACAGTACCTGGATGCTGTAAATATCCATAAGTCGTCCTTCAGGGTAGAGCAACAAGGATTCAGCCGGTTTCTACCTGCTAGATAAGTTTCGTATTGAGAGGTTTTGTTTGGTTCATTATGTGATGCTTTCACTACAGATTGATATGAGCGGACGCAGATAGCATGATTTGGCTTAGTGTCCCACTGTTTGTATTTATAGATCTTTTACACGTGAGGTCACAAATCATCAACCATTACTAGTCACCCATCATTTCTGATAACATGCAAATATTTTCCGACTCATCTTGATTTAGACAATGGTATAAGTAATTATGTAAACACCAATAAATGACAACAAAGACATAACTGTCTCCGAACAGATAGTACTAGTATATTATTAGACTATTGGAAATAGTCATGCTGCATAATGGACGATTCCAAGTAGACCAACAAATTGTTGATGTGTCGATGTACATTGTTATTTCATTCTGTAATGTTTAGTACAGCAAATTCCACATGAGCAATCCCGTCCGTACGGCCAGTTTTAACTGAAGAGCAGCAGTGATTCGTTCACTACCACTGGCAGTGATTCGTTCACTACCACTGTCTTAATGATTCTTCTATCATCTTTCTCGCAATTCTCGTGTCTCTCAGTCGTTCCCTCTCAGCGCCAGGCTTACCAGGAACACTATATGACTTGTTTCATTTCTTGAAAATAATCACTGCATCGTAAGTATAAAACTGTTAGAAACTGCCTTTGATTTTATCATGTTAGAAATTTCACCCAAGAATATAGAAAAGGATAGTCGCCTTTTGTAGTATACTGAACGTAATGGAAGTTGTCATACGTGTTCATATTAATCAATAAGGCCATGTTGATTTGATTATATGGATGACATCCTCCGGGAGCCCCAAAACTGATGCGCGCGTGCGAATAATAAAAAAGTTTTGCAAAGAAAAGTTCTTTTCATTATGAAATCTATGTGGTCATGAGGGTTGAGCAAATGGCACATGCGCGCGAGGATTTCATCCATATTATCAAATCAACATGGCCTAATTAGACG
>NW_017803351.1:0-2005 GCF_001625305.1 Branchiostoma belcheri | reverse complement strand
ATATATAAGCGCTGCACTGCCTGCTACCGTTCACTTCAAGTAAAGAGTACACGTCAAGTAAAGAGTAGACTGAAGTTGGCGATGCAGCGTTCAGTGCAACCTGCAAACAACTTACAAGCCCGTCTGAGATTGAGATTGGTGACAACCTACATGTAGGTCTTCTGGCATTGGTAGCTGAAGAAGAGAGGCAGGCAGAACTGGTGCGTCGCAAAAGTAACCGAGGGCCTACTTTCGAAAGTACTTCAACAGTGACGCAGGAAGTACTTCAGCAGTGACGCAGGAAGTGTGCCGTGGCAGCTCCTTGCTATTGAGCAATAAAACCACTGAATATCGTTACTTCTGTTGAAATTTGGACTGAAAATAAATGCCAATAACTTCTGATTCCATTTTATTACGAAGGCATATGATGTAACAAGAGATAATGTCAGACACATTCTATTCCTGTTATGATCTGTTTTATGAAGTTGGCAAGAGAGCCGTGCCGGCTGTTTTCCCTTGCCCTTCGACATTCTGACACACAATGCAAATACAAGGTGTAACACACACAAGTACCGTTACACGATGTAACACACACGTGGTGAACTGTGCGACGTAGTCTGAGGTAGGAGTTTATATATGCTCCCTATAACCCCCTTTTCCTGACCATCTGATGCACTGATCAGCACATGTGACGTCATAATCTTAGGCAGGTGCCTGTTCGGCCGCCCGACGGGTCCCGGGCAGTGAGGTTACGGCGTCGCTTCGGCGTATTTCGCCGAACGGGGCCCGAAGTGTTTTTAACTCTGAGTTAAAATCGATTCGGCGACCGCGCGGGGCCAAAAATAGGCCGGTAGCCGTCGGGAAGCCCGCCGGTCTCCGTCCAGGTCCCGTTCGGTAGTGCCAAAAAACACGCCGAACACGCGCCGAGCGGGCCCCTTTCTTGAATTGTGACCTAAGCATAAGCACCTACAATTCACTTCCCACTTACGCAACGTACGATGCACACAACCGCTCACGGCCAGACGTGGCGTGCAGACCACATACTTACACCTTGCACAACCGTGTGAGTGACGTGCGTTGACCGTATACTGCTCACGCCACTCCTTCCCCGCGTTTTCAGAAACACGTAGCAGACGTGGCCTCCCAAAAAAACGTACAGACAAAACCATGTACGGCGGGTTGTGACCTAGGCTATAGCGAGGAATGGCGAATCCACATGACTGTTGCCGTGTTAATGCGCACAGTACGTCCCGATTATCATAAAAAGGACAAACGTTGTACCAAGAAGACATCTAACCTCCTACGGTAACCGATGCGACCTGAGAGGTTGGGTCGAACCAATCCCCGCTGATGGAGAGAGTGGATCCTCCCATTGTGCTGCCGACCCGGGGACTCACGGAACTCACCTCTGCAACAAACAATACCTGATTTCTCTTTTCATATATCGCACAGTAGCGCACAGTAGCGCACAGTAGCGCACAGTAGCACACAGTATGATTTCTTACGTATCGCACAGAGTACTACGTCTTACAAGTTAGAAAAGTACGAAAACTGAGAGCGCTATCGTATCTTGAATCTAGTTCTGTGTCTGAATGGGTTAGGGTTAGGATCAGGCACGGTCTTGGGTAGTCTCAAAGAATCAAAAAAGGCACGGTTCTGGAACTATCCAATGCTGCAGTGCCAATGAAAGAGGCCCGAAGTTGACTTTAGCCTTTGTCTTCTCGGTACCTACCTTCATAATATTATCACCTCGCACCCTTAAGTTATGTTGACCACAAATATGTAGAAACACACAAGCACGTACAGAAACACACACACACAGACATACACACAAAAATGAAACGGATGATGCCATGTCTTATAGAGAAAAGCAAACATGTATAACACACAGCCAGGAAATAAGGAAACACATTAACGATGTAAGTCCAGACGTATGTTGTGCTTACTTGCATAGGTCTGGAAATTGTACATCTTCATATTGGCACTAACACGCTTGGCTTCCCAGGTGCCTTCTGACCTAAAACAA
>NW_017803350.1:0-2007 GCF_001625305.1 Branchiostoma belcheri | reverse complement strand
GTGTGAATGATTGTAACTTTCTCGGGTGGTTGCGTTATTTGCCGGAGTGTTACCCTACTTTACAGTCGTTATATCTGTTGTATGGTGAAGATGATCATTGTCAAGAAACTATAAAAAGTACCATTTACAACTGCCTACTTTTGTATCCTCAGCAAATGGTATTGTCAAGAACCATGTTGTACATAACACACATGTCATATACAACACACTATACCGGAACATTTTGTTTTGAAAAAAAAAAAAAAAAATTGATTTGGCTTTTTGGCTGCGTTCTGACCTCACAGTGCGACACGTGATGAAGCATTGCTTGATCAGGCGAAGGAACTTCAAAGATTCTCACCTTTACAAACTACTAGTATGCTGCTATATATATATCTATATATAGACATCCTAGGTGCTTTCCGGTGACGTCAATGGCTAGGGAGACATTTTGGGCTAAGTTGCACGAGTGGCTGGGACCTCCATCCCCAATACGTTTGTGCATTGAAGATAAGAAAGAGACAGAGGTGGAGGATCTACATGAAAGTCAGGATTCTGAGACTTGTCAGCAGGATGAAGGTGATCCAGCTGACTCTCAGGAAAGCGATGATTTTGTACTTCGTCACAGGCAAAACATTCCCAATGCCGCTTGTGACTAGCAAAAGGAAGGAAAGGAAAGGGAAGGTCTTAAACAAGCAGTCGAGCAAAGTTGAGCCCGAGCATTGAAATCCCACCTACCTTCCGGTAAATAAATTCGGAGTCATATCATACTTACTAACGCGAATGGCTATATATACGCATACATTAAAGTAAGCTCAAAATTGGGAGATCTAAATTACAGTCTGATATCTTATTATTTACACTGTTTAATACTGGCGGTATAACGGCATGGGACTAATAATCAAAATTGGCTTGTGCTTGGCAGATATCACTGATAATATTACATAGGGAAAACAGGACGATGTCGTATTAGGTGTAACGTTTGAATGTATTATCTTTATGGATATATGGGTCCATTTCAGCTCATACTGACAGAGGGCGCTGCGGCACTAGTGTTGAGTTTTTTTACCATTTTCGCATGCGCGAAAATGGTAACTCAGACGAGATTGAGATTGGATCAACGGATGGATGGATCAACGGTTCCACCCTTCAACGGCCATGCAGACATGCTAAGTCACCGCATGTCGCTAGATGTCGTTGTTGCGACGGCCATGCAGACATGCTGAGTTGCCGCATGTCGCTAGATGTCGTTGTTGCGAGTGCACTTTTTACCATTTATGCCTTGGACGTTTGTATACTTTCCATTATGGTTGCTAATTTCAAAATCATAGTTCTATTAATGTTGCATAACAAAGCTGCTGACAAAACAAACTTTAATTTGTCTTGAACAATAACTTGATTTTATTATTTGCCAAAAATGTTGATAAAGACATGTCTATAATCAAGGATTCACAGTAATCAAGGATTTTAATAAACTGCATAAATTATGTCAATGAGCATTAGCAGTGTGGATTAGTCTAGATGTTCAGATTTCCATTAGCCGGCAGTCCAGAGGGTCACACGTCCGACCAATCAAGGCGCTGCAGGCAAAGCTTATTAAAAGCGTCCTTTTCAGGCGTTCCCGGATCGGTGTTTTTGTGTGTGTGTGTGGTTGGGGGGGGGTGGTATTTTCTTGACCAAACGTAGATCGCACGCAATAGAAGCTCCGGCCTACATAGCTGTCTGTGGAACTATTTATATTACCTGGGTGCCTAACTTTCACCAACATGTCTTTTGTATTTTAGGAAATTAATTAATTAATGAGTGAGTGTTTAATTAACTTAAATAGGTATTGCATTGTTTGGCAAGGTATTTTCCATTGACAATTTTTAATAGATCAGGTTGATCAAATGATATAATGTAAACAATTATATATGATTAGTAAAAGATGACTTTTGAAGTTCTCTTCGAGTATTATTTTAGGGTTGAATCAGGGTCAATGCGAAAAAAAATCATGATCCGGTGATCGACATCATGCCCCCCCGCACA
>NW_017803349.1:0-2012 GCF_001625305.1 Branchiostoma belcheri | reverse complement strand
CCTGTTTCCGTGCTCCACACCCGACGTCGCCGGTGGAGAAAGCGAGGACGTCAGCGCCAGCGAACAAGACCTTAGCGACGTCCTGTTTCCGTGCTCCACACCCGACGTCGCCGGTGGAGAAAGCCAGGACGTCAGCGCCAGCGAAGACCTTAGCGGCGTCCTGTTTCCGTGCTCCACACCCGACGTCGCCGGTGGAGAAAGCGAGAACGCCAGCGGACAAGACAGACGCGACATCCCCCTGTCCCCCGCTGGCCCAACAAGACCAACACCTACACCTATACCTGAAGACGACATGCCCCTCGACTTAAGAACTGTAATCCCCGAGACTCAGTTTGAGTGAACATTGAGTTTCCATAACCGACTTGAAATTACTATCTAGTAGTAACTCCTTCATATGGGACGCAGGTAAACATCATGTGTACAACTTGAATCTCGTACCATGTTTGTGTTACTTTTAGATACTTTCTAGATACTTTCGCGATTTAAACGTAGGTAGATCCTTATTACTAGTATTTGTTTGTGCGTGCTTTTTACTTTGGTACGTTTACCACTGAATAATTGGTAAAAATGTGAACGACTTTTTGTATTTCTCACCTGTAGCCGGTCAATAGGTACCCTGTGTGGGTAATGAGACCGCACTTCGTGTGGTTTCGGCGGTAGCAGTTCTTCTCATGTGTAGTTGTGATCAGTACGTGAAGGTGTAGTTCTACACAGTGATTCTTCCACTCATGTGCGATTTGGTTCTCGAAACCATTTACTAATTTGCTAGACACTGCTTCCTGGGAAAGAGAGTTCCACACTCTTGTGACTCTCGAAGAGAAGAAGCTCTTCCTTGTGCCCCGTGTGGTAGTTGAAAGACTGGGTTCAAACATGGTCTCTCTGTTGGTCCCTCTGGGTTCAAACATGGTCCTTCTTTGTATAATAAATATTTTATTTCTGGAAGAACATGAATGTCTTGGCTTGCTTGTTACTGTGAACCTACGGTACTGTACTGTACGGTGTGTGTATGTTGTAGTGAAGAAACGAAGCGTGCTTGCGATCGTGGAGTAGTGACCACTAAAACCGCTATAATTAAGAGACCGTTATCAAATCAAGAATTACAGTATTCTAGCAATAATTCTCGTTGACTTGTAAATACGGAAGTGAATGCAAACTCGAGAGCAGGCCTGCTCGAGAGAGAGCCGGCCTTCAGATTCATGAATATTTAGTAGACAACGGTCCAGCTTGATTCGCCAGCGCGCTCAGCGCGCCCACCAATAGCCTAATGCGAAGCGTGCCGCCCGTGGCGTGAGCGGCAATTAATCATTACGCGCGCCACGCCCGCTCGAGCGCGTTTTGTATCTCGCCCTACCAGAGTACTGCGGGGGCGCTAACCTACCCTGGCCGGCTGGATCGTGTTTCGGGGCATATGTGCTTAGCGGGCCGATAAGGAATCAGCCGCCACCCGCTTGTACTCTGGCTTTGCAGGGCACAGCACAGTAATAGGGCTTTCCTATGTTAATATATGGGAATTAAGTCAAAACAACGTGGTCAACATTCATATACCTGAGTTTTAGACCTTGAAGAACATACATTGGCAGGGTAGGCCAACCTCTCAAGTCTCCATTCCCAAAAAATGACAAAATCCTACGCACCTAAACCATGCGAGAATTCTACCCAAACATTGAGAAGTGACCCCTGACCTCTCTGGACAGCTGATGACCGCATGTAAACCTATATCTTCTTCAGCCAGCCAGACAACACAAACATGGCTGCAAGTCTGTTTTTTCACCAAAATTAAAATACTACAACCCTTACCTATAACATCCAAGTCCAAAACAACAACATTTCCCTAGAAAAAGACTTCTTTACACTCTACATTACATTGCCATCTCTATATACTAAAACTGGGCCCTCTGCGCCTGCGCTATTACTAACCTTTGCCCTGTCAGGGCGGCCAAGTTCAAGGTCGACAGGTTTCAATCATTTCACATAAACCGGGGAGGGGTTGTTAACAACCATCCCAAGTGTCG
>NW_017803348.1:0-2022 GCF_001625305.1 Branchiostoma belcheri | reverse complement strand
CCAGTTCTTTGGCCACAAGTGCAGTCCTTCTCTGAGGTCTGGAGGTATTATCTCGATCCATAAGGGTGCGTACGTTCCATGCACCAATAAACAGTCTCTTTGTTTGATATCTGGGTCGACCGCTTAGTGGGTAAGTCCGCCGATCACGGTGAACCGGCCGGACAATGTGGGCAAGCTGTTTTTAGGCCACCTTTTCTAGGCCCCTCCCTAAACTTAGGGTGAGCAGTGCCGCCCTAAAAAGGCTGCTCAGTCGCCTGGGATGCTGCCGGGGTTCACTGCTGCCCTTACAGTTGAACGACGACCACTTGTCCACAGGCCGCCCACGTGCAGGTTTGTGGCTAGGACCTCCAGTGGTTACCTCCACCTATCCCTTTCGCCACTCCCCCATCGCCGTGGGACTTTGTAAGTAGGCACAGAAACGTTGGGTGTGTGCACAGACACCCGTGCGTGAACTTGTTTTAGGTGGGAGAACTGTTGCACAGGAGCAATCCCACCCTCTCGGCATTAGGAATCTGGGCCCAGTGGCACGGAGACCGTTACACCTGGAGACACCCCTGCTGCAGTGAATGGCCATAGCGCCTCTCGTGCCTTACTATGCCCTTAGCGTTCCACACCGCTTTGCTGTCCCTACATACCCGACCGTTGGATCACCTGGATCTCCTCCGCTCTGTTTGCTAGGTCCAGTCTTCACATGCTGGGATAGACATGTCCCTCACCGGTGGGTTTGCGACCCAACCGGCTACCCTCACCTGGTTTAGCCCGCCTGCCAAAGCGGTTGCCCGGGGTGTGGCCGCTGCGCATGCTACAGCTTCTAGGAGCCACAGGTGAGAGCTGAGTGACAGGTGGGAGCCAATGCAGGACGAGCTACCCTGTGGGCGGTATACATGTACTGCCACAGGGCATGGCAAGCCCCCCATGCAGAGGTACTGACCCTCCCTGACACCCCATACACCCCAAGGTGTATGGGGTGGCGTATGGGAGTTTCAAACTAAACTTGACAGCAAGATAGCAAAGCTGGGAACTCTGGATGGCGGCCCAGAGGAAAAATGGAACCGCCTTAAAGAGTGCATCACAGCAACAGCAAAGTCAGTACTAGGGCCCAAGACACGTCACCACCAAGACTGGTTTGACGAGAATGATGAAAGGCAAGCATCCAAGTCCTCCTAAACGAAAAGAGAAAAGCCTACACTGAATGGCAAAACTGCCCAAGCACTCCTCGTCACGACAAGTATAAAATGGCGAAGACTAGAGTACAAAAACAGCTTCGAGCCATGCAAAACGAATGGTGGGAACAGAAAGCTGCCGAAGTACAACACTATGCAGACTCAAACAATTCAAAAATGCTGTTTGCTGCCACAAAAGCCATATATGGCCCTCAAAGTGGGAAAACTGCACCCCTAATGTCAGCTGATGGTCAAACTGTCATCAAGGACAAAGAAGGAATTAGTGCCAGGTGGGAAGAACACTTCACCAACCTCCTAAATCGACCTTCTCCAGTTGACGAGGCAGCACTTCAACAAGTCCCTCAGAGGAATATCCAGGAGAACCTGGACCTACCCCCCACTGAGGAGGAAGTGAAGACTGCCATCAGACAGATGAACAATGGAAAGGCACCAGGAAAAGACGGAATCCCAGCAGAACTGTACAAGTCTATGGGTGAAACTGCTTTCGAAGCCTTCCATGACCTTCTTCTTACCATCTGGGAGACGGAATGCATGCCATCTGACCTCAGAGATGCTACAATCATAGCACTGTACAAAAACAAAGGACAGAAATCAGATTGTGGCAACTATAGAGGAATATCTTTGCTCTCCATTGCCGGAAAAATCCTTGCCCGTATCCTTCTTAACAGACTGATCAGCAATGTCTCCGAGAGCAACCTTCCTGAGGCGCAATGCGGGTTTCGCCCAGGTCGCAGCACCACGGACATGGTGTTTGCTCTGCGGCAAGTCCAAGAAAAGTGCATTGAACAGCGAAAGGACCTCTTACGCTGTGTTCATCGACTGACTAAAGCTTTGATAG
>NW_017803347.1:861-2022 GCF_001625305.1 Branchiostoma belcheri | reverse complement strand
AACCATGTTTCACTTCGTATCACAAATATTTTTAAATCTTGATAAATGCCACAGAAAATCACTCTGTAGCGGGCTACACCAGCCAGTACGACGTGAAAATTCCAGCTAGATGTACTCCTACTCGACTGTTCGGCAAGCTACAATGATAGGGGCGGAGTTAACTTAAAATGTAGTCTTTGATGAAATCCTACCGCCCGGCCGGTGGGTGGGGTGTTTGGCGCGCCGACAGGCAAAGTACACCTACAGCTGAAGATCACAGAGAGGGCCGTGGCATGCGCAGCGCTGAGGACAGCTTTCCAGAACATGGACCCCGAGAAGGAAGTCTTTCTTTCCTCTGAACAGACTGTACTTATAAATTTTACGGAGTACAAATTAATACATGTGTTTATTCCTTTGATTTTGTGACAAAAATATCTATCACATAACGAGAGATTACTTGAAACGCAGTCAAACTGGTCACTTTCTCCCGGTTCGGAATCGCAAGTCCCATTGATCCCAGTAGTCTTTTGTTGTTGTGTTAATTGGTTTCGGTGTCAAATTTTAAATTCGGTAGCACCTCTACACCCAAATACTCCGCCCAGTTCTCCGCCTGTATGATTGTTGCTCTCCATGGGTCGATCGCGCGGGCGCTATTATTAAAGATGCGTTCAGTGCATTTCGTATTAAAAATATTAAAGCTACGTACATGTGCATCAACATTCAACTACCCCCCGTTACCGATAAAATCAATATTGAAATATTGTCTTTTTTTCACGAATCTTTATTGACCATTGCTTGCTTGATCACCAACACTCCAAAGCTGGATCCAAATCTGTGCGTTTTGCCGCACTTGCCTTACCTTTCGATGTGGTGGTGACGTCTTGCAAGTCGGCTGCGGCCGGCGGTGAAAAACAAGCCCGAACTTGAAACGTTTCGCGCTACGTTACCATACCATCACGTAGTACACGGCATAAATCTAGTTTTTAAAAATTTTAAATTTGTTTGGAACGACGAACTGTCTTAAAGACACACATACTACATGTTCACTGTGGTACCGGCCGTGCGTAGAAGGGGTGCGTACTTAATTCGAGTTTTTCCATTTTACGTTTCAGACGGGAATATTTGTCTCCCACCAGCCCCAAACCGGGGGTGCGTACTTTAATCGGGATGCGTACTTCATTC
>NW_017803347.1:0-841 GCF_001625305.1 Branchiostoma belcheri | reverse complement strand
GGACAACAGGCGAAATCAATGCGCGCGCGGATGTCATCCATAAAATTAGGTCGGTGTGGCCTAAGGATGTTATAAAACACCAACCTTACGTATAGAAATCGAAGATCTCATACCTCCGTGAAATATTTTTGAGTTTTTGTGGCATTTTGGTTTTATTTACTTATTTTTAATATCTCACTGCTAAAATTCTGCATACACATGTTTTCCCTCTAGCTGCCATAAGGTAACAGGGATGCCTGTAGCAGGAAATTGAGGAACGTTTTCTGGGACCTTTCTGGGACTTCCTATCAGTGTCCCCAACACAGACACCAAAATGTCTAAAGTGCGATCCGTTGACAGGCCGCCAGATGGTGGGTGGGGTTGGGTAGTGGTGATCGCAACGTTCTTCCTTAACATGCTGGCAATCGGGACCTTGAAGTCATTCGGAGTGTTCTATAGAGAGTTCCGGGAAGTTTTCCAGGAGAGTGCCGGGATCACGTCCTTCATCAGTTCTATTCTAGGAGGTGTTCTGTTCATGTGTTGTAAGTATCTGGAGATGTGTTGATGATTGCTGATTTAAGCTTGATTGGTGAAAAATTTGGAAGATAATTTGACGCTACCAATAATCAGACTTATAATCATCTTTCAGCTGTGTTTGCCGGTGCTCTGAGCAACCTGACCAGCTGCCGCACTGTGATCATCGCAGGGGGCGTCATTTCTGCCGTGGGCTTGTCGTCAGCTTCTTCGCACAGACGATGATACACCTGTTCTTCAGTGTGGGGGTCCTCTTTTTTTTTTTTTTTTTTTTTTTTTTTTTTTTTTTTTTTTTTTTTTTTTTTTTTTTTTTTTTTTTTTTTTTTTT
>NW_017803346.1:409860-444713 GCF_001625305.1 Branchiostoma belcheri | reverse complement strand
TTCCCTACGTTTAACTTAGTAACTGTAAATTCCCCATTAAAGTACACACATTTTAGCACTCAAAAAAGTGTCTGGGAATCACTTAAGCATGAAACAATTGAACAAGTAAAAAGTTTGTATTGTTACAAAAGACTGGTTGCCAAATAGTGAAACATTCTAAGCTGCATGATTATACAGCAAAGACATCTATAGAAGTCATTGAGAAACAGCATGAATTTGAATTTATTCTGTTCATATTTTGTTCAAGATTGGAGAGGGAATAAGTTTTCTCAGCTTAAGGTCAGAATAGTCTCTCAACAGCCCAAATATGCCAGGTGCGTACTTCAAATGGGAATTTACAGTATTGCAAGAAAACACACTAACCTATTTGACAAGCTGTCTTCTTTTCTTGAGCTTGCTTGCTTCAAAGTAAACTGGAAATGGTGACATCGGCCAAAAGGATGATCTGTAAAAAGGAGGAAAACATTAGTATATTTTAAATGTGAATTTATGGCATTGCAATAAACCAAAGTATCATACTAACCTGTTGGACAAGTCTTCATTTCTTCATGCTTGTGTCCTTCAAAGCAACCTGGAAACAGCGGCATCAGGCAAAGGGTGATCTGTAAAAATGGGGAGAGAAACTTTAGTATACATCAGGACAGTTTGCAGTTAGTATTTTCCATCTATTCCAGAATCTGAGTCATAACAGGTTTGCTTCTGAATCAGTCAATTCGATCTGCAGTACCAAGCTGGTGAACCAGGTGGCGCTGCTCACTGCTCACTCACGTATTTATCATGTATTTAGTTAGGTGTAAGCAAGTTAAAAAAACTCAACATGGATTAGAACATGTTAAAGTGAAACAAAACCGCTGAATTTGCAACGTTAGAAAAATTTCCCCGGGAAAGGACCGTGAGTCCGGCTCCATCCAGGCGGGGACCTCGCCAAATTTCACCGAAAACATAAGGTTGAACGCTACGGTACGGAGTCTGTCAGCACCATGCTAATTTTTCTGTAACATTCCGAAAAATCAGCCCAGAAAAAACACATTGGCGCTACTAAATTCAGTTACGCTTTTCTCGACAATCGTGAGGAAAATCTGTGAGAACACAACACTTCTGAGACAACTTTTGGCGCAATACTTGCCACCCGTACCTACTAAAGTCTGACTCTGAGGTAAGGGCGATGATTGACAGCTCAGTCAGACGGTCAGTCGTCATCGTCCCAAAATTTAAAAAAATCAAATTCCTTGAGGATTTATAAAACAATTTCAGAAAATAGGTCAAGCTCAGCTATAGTAAGATTGTAACTATCGTAACTGGTCCCCAACTCTCGGCCCGTACCGGGTCTGGCTACACACGTACACGGAACCCCGCACCTGTTTCACCGGGCCCCACACGTGAGACCGACCGCTACTCAATATTTCAACATTTTCCCGATAAAACTACAAAATAAACATGAAAGTGGTACTACTCGATGTAACAACATTTAATCTCCTAATTGTGTGGTAAAATGGCTGAGAACATAACAATTAAATGCAACTTCTGACACAACATGTACACTTGCCACGTGCTGACACTAGCGATGATTGACAGCTCAGTCAGACGGTCAGCCGCCGTCATTTTTCAACATTTTCTCGATAAATTCTGAGGAAAAATATCTAAAAGCACCACTACTAGATGTCACAACATTTTGTCTGGTGATTCTGAGGTAAACTTGAGGGAAGAAATTAATTTACCTTGAAATTTTGACCAACGATATGCATGTGGCTACTTCTAGCAGGTACACGGGACACGCGCCTGTTTTCCCGCCTTTTTTCTCAATATTTCCTCTATAAAACCTGCTGAAACCGACCTAAAAGTGATGCTACTAGATGTCACAACATCTTATCTAATGATTCTGAGGTAAATATCGGGTGGAAAATCAAATTGCCTCGAAATTTTGACGGACGCAAGTGCGCCGCACCATGCTTTGCCAACACAAGGAGCAACGCGCCCGTTTCGCCGGGACACCTCCTACGTGAGACCGCTACTCAACATTTCTCAAATTTTCCCGATAAAATGTGCTAAAACTAAGCTGAAAGTGATACTACTAGATGTCACAACATTTTAACTGAAGATTCTGAGGTAAACATTCGGTGGAAAATTAATTCCTCTTCGAATTTTGACAGACAATATCTAACTCATTTTAGCGGTATGCAACTATATACTGATGGACCCGGGCTTTCGTTTCAAAGATTTCTGACAGGAAATGTGAAGAAATACAAAAAAAAGTTCCACCTTCACGATGCTTTGACCGTAATAACCAACGTCTTTGTAAAATAAGTACCATTTCATGAAAATTAAATTTCTGACAGAAAAATTTAGACATTCCTGTCACTGAGTAAGCAATTCTAAACCTGAAGTTGACGCCAAAGGGAGTGTCAGAAATGTTTTAAAAATTAGCGAAAATAAGCCAGGACACACAACAGATTGCTGTATGTACTCTATACCAGGTAATTCACCGGTGAAACATGAAATTCTACGGCAGAAAATTCTAAATTCTTACCTCAAAATGCCGACGGCTGTGCTGCGCGGCTGTCACCTCCGGAATGCGAACTTTCTGGCGGGAACTTTTCTGGCAATAGAACGTGTATCGTGATTGGTGCATCTAACCTGGATTGTGATTGGTGCGTCGGAATTTGGACTATTACATTTTGCTATTGAGGTGAAATCAAATAGGCAATGTTTTTACGTTCTTATCATTTGGCGGTATTTTCAGAATATTTGACTTGAAATGCATACAAAAATTATGTATTATTACATACTTTGGAGATAGTCTTTTCATATCTTCGTCGGTCAAGAATGGAAAAAGGAAAGAAGAAACAGTACACCCCCACCCGGCAGTCTGTTAATGTTTTGGCATTATGGCCTGTTCTATTTTTCGTTGGTGTCGGGTGAGAACATATTTTAAAACTATTTAGAAGAGAGCATTTTATGGACACTTTAAAAACAATCGTCGTCTGTTTAGGCTAATTTTTTCACGGACCTCTGATGACCACGTTACAGTTCATTTCGTATCGGTGGAGTGAATCCATCCATCCATCAACCCGTCCACCCCCAGTTTAGAATGGTCGGTCTCTCGTCACTCTGAGAAAGGGGGACGCTCCACTTCCAGTCAACAGGGGCGCAAAATCACTGTCGGGACGGTTTAGCAACTATCTGGGGGATCTTTTAAAACTTGTGTGGTAAGTAATGTGTAATGTAATAATTTCAATAATGATTTTAATATCGTTTACGTCTACCACCAATGATGTAAGTGATGTAATACATTGTTTAGTGTATTGTAAATATTGAATGATGAATGTTGTAGTAACTGTACAATACTATATATTTTGGAGACAGACTTTTCATACTTTGTCGGTCAAGAAAAGAAAAAAAACGCAATCACAAATGATAAACCCCGTAGCAGATTTTCCTGGACTGTGAGCATTAGGAGTGAGCAAGCTAGTGAGTGAGTGAGTGAGTGAGCGAATGAGCGACTGAATGAGTGAGCGAGTGAATGAGCGAGTAAATGAGTGAGCGAGTGAGTGAGCGAGTGAAAGAGTGAGCGAGTGGTTGAGTGAATGAGCGAGTGAGTGGGTGAGTGAATGAATGAATGGAGTCAGTGAGTGAATGAGTGAGTGAATGAGTGAGCGAGTGAATGAGCGAGTGAATGAGTGAACTGACCAGCGCAGCTTTTCCTGGTCTGTGTACTGAAACTTATATTAATTTATTATCTTGTTAACTCAAATGGTGATTCAGCTCAATGCAGTTATTTCAACTGATAGTTTTTGTTAGTTACTGCTTGTATGTTCACGTTTAGTTGGTCTCTGCCTTCCCCCAGCACACTCTTCTTATGTATTTTTCTTTGTATTAGGTTTTTACTTAAGTGCAAATAAAGAAGAGGAGAAGAGGACACACAGAAAAGACAGACGGACGTGTTCACAGCTTTATTAGAAGATCCACAGTTATACACACAACCGGTAATAGAGGCTGGCTGGCAAACAGGAGACAGATGCAATCTCCTTAAGGACATACAAGAGAAAAGGTACCATCTCCTTAAAGACATACAACAGAAAAGGTGCCATCTCCTTAAACACATACATGTCATGAGACAAGGTTTGAAGACAAGGTACTATCTTCTTAAAGACAATATACCATCTCCTTAAAGACATGGCACCATCTCCTTAAAGACAAGGTACCAGCTCCTTAACGACAGGGTACCAGCTCCTTAAAGACGTGGTACCAGCTCCTTAAAGACATGGTACCAGCTCCTTAAAGACATGGTACCAGCTCCTTAAAGACACGGTGCCAACTCCTTAAAGACATGGTACCAGCTCCTTAAAGACATGGTACCAGCTCCTTAAAGACATGGTACCAGCTCCTTAAAGACATGGTACCAGCTCCTTAAAGACATGGTGCCAGCTCCTTAAAGACATGGTACCAGTTCTTGCAAGAAGTCTCCGTCCACCCCTGACCTGTGGCATCGCGTGTAGAAGCGTCTTGAGTGACGCCACAAGTCAGAAGATGACTTTAAGACTTTGTTTAAGACTTAAGATGGCCACTACGATGACACGATGATATCTACAGTAAGATTATCTGGAGGAGAGATGAGAAAGTAGGATCAGGTCCTCAGCAGAAGTGAAGGGGCGGAGACGCGTTAATCTTTACATGTAGAGATGACAGGTTTTTACTGGCGCAGCCTCTTATTATAATGTACAGGAAAGTAGAGAAATAGTTTTTAATAGTGTCTAAATACTTACATCGAGCGTCGGGTGCGAATCGCAGCTACACGTAATGTTTCTGGCTTGTCAAACATCTGGTGTAAAAGAACCCAGTTCACAGCCGACTCCCTACCTAACATGCAAATGGGATAAGTAAGCACTAGCGGACACACTGCTAATATGCCAACTCGGTTGGCGAAAAGTCACAACAATCTTGTCCACAAAATCATCCACGTTAGAAACACAGTTACATATTCCATATGTGCCAGAAGAGGTACACACCAACCTGCTCCGACACATCAGTTTTACACGCCATTTGCCAAGTTCCTCTGTAGAGCATCTAAATCAGACAACTTGTGTACATATTGAACCCTTCTGTTCAGTTTTACCAGATCCTGTTCATCAGTTTTCCGTGGCGACAAACCTAATCCGCTAGGCAAAACCACAGCCGTCACAAGTTTGCTGCTTTGTTGTTCAAACGTGTCTGAGGTAAAGTAACAATTAGAACAAACCCTGTAGATTTCTGGAAGAGCATGATTTTGTCACTTTGATGACATCAAGCAGTTGCAAGTACATGTAGTAAAGTCACAGTTACTGCAGTAACCTTTATCAGACCAATTTGTACATTTTGCATGAGTCCAGAGAGCGTACTACTGTACATTCTGACTCTGAGCGATTTGGTTCTCCCGGAAGACTATTTGTACAGCAAATACAACCCTGTCGGCAGCCACACATCCTGGCACAGTCTACAGCAGTTAACTTTCTATCTGACACTGCATCTTTCAATATCAAACTTAGACTATGGCAAAGTACAGAAATGGCAGGAGTAGTTAATATAATCTGGCACGGTAGTGATTGGCACAAAACCATGGAAAGATTCTGCATGCAGCAGGAGTTAGCGGCTTGTCGTTTTGGCAGCAAACCAAACTGAACACATCTATTTTATGTTACTTACATGAAAACAATGAAGGTTTTCTAAAACTGAAAAAATATATACCATAGCAAACTGTGGTACACATCAACAAACAAGTACCAGGTACTGGGGATGATGTTAGTGTGAATGGTACATGTACCAGGTACTGGGGCTATGCTGATGTTAGTGTGAATGGTGCAGGTACCAGGTACTGGGGTTATGGTTAGTGTGAATGGTGCAGGTACCAGGTACTGGGGCTGTGGTTAGTGTGAATGGTGCAGGTACCAGGTACTGGGGCTATGCTGATGTTAGTGTGAATGGTGCAGGTACCAGGTACTGGGGCTATGCTAGTTAGTGTGAATGGTGCAGGTACCAGGTACTGGGGCTGATGTTAGTGTGAATGGTGCAGGTACCAGGTACTGGGGCTATGGTTAGTGTGAATGGTGCAGGATACCAGGTACTGGAGCTATGCTGATGTTAGTGTGAATGGTACAGGTACCAGGTACTGGGGCTATGCTGATGTTAGTGTGAATGGTACAGGTACCAGGTACTGGGGCTATGGTTAGTGTGAATGGTGCAGGTACCAGGTACTGGGGCTATGCTGATGTTAGTGTGAATGGTACAGGTACCAGGTACTGGGGCTATGCTGGAATGGTGCAGGTACCAGGTACTGGGGCTATGCTGATGTTAGTGTGAATGGTGCAGGTACCAGGTACTGGGGCTATGGTTAGGGTGAATGGTGCAGGTACCAGGTACTGGGGCTATGCTGATGTTAGTGTGAATGTCCAGGTTGAATGGAGGATTAGTAGCAGATATGCTGATGTTGCCAAACTAATCTGGTGCCAGTTTTGACATGTGAAAACGGTTTCTAACATTCGGTTCGATCCTGTCCAATCCTGCCTCAGTTCTGCCCAGTTTTGTAGCCATGCGTGAGAAGTGTTAAAGCCTGTCTTATTGCTTGTACACATTTTGAACCACAGTTTCACAAAGAACATGATTCTACAGCAGACTGACACAATGGCTCGCCCCTGACATGTCAAAGTTCAGCACTGGTGTGACCCCAATACACTGTGGGTGTGAAAGTTCAGAGGTTGGAAGATAAAGGTCAACTGGTGGAACTATGATATCCTACTACTATTCCAGTATGCAGCACAGTGGTTAAGGCTACCGGTATTGTTTCTCTAAGTCTGTGGGAAATACACGGCCAGCTATACTTACATGTTAGACACAATGTCATGGCTTATAATACACAGTAGACCTACCCTTGGTTAAGTAACATAGTTGGAAAGCACCTACCTAGTTAAATACCTAACCCTACCGAACAGAGCAGCAGAACTTTGGATGATTCCACTTTAGCCAGGGGTGGGGGCAGCTGTCTGCTCTCCTCCTACCTGAAGACGTTGGCATGACCTTAAGACGTATGTCTTATGTCAAGGTGACCTTGTGTTGGTGTCTCAGCAGTGTAAGGAGAGCAGACAACTGAAGTCACCGCTGAGGTTAAACACTCGAGCGAGCGAAGCGTTATCTACAGTACAGTACGCGTAGTGAAGGTTCGTGCCTATGATAGAAGTGAAGTGGATAGTCCAGGTCCAACTAGATAGCTACTCTTGTAGGTCTACTTTTCACAGGAATATAGCTTCAAAGTCAATCAATCAATAAGTATTTATCTATTCAAACTTCTTCAAAAGTCCCCACTTTGTCCACTAGACGTCTCCCCTTTCCATCTGAAGTTGGCTGCTAAGAAAAGAGCATTTTCTTCAGATCCTTCCCAAATGTTCAAAAACCCTTGCCTAGCAACCGTTGCCATAGCAACTGCCAAGTGAGTAAGATAAGTGTTGTTATAACGTTGCCTATTTCATACAAGGTTAGGTTATATCATGTTCTTGCTATGCGAAGGCTTATTATTTATTACTTCAGCTTGTTGTAGACTATAGAAGCCCTGTAGTTGCCCATTGCTGTGGGCTTATCTTGTTGTAGTGCTAAAGTCGTCCTGTTGTAGTGCTACTATCGTCCTGTAGTCGTCCTGTTTAGCTGAGCGGGGCACGGCTGTTGTCCCGTTTGCAGTCCTCCAGGTTCACCGAGACGGCGTTGGACTCGGAGCGTGGCTGGTGGCGACGCTCGGTGCACTTGTCCTTCAGTACCTGCAACAATGATCAACAACAACGATCAACAACAACTATCAACAACAACTATCAACAACGATCAACAACAACTACCAACAACGACCACCGAGACAGCATTGGACTTGGAGCGGGGCTGGTGGCGACGCTCGGTGCACTTGTCCTTCAGTACCTGCATGGAACATGGATCATTGTTGTTCAAACAAACATGGAGATGTCTGAGATCACTTGGGAACTTCAATAGTTGTCATTGGTGCTGAAAGAGCGGCTGTTTTAAAGATTTGTGCCACTTCCAGGTGATGACTCGGAGCGGGGCTGGTGGCGGGGCTTCAGTACATAAATAACAACAACAATGATCAACAACAACGATCAACAACAACGATCAACAACAACTATCAACAATAACCAACAACGCTCAACAACAACCACTGAGACGGCGTTGGACTCGAAGCGGGGCTGGTGGCGGTGCTTCAGTACGTAAATAACAACAACAATGATCAACAACAACAGAACAACAACTACAACTACTATAAACAAAACTTTACAATCAGACTGCCCTTAATGCTGATTACAAAACAATGTTAAGAATTGTCACAAACCTCATAGAGGTAGTCGAAGAGCTCCAGAATAGTCAGGATGCTGGCGCCAATGAACAGGCCCATTTGTCCACCAATGTCACCTGGGAAAGGTCAAAGGTACAAAGGTCAGAGGTCAGTTTAAGCAAGACAAGTACATGTAGGTTGCTTGTTATCAGCAATGATTACAAAGTGTAGGTTTGGTAAGTAAGTGTGTATAGGAGTCATAAGCCTAGGGTAATCTCAACTATCTCATTCCGTTACAGTTACTGTGCATGTTATGCATCTTGCAGGCTTCCACTAGCTGGTCAGTTCCAGTGTCAAGAAACAAGGTAGGTAGAAATGTAGGAGTTCCTGTGAGTTCTCATGGCCAAAACTGCACATTCCAACAGTCTCCTTGCAAAATCTCACATGCAGACAACCTGCAAGTAAACAGCAATGTGCTGAAGGATATCAGTAAGCAGGACGGCTCAGGGGTCTGGTGGCCATCCTGTTGTAGGAAGCCTTGTGTGTAAGGCCGCAGTCTTGTGTTCAGATTCAGCTGGGGGGGTCTTTGTAAGGGCAGGGGGTCTTGTGTTGTGCAGGGGGGTCTTGTCTTCAGCTGGGGAGTCTTGTGTTGTGCAAGGGGGTCTTGTATTGGGAAGGGGTTGTGTTGTGCCATGCATCAGTGACATGCCAAAGTCAGAGGCAGAACTTGAGGAGCTGCAGATTGGAGAGGAACGCTGACTCTATCAATGGTCGGGTCTTATAAGTCAACATTGATCTTGTGATGTTTTTATCTAAAAGTCTTTCAAATCCCTTAATATAAAAAAACAGCGTTTTTTAAAAAAGACAGATGTTCCCCTCCAATCCTACATGGTTTGCTCCGTGTCTACCCAATTCCAGTGGTCAGGCTTGTGGAAGGTTCCATTGCCATGCACCTGCAGGGGGGGATCAGAACAACTCCAATGCACGAGACTCACCCAGCAGGGAGGCTACCTCATAGGCCTTTTGCTGTTCAATAGTTTCATAGTTTAGCGCCTCGAAGAAGATATTCATCACCAGAGTGTTCTTCCTGGGGAGAAGAGACACAAACGACCCACAAGGTTACGCACGACACGACACGAGCTACTCTAACACCCAACCTACCGAGGAGAGAGGCAACCTCATATGCCTTCTGCTGCTCGATCGTTTCGTAGTTGAGCGCTTCGAAGAAGACGTTCAAAACCAGGGTGTTTTTCCTGTGTGTGAAGAAAAGAATACCCTGGGAGGTTTTTTTTCCAATTTCTGTGCTGAGATTCTAGCGGCTATAATAGTCGACATGCAAGCTGCACAGTCTCTGCTCTGGACTGAAAACATCCGATGATGTTGGTTCAAGTCTATGCTGGGTCTCAGCAAAGGGGGGAAACAACATAATATACAGTCACATCATACAGAAATGGCAAGTTCCAGACAAGCAGCAACTAAAACTTCAAACCTCAATCAGTGGGCAAAATATCTACAATCTGTAACAGTTTTTTTATATCCAGAAAATAATTTTATCATGCTGGTACAACATTGGATATTGAGATTCTTTTTACATTATCTGAGTTTAGGTGGCAATGACCATACTCCCCTGTGCACAATTGTACTTTAACCACACTCCCCTATATGTACAAATAACCACACTGCCCTGTTTAGGCTGCTAACACTCCCACTCACCTGAAGTAGTCTTCAGGCTTGCCGTACTTTAATCCCACTCCCCTGTGCACATGTACAAATAACCCCACTACCATGTGCACATTGCACACTCCCACTCACCTGAAGTAGTCTTCAGGCTTGCCTTACTTTAACCCCACTCCCCTGTTAACACTGACCCACTCACCTGAAGTAGTCTTCAGGCTTGCCGTACTTTCTAGCCAGATACTTGACGGCTTGCTCGCTGGGGAACTTGACGTGGGACATAAACAGGTTGTAGCGGGTTGTGTTGCAGGGCGTGTCGCAAACACACTTCTTGTTGTCAGACTTCACCAGAAAATCTACAGGCAAAATGGCTCAAGTTAGTTTCACATCAAATATGTATATCAATCAGGTAAGTTATTCATTTGTTAACTCAGAGGCTACCCAGGATCTAGCAAACTCAGAGGCTAATCAGGATCTAGCAAAACTCAGAGGCTAAATCAGGATCTAGCAAAACTCAGAGGCTAAATCAGGATCTAGCAAAACTCAGAGGCTAGCCCAGGATCTAGCAAACTCAGACGGTAGCCAGGACCTTAGCAAATTCAGAGGCTATCAAGCATCTAGCAAAGTTGAGAGAGCTGCGGGGACTTACCGAGGGCTTGGTCAGCACACTCCACATAAATGTCAGGAGTGCAGATGGGGAAGTTCCCTGGGAAAATCACAGCAGAGTAAAACATGTTAGGCTTCAACAGGTACGTACATAGTACACTGTGTTTCCAGCTTGCTGTTAAATCATTGAAAATGAAAACTATGCCTGCAAAAACATGTTTTTATGAGTGAGTGTGTGAGTGAATGAGTGAGTGAGTGTATGAGTTAGTGTATGAGTTATTGAGTGAGTGAGTGAGTGAATGAATGAAAGAATGAATGAGTGAGTGAGTGAATGGTTACCTGGCATGTGCACCATCTTACAGGCACACTGGCTCACCACAAACTTTGTCTCACAGTGAGAGTGAGTGAATGAGTGAGTGAGTGAGTGAGTAGGTGAATGAGAGAATGAGTGAGTGAGTGATGAGTTAGTGAGTGTGTGTATGAGTGAGTGAGTGAGTGAGTGAGAGAATGAGTGAGTGAATGAGTACTGTACCTGGCATGTGCACCATCTTACAGCCACACTGGCTCACCACAAACTTGGTCTCACAGTCGATTCGACAGGCCGACGTGGTGTACTTGGCAAAGTCAAAGGTCAGGTCGTTTTCGGCCTTACACTGACCCCAAGGAGCAGGCAGGTAGGTGATCTGGAACACAAGGTCGTTCAAGGTCATCCACGGGTCTACTTTCACCTGTCCCTAGCCTTGGTAGTAACCAAGGAGCTTCATGTAACGTCCTTGGTATAAACCATGCATGTCTAGAAAAGGCAGTCGTCCCATTGTCAAACATATCTCGTATGAGAGTGAGAAAAGTTCCAGTCTCTGCTGGATATCTGTATCACAGTTGCACATGGATATCTGTATCACATGGCACACTTGCACATGATGCACATATCCAGCCGATGTTTGGTCAATAAAACATGAGCAAACACATGATGGTTAGAAACGTCATGTGTTTGCTGAGAATAAGGGAAGAATATCAGAGGAAAGCAGTAAAGATAGATAATGTTTGTTACTGGTCAGTTGAGCAAGTTTAGTTACTTAATAAAGGAAGATAATTTGGCTGATAAAGGGAGTCAGTGTGAAATTTGGCTGCTGAAAGGTTCAATGCAATTTCAGGATGGCAACACAAAAATATATGGGTTCAACTTTCTACATGTACTTAAAATGAAGGACCAGAAAATTGAAATCCAGTTTTGCCACCATGAAATTGCATTAGATGCTGTGAAAGTTGATATGCAAGTTGTTTGTACGTGTGAAGAAGTGACTGTTGTGAGGCAGGATGTTAGTAAGTGTGAATGTCTGCCTTCCGGTCAGGATGTGAAAGGAAAGTATGATGGCATGTCCATGTAGTAGGAAAGCGACATGTAGTGTTGACTTTGGGACATGTACTAGAAAAGCTTAAGTGTTGACTTTCAGTTTACTTAGTGTTTTTTTTTCTACTGTGAAATTTGCTTGTGGCTATGTCAAAGCTGGAGTGAGTTTTGACTGTTGATGAAAAAGATGCAGTTTGGGTTACTGCAGAAGAAATGCTCATGTGAAGTTTGGTTGCAGAATTAGAAAGTTTTTCCCGACAAATTTGGAGAGCCAGTGAAAAAAAGGCTCCTGCAGTACCAATATCAAGCGTCAGGGGGACTTTTCATGCTACCTTTCGAAAACTAGCATGTTGGTCTAGCATATCTGGTATCTAGTGTAGCACAAACTAGATTAAGGAAATAAGAGTTTGGGCATGAAATCTGTCATGTCATTTCTCAATAGGACGGTGGAGAGTGTGGCTCCTGCAAATAAAAGTCAGTGTTATGTTAACAGCAATGCGAGGAGGGAGGCAGGAGGAAAGGCAGAATAAGTGAAGAATTAGCAGCAGCAGAACCAGGGTCAGACCAGCTCTAATGTACATACATGTATACGTATGGAGGAAGCATTTCAGTCTTCATGACTTGCATCAGTCAATATTGACCATGGATATAATCTCACCTCATTTCAGGCTTGGCTCAAATTTGGGCTCCTTGACTGTGTAAATGGCTAACAGGTGGTTGGTAGTATATTACTCTTTTCTCATCTGCAGATCAGTTTGCTCTGATGATCTCAATTTCAATTGAAGAATAATGTTGTGATCCAGACAGTTTCATGATACTTGGTCCATCCAAACAACAGCTCCACTTGGTTCCGGCTGATAATATCAAATGCAAATTTTGCTGCAGAATGCTCCGAACACTCATAGGCCAAAGGGAACATTTTAATGACTATGTTCCAACATGTTTTAACCTTTCAACTTGAATACAACTCAACCCCCATGGAAAGTCAACAGTTTGTCCATGATCATGAGTTGTAGCATCCTTGAAGTTTAAAGCTGAAAACTTTAAGAAACAAATTTTTAAAATACAAAGGAATGTGCATTTCTAGACAGCTTTCTGTTGTGTGACTGACTTGGAGCTACTGACCCGGCTTTGCACATGGGAGGGGGAAGCAGCAAAGTTGGTTCAGCTGACAGTAAGAGGTCAGAGTTCAGCTGACAGTAAGAGGTCAGAGTTCAGCTGATAGTGAGGTTAGAGTTCAGCTGATAGTGAGGTCAGAGTTCAGCTGATAGTGGGAGGTTTATAGAGGGCTCTGTCATGTCTCTGTGCACTCAATATCTTACACCGTCAATGATGATACTGCGTGGCAAATATTTTTCTTTTGAGTAACAAATTGGGGACACATGCAGGATAGAACTTTGTCAATATGTCATCAATAAGCTAAAAGGTGTGCCAAATAGTTAATCTGTGAGCTTTTAGCAAGAGGCGTTAAACTTTCCAACATCCAACAGTCAGCCGCAACTGCACTAGGTCATGCTAAACCAGGACTGTCATCGTCAGTTAAGTATCTCATCATCACAAACAAACAAACAAACAAAGCAACCCTGAAACTGTGTCTAGCAGCCTGCAGCTGAACCTTGTCCCGTTGCTATGGTAACATGCTATTTTGAGGAGAAAACCTCCTGCCAAGCAAACTTGGCGCGGCGAAGGTCAAAGTCGTGTCGCTGGTGGAACCAGATTCCGGTCATCCGCAGCCCGAGGAGATTTAGAACGGAACTGTACCCTCTGCTCTTGTGTTGAAACGTAATACTGCATGCCAGGCCCCACGCCAAAGCCCAGTTCATGAATGAAGGGTGGCTCTTCTTGCGTGTGCAGCTGAATCTTGAAGCCCACCTCAAACGTTACTTCATCTGTGGGTGAAAGGCAGTATGGGATTAATACACACGGACACACGGCTAGTACAGAGAAAGGCTGTACCCTCTGTTCTTGGGTCATAAGGAAATACTGGTGCCCTGGCCCCACGCCAAACCCCAATTCATGTATGAAGGGCGGCTCCTCCTGGGTGTGTAACTGCACCTTCAGGCCCACCTCAAAGGTGACCTCATCTGAAAAATACATCGTGTAGAAAAAGCCGTGCAAAACACAAGCAAACAGCAATCTGCTACTTTGCTGGTCTGACTACATCTTTAACTCCCCAACTTACTGGCCCTCAAGGAGCTTAAAGAAAATACAAGGGGAGCTGGCAATTTGTAATTGCTTCATGCAAACACCATCAGCCTCTGATAGTTGCTAAACACTTTAAATAATCCATCAGCCATTTACATAACATGTCAGACTGTGAGGTGATGGTTCCTCTGCAGAATAGTCACATGCTTATAATAACACTAGCAAGTACAAATTCCTGAAAATATGTATTAATAACTTTCTGTGTCCCTAAAATGTTCTATGTCTCTCTCATTATCAAATGACATTTTTTGAGCCCAGATGGGAATGAGATGAGAAACCTGATGGGTTTACATTAAGGCTGAAGCCGAAACACGACTAGTTCTGACCTGATTCTCCCCATGCCAGCATGTAGTTACTGACTGTAGCCATGGTAACATTTTGTAAGTATGTTACTATGGAAAGTTAACATGAGTGAGTATTGAGCATACCTGACTCTCCCCATGCAGGCATGTATAGTCCTCCTGCTGAACGTTTTGTTCTCATACTAAGGCTAGTTCTGTGGGTGTGATGTGTAATTAGTACTAACCTGACTCCCCATGCAGGCATGTAGTCCTCCTGCTGAATGTTTTGTTCTAACTATGGCTACAGTAGCTATGGAAAGTTAAGACTTGTTGTGTGTGTTAAGACTACATACCTGACACTCCCCATGCAGGCATGTAGTCCTCCTGCTGAACGTTTTGTTCTAAGGTTGTAGGTGTAAGCTGTGTAAGCTGTGTAAGCTATTATAAGTACTAACCTGACTCTCCCCATGCAGGCATGTAGTCCTCCTGCTGAATGTTTGTGTATTAGCTATGGGAAGTTAAGACTAGTTGTGTGTGTGTAATGTATAAGATAATTGTACCTGACTCTCCCCATGCAGGCATGTAGTCCTCCTGCTGAACGTTTTTGTTCTAAGGTTGTAGGTGTAAGCTGTGTAAGCTGTGTAAGCTATTATAAGTACTAACCTGACTCTCCCCATGCAGGCATGTAGTCCTCCTGCTGAACGTTTTGTGTATAAGGTTGTAGGTGTAAGCTAGTTGTGTGTGTGTAAGCTATTATAAGTACTAACCTGACTCTCCCCATGCAGGCATGTAGTCCTCCTGCTGAACGTCGAGGAAAAACTCCACCCCGTTGCCGATGCCGCCCTTCAGCGTTTTCAGCACAGGCTGGTTCGGACTCCCGGAGTTGAAGGTATAGCACTTCCCATACCTAGTGAACACCTGCAAAGGTAAACAATAAACAAATAAACAAACATGGCAACAGTAAACAAACATGGCAACACAAACATGGCAACACAAACATGTTCAGATTTGGCATGTCCTCAGTGTGCAGATAGAGGGAAGAATGAAAATGCATCAGAGAAAATTTGCCTGGGTGATCCTCACAGCCACCTGAAAACCACAAAACCACCTGTAAACTTGTACAGGTGCTAACTTAGCTGAGATCCA
The DNA here is from genome assembly GCF_001625305.1 of Branchiostoma belcheri. NCBI lineage: Eukaryota > Metazoa > Chordata > Leptocardii > Amphioxiformes > Branchiostomatidae > Branchiostoma > Branchiostoma belcheri. The sequence goes on along the minus strand of NW_017803346.1, from coordinate 429,151 downwards.
CATCCTTTTGTAGAAAATACAGAAAATTAGAAAAGTTTCCAGCACTTTGTGAATGAATGTTGCCAGTGGATTCAGTACTAATCTTCTACCCTGTTCATCCTATACAACAGCACTGTTGATCACTGGAAAAACAGGTGTCTGGTAGCATTGAGAATTTCACCTGCAGAAAAAACAGTTTGGTTAGAGGGGAAGATCACCTAGTTACCTTAAGAACAGATATTTCCTTAAGAAAAATTCCATTAGTGTAAATTCCACTGGCATTACAGCTTTCACCACCACCTGAAATCCACCTGCAGAAATGAGCTGCCATCTAAAAACCTCCTGCAAAAAGGATCAAGAAATACGTGGAGACATTCCTACCCATACCTGTACCTTTACCTGGTGTGTTGGACTCAGTTTTTACCTGGTGAGTTGGACCCAGCAGAAGCCTCTCAGGAAAGAAGCAAGATCATACTTACTTCCCAACAGCCCAGATCCTTCCTTTGGCAGTCTTGTAGGAGTTTCAGGGTAGGAGGCAGTGAACTAAATACGGTAAGCTTCACCCAGTGTACTGAACCTGTTTGTCTGCTTTTCAAATCAAACCTTAGAAAGGCTTTAGCTGCTGTTCCACGCTCATCTGCCAGGAGGGGCTGCTAAGCCATTCAGAAAAGTCATAATTCCCACAGTACAATGTACATGTACTACATCAAAATCGGAAGACACAACCACACTTCTTTGGAGCAACAAACTGTACATAATAAGTGATGTAGATACGGTGATCTATTAGAAGAAGAATTGAAGATGAGCTATAATTTGTAACATTTTATAGAGCACAACAAAAGTGAGTAGAACTTAGTCTGATACAATCCTTGTTCCCTTCTTCCTAAATCTGTACAGATAAATTTATGTTTCTAAAGAACTTAGACAAACCTTCAATTATGAAGCATATCGGATTCCATGCTTACCTTTTTACCATTATTAAGAAGCAAGAATTCATGTACTTAGTTGTAATTACTTGACAAAGCAAATATTTAACGCTATCTGTAAACGATTCTTCAGCAGTTGTGACCTGTACTGATCCCAGTGGGTAGATGTGTGCAATAAAGGTACATTTATTCCTTCATTCACTAATCTGGTTAATGATGACAGGACATCCAACAGCCATCAATTAGCCACAAAGCTCGTCGGACCAGACATAACAGCACAAAGGGGAGAAGGAGTAAAACTCAGTATTGACTTTAGTCTATTGATCATTACGTTAAGAGCTACTCCAATAGACCTGCATCACGGAAAGGAGGTTTGATGAAACGTCTCCAATCAGACTTTAGCCTGCAATAAACTTCCGTTCCGGCAATTAAACATGAGGAGGACAGACAAGTGAAATGGATAACCAGATCAGCCATGCATACAACAGTATCAGCCATGCATACAACAGTACCAGAGATGCATACAACAGTATCAGCCATGCATACAATGTCACTACATGTTTATTCCTCAACTCAAGGGTTAGGAAAAGGGAAACTTCAAGACTGAAACAACATGTTGTACAAAGCAACGATGAAGCTTTTGTTGACTGGAACAAAAAATGAATATCTACAATTACAGGTCTCTGCATCAACACAGTTCTGTCTTACAATTTGTTATGCCTTCTTACATTGTAGCTAATATAGAGGAAACTTGTTATGTTCAGCAAAACAGGAGCTTGTTTAGTATTTGATATCTTGAAAGTTAAATCTTAGTTTCCAGTTTCTATCTAAATCCAAGTGTAGCATTCAACAACCCCCCAACAGAGCCTTGTGTCTTCAGCATTAAAGACAACAGCAGACCCATGAGCAACCAGTTCTCTGATGTCCCCACTCAGGCCCTCTGTGTTTGTAGAGTTCTCAATAACCCTTGTAGAGCCCCTGCAGTGGATTTATTGCTATCAATTCATTGTGCCCGGAAACAAGAATGCAGTCCTGGCAGCATCCAGCCTAGTTATTGTCTGATCAGATGAACACTCAGTCAGTGCCAGAACTGGGCAAGTCCTGCACAATCCAAAAGCCAACTGAAATGCCTCCACCATTGTACACATTTATAGGAAATTTGGACCATAGCCAAGCTGCCCAGTGACTAATTAAGGATTTGGCTGGATGGGATTTCACATGGAGTATTGGAAACTTCCAGTTGTGACCTCATCACTGTGAAACCCAAAAACTATTATTGAACAATGAGAAGCCTGCACGCCCCAGAGCTCACCAAAACCAAGTGGAACTTGGAGCTTACGTAACAGTCTGTACAAGCCTGCCAGACAGATCTGAGGGCAGTTTCTGTCTCTGAAATCTCCCACTTGGTAGAGTTGTAGAAGCCTGACTGTCCCTCAAATCCCCCATTTGAACCACTTGTGGTCCAGCTACAAGCCAGCCGGACGGTCCCCCAAATCTCCCACCTGAACCAGTTAAAAGCTATGAGTTGACTAAACCACTAGTGGAGCTACAAGCCAGCTCGACTGTCCCCCAAATCTCCCATCTGCTCCAAATTATTGACCGTCTGTCTGGGTTCAAAGCGAGGCACCGGAGCCAATCGAAGGCCAGAATTCCCGAGAAACGGAAATCAAAGACTCCCCGAAGCAGAGCTGCGGCGTCGCGATGAAAGGCCGGCTTCTGCACGGCGGAAAATCGATGGAATTTAATGTCCATCATTCCCATCAGTCACTCTGCCTGGGGCAGACTGCAGCCTTTAATGAGGGGGTAAAATGCAATCCAATCGTCGGCAGTATCGACTGTGCCATAACTTCCACATTTAGTCTGACAAACATATCAACCAAAGAGCCCAAACCATAAACCATAAACCTATCTGTACCAAACACTTGGAGTTAGAAAATCTGCACCTCTTTGGCATCAAATAACACTGCGGCAAAACGGCTCACCCTGACTGTGAACCTCATCCCTGCCAACACTGAACCTCATCCTGCCCTTTCAGCAGTCAATATGCCTCACATTTCGCTCCCCTCTGTCTGCCCAATGTTTAAACACCGCGGCAGCAGCATGAATGATGAAGAGACGTTTTCAGTGGTTTTCCACTGAGCCTGACATCGACCGTGTCGACGTGCTCATCAGGAATCTGCCTGGATGATGTGACGTCTGCAGCGCTCCGCTTCTTCCCCAAGGCTAACGATGCCCCCGGGAATGCTGATGAAGCCGGAATGCTGCCGGAATGCTGGGGAGAATCATCGGGAATTCACTGGACATAAAGCTGGAATATTGGAGTCGAGAATTCACTGGACATGAAGCTGGAATGTTGGAGAGAATCATTGGGAATTCCCTGGACATAAAGCTGCTGAAGGTTTCAAGCCTATTTGAGAATGTTTTAGGGGGAGTCTCAGCTAATGTTGCTCTTCAGCTTTTCTCTCACTTTTTAGCTCTTAGCAACATCTCGGATTCTAACAAATTCTTGGTGAAATGTGTCCAAAGCTCTGCCTGTTGGTCTGGGTGAACCACCATGCTTAATGCACCATTGGGCCCTCCCAGATCTATATTTGAACTGCCTATCAAAAAGCAGCAGTGGTCACTGAACCAATCAGACTTCCCCCAGTGGGAATGTGGAGGCCAGGAAGTTATCACATGGAACAGCACGGATGACTGCTTCACTGATTGGGCCAGAAATTTGTTTCTTAGAGTCTGAAACATTTCACAATTTTCTTTCCTCCTTCAAATCAGGCTACTTCTTACTACAAGTGAAAGCTCAATATAGTAAACCCAGAATTCCACCTAAAAGCAATTTAAAACTTATGACTGCTGCAGATCATCAAAATCATCCTCCATACACCCATTCTAACGTAATAACTTCACATATTAGATACTTAGTAAATTTCCCCGTGTACATTTTGTCTCCACAGCTATTATGCTGGAAATAATGACCAGTTGCATCATCCTGCTTAGACAAAAGAATTATTCACATTTCTGTAATAACGAACACGCAGTACTGGAAAGTGGGCCCTTTTGATTCAGCAGCGTACAAAAAAGTCAAACCCAGTAAACCTAATAATTGCAGACATTATCATTTAATATATGACAACCTTTAGTTTCTACCACAGCACTACCAGCGGACTTGCCCCCTGCTGTAGTGCTTTGCACAATTGTGTGTCGCCCAAGGGCTACGGAAATGTAGATCGGCACCACCCTACGCTCGGCATAAGAGCACGGGAGACCTTCTTCTTAGTTTCCCCAATGTTGTTATTCCGTTTCTATTCTCTGCTGTCACTATCAATTAGCCCTGAGACAAGAATCTGTAATAAGATTTCATTAAAAAGCCCCATGCAGAGCCCCACACAGCTAAGCTGACAGGTTATCCCCCATGCAGAGCCCCACACAGCTAAGCTGACAGGTTATCCCCCATGCAGAGCCCCACACAGCTAAGCTGACAGGTTATCCCCCATGCAGAGCCCCGCTAAGCTGACAGGTTATCCCCCATGCAGAGCCCCTAAGCTGACAGGTTATTTCCTGTCCTTGCAGCTGGGATTATCAACATTAATCTCCTGCAGTTCGGTAATAAATAAGTTCTGATGGGAGTTTGGCAGCTACATGTATACAGTCATGTACAACTTGGCCATGGTGTAAGTATATATATATACAGCAGGCAACAACACTAGGTACAGGTTTGGTGCAGACATGGTGTCTGATGGGAGGTTCCTACACATGTACAACTTGGCCATGGTGTAAGTCAGGTACAAGTTTGGTACAGACGTGGAATTGTGTGGGTGTGAGTGGTGAGGGTTCCTCACCAGTGTGGGTTTAAGGGTATCGATTCTGAAGGACAAACTCATTACTAATGCTGCAGACATAATCCACATCAATAACAGCAGAGTCTGGAAAATTCTGCACACGTCTGTGTGGCAGATAACATCTTTCCCTTTTACTGCAGACACAACACACACCTGTGGGCTACAATATCAGGATAAGCTGCCAAACTGTGGGCCACAACAAGCCACATCATACATGTACAACTCAAACTGTGGGCCACAACAAGCCACATCATACATGTACAACTCAAACTGTGGGCCACAACAAGCCACATCATACATGTACAACTCAAACTCTGGGCCACAACAAGCCACATCATACATGTACAACTCAAACTCTGGGCCACAACACACACCTGTGGGCTACAATATCAGGATAAGCTGCCAAACTGTGGGCCACAACAAGCCACATCTACTCTCACACCCGGCTACAACAAGCACATTTACTCTCACACCTGGCCACAACATACAAGCACAACACACACCTGTGGGCTACAACATTAGCTAACAAACTGTGGGCCACAACAAAGCACATTTACTCTCATACTCTGGGCCACAACATACAAAACTCTCACACTCTGGGCCACAAAATACAACACAACACTCAAACTCTGGACCACAGCAGTAGATTTCAAACATAACTGAAAATGCAGCCTGGATAGATACAGTAACAATTTCATCATATTGCAGCAGTGATTACCAAGCATCTGACTACGCCGCACACAGTATGACTACACCATACAATACTGTACAGTGTAGTGTGAAGACTTTACAAGCAGACTACACTATATACTTCCTACTGTACAGTGTAGTGTGACACCATACAATACTGTACAGCATGGTGTGAGGACTTTACAAGCAGACGATGGGTTTTACAAGCTCATTACAACCATGACTTCAATTAAAGCCTGTCCTTCAGCCAACACTTTAATGGCACCAGTAAAAGTGGCTCCATTTTCCCAACCATTCATCAAAGCTGATCTCTGGCTGCTGGGAAGTTAACTGCTGTCCAAATTAAGGAGGAAGCCAATAGGAACGTGTAATGAGCAGGCAATTACAACTCAGAACGTCAAATCTCTGTCGTAATGGCTTCCCCTAACTACAGCCTGGCCTTTACTGGTCACTGCTGATGGTGATGCACAGATGGTACCTACTCTGGTACCTACTCTGGTACTTACTCTGGTACCTACTCTGGTACCTACTCTGGTACTTACTCAGGTACCTACTCTGGTACACACTCAGGTACACACTCAGGTACCCCACTCAGGTACGCACTCAGGTACACACTCAGGTACACACTCAGGTACACACTCAAGGTACACACTCAGGTACACACTCGGGTACACACACAGGTACACACTCTGGTACACACTCAGGTGGGTACACACTCGACACTCAGGTACACACTCAGGTACACACTCAGGTACACACACAGGTACCCACTCTGGTACCACTCAGGTACACACTCAGGTACACACTCAGGTACACACACAGGTACCCACTCTGGTACCCACTCAGGTACCCACTCAGGTACACACTCAGGTACACACACAGGTACCCACTCAGGCACCCATTCTGTGAACCCACAGTGGTGATAGACCACAGTAGACCTCTGTACTGAGCATGAAATAACCTTCAGCATTGCAAAATCAGACAAAACTGGACCCCATTGTAACGTCATGTCAGGGTAGAGGGAAGGTTTCTGAGCCTACAAGTGAAAGTAGTTGTAAGGGAGGAGTGAAAGTTGCCTACAAGTGAGAGTAGTTGTTAGGGAGGAGTGAAAGTTGCCTACAAGTGAGAGTAGTTGTTAGGGAGGAGTGAAAGTTGCCTACAAGTGAAAGTTGTTAGGGAGGAGCCATTATTTTCCTGTTGTTGCCGGCAGATTCATGAGCCAATTTCCCTGCTAATTAAACTGCAGAACCTCAGGTGGTGCCGGCTTCACCCCAGGCAGAACGGCCGCTACAAATCTGAACACTTTCACTTCTCAGGGCAGAACTTTCACTTTGCTGAGAGACCCCAGCCGTGCATATCAGTTTGTGAAAGTGACATGATGACTGTACGCCTAATGGAAACAGCGGTGAGAGACCACAGACTGTACGCCTAATGGAAACAGCGGTGAGAGACCACAGACTGTACGCCTAATGGAAACAGCGGTGAGAGACCACAGACTGTACGCCTAATGGAAACAGCGGTGAGAGACCACAGACTGTACGCCTAATGGAAACAGCGGTGAGAGACCCCAGAAACACAATACAAAGCAGCCCAGAGAGGCAACATGAAGAAGCACATTCAGCCTAATGGCTTCTTGATAAGAGAAAAGTTGATGGAAATTCACAAAGGGGAGTAACCCGAGATGTTGGCGCTGGTCTCCGGGGGCGACGGCGGAATGTGCGGAGCATGATAAACCCTGGCGAGGCCGTTAATGGCTGACGGAGCAGGATTTAATGCCGCTGCTTTACGGGATTGTTTACCCCAGGGTCAGGCAGGGAAAGCACAAGTGTTTGACTAATATCCACCGTGGAGACAAACCATTTACGCAGATCCACTCGGCTTTAGCGGACTTTGCAGTAAAATGCAGCACAAGGAAGGAAGTATCTGGTTCAGGAGGCCTGATACTGATGCAAACCCACAGTGGAGGGGAACCACGGAACAGCCACAAACAACCCCTTTCACAAATAACACCAAATGAAAAGTATCCCCATCACTGTAACTCCATCTGACACAGACCCCAAATTTAGCATTACTGACTCTCCCCCCATCACTGTAACTCCATATAACACAGACCCCCCTCAGGATTACTGACCCCCCCCATCACTGTAACTCCATATACATGTAACACAGACCCCCTTCAGCATTAGTGACTCTCCCCCCATCACTGTAACTCCATGTAACCCAGACCCCCCCCTCAGCATTACTGATCCCTCCCAATCACTATAACTACATGTACTTACATGTAGAACATGGACCCCCTCAGCATTACTGACTCTCCCCTCCCCATCACTATAACTCCATGTAACCCAGACCCTCTCCTCAGCATTACTGATCCCTCCCCAGTGAAAGTGACAGGCATGTTCACCTTCTACAGGATTCCGAAGGGAACCTGGTCCGACGCCCTTGGAATATGGAATGCTGCATTAGTGGGGAATGCACCCGGAATTTTAAACTGCTTCCACGTCCCGGAATGGGGGTCCGAAGGGTGCTGCGTTTGGCATAAGGAATCCTGGTGAATTCCATGTGCCTCATGCAAACTTCCCAAAACCTCCGGAATCCTGCCAACTTCCAGCCTCACAGTAACCTCAACCTCAAACCTCCGGAATTTTAGCCAGGAGGCATACGGAATTTAGAATTTATATCTTTCACATTTCATGAACTGGAATGCTACCAGCAATACCTGCAATCCCAATTGCATAGATTATGGAATATCGAAAAGGGAATTTTCCTCCTAAACTCACATAAAGCTGTAACCCGAGAACAGTCCATAATGTTAGTTGAGCCAACGGAATTCTGCCGAAAACTAACCTGCTTCCCGTGGCTTATTAAAAATGTATCAGTTGTACACTCAGTGTCTGTGATAGAAGTATCATGTTAGAATGTGCTACATGTATATATAGTGTCTGATAGAAGTATGTTAGAATGTGCTACATGTATATATAGTGTCTGACAGAAGTATGTTACAATGTGCTACATGTATATATAGTGTCTGATAGAAGTATGTTAGAATGTGCTACATGTATATATACTTAGTGTCTATGATAGAAGTATGTTACAATGTGCTACATGTATATATAGTGTCTGATAGAAGTATGTTAGAATGTGCTACATGTATATATAGTGTCTGATAGAAGTATGTTAGAATGTGCTACATTGTATATATAGTGTCTGACAGAAGTATGTTAGAATGTGCTACATGTATATATAGTGTCTGATAGAATTATGTTAGAATGTGCTACATGTATATATAGTGTCTGATAGAAGTATGTTAGAATGTGCTACATGTATAATAGTGTCTGATAGAAGTATGTTACAATGTGCTACATGTATATATAGTGTCTGTGACAGAAGTATGTTAGAATATGCTACATGTATATATAGTGTCTGTGACAGAAGTATGTTAGAATGTGCTACATGTATATATAGTGTCTGACAGAAGTATGTTAGAATGTGCTACATGTATATATAGTGTCTGGGATAGAAGTATGTTAGAATATGCTACATGTATATATAGTGTATGTGACAGAAGTATGTTAGAATGTGCTACATGTATATATAGTGTCTGGGATAGAAGTATGTTACAATGTGCTACATGTATATAATATTAGTGTCTATAATAGAAGTATGTTAGAATATGCTACATGTATATATAGTGTCTATAATAGAAGTATGTTAGCCTATTAATTAACAGAACTGTTGTCTACTCCAGTCCATCAGACTTGACAATCAGACTGTAGAATCTGGCACAAGATCAGATAAATGGTACTTGTTGTGCTTCAGCAGCCTAGTTTATGTTTGCGTTAAATTAATTTGTATTTGATCAAAATCATCAATTCAATAACTAAAGGCATTCAGGCAACATTTTACTATATGTAACCCTTGAAACCTGACACCCTGCAGCCATGAAACCTGACACCCTGCAGCTCTGAAACCCGACACCCTCCCCTTGCTGCAGACGCCGCAGGCTTTTCTTCTGTCTGCGTCGCAGCAGGGCAGACATTATTACCTTCGCACAGACATGATGAGGTGTTTAAAATTCCCCCTTATTACCCTCACACAGATGTCAAAGTTTCCCATTATGAGGTGTTTAAAATTCCCCCTTATTACCCTCGCACAGACGTCAAAGTTTCCCATGATGAGGTGTTTAAAATTCCCCCTTATTACCCTCGCACAGACGTCAAAGTTTCCCATGATGAGGTGTTTAAAATTCCCCCTTATTACCCTTGCACAGACGTCAAAGTTTCCCATGATGAGGTGTTTAAAATTCCCCCTTATTACCCTCGCACAGACGTCAAAGTTTCCCATGATGAGGTGTTTAGAATTCCCCCTTATTACCCTCACACAGACGTCAAAGTTTGGTTTAAAATCATCATGATCAGGTGTTTAAAATTCCCCCTTATTACCCTCGCAGAGACGTCAAAGTTTCCCATGATGAGGTGTTTAAAATTCCCCCTTATTACCCTCACACAGACGTCATGATGAGGTGTTTGAAATTCCCTCTTCTCTCTCTCTCTGCTTTGAACTGCTAATCATCAGCCACAGACGCTAAACTACAGGGCCTCTTTATTACAAGGTTTAACTATGCCTGCAGCTACAAAAACGTAGCTGGCACAAGTGTTTATGTAGTATATATTATAAACCCACCGCTATACTCATCATTAAGTTTTGAGATGTGTTTCTAGAATATAACACATGCAATGCTACTAGCTCTTATACAATATTCTGCCAACACCATTTAACAACTAGCCTGATTTGTTTAGTCTGCAAAGCTGCAGGTTGGTTCATTTTTCTGCAATGTTGAAAATGTCTCTGCAAAATGCAGACTAAAGCTATATATATACACTGCATGGGATATGTACAATGTAACGTTACAAAAGTCATGTAACGCAACACTGCCATAGTTGTAACAATACCTGCAGCTTGCTACAATGTAGCCATGTCAAGAGTTCACGGACCATTAACCTGACACTATACCGCTACATCTGATCTGCCCAATCCATGCCGCACAGGACAGCTCCAGGCAGCAATTTTGGAGAGTCTGTCGAGGTGACAGACCGATACAAAATCAGGCTGAATTGCCTCCCAGTCTAGCCTGCAAACGGCCTGGCAGCTTTAATATATCTGCCCATCAAACACATAATGGAGCGGCACCCAAACGTTGCATCAATTTCTCGCTCTTTGCAACTAGATGTCCATCATCTGGCACTTACCGTAACAAAAATTGCAGGACTGTTAAAATAAAGTCTGGTCCTAGATATTGGGACAGAATAACGCTTATAAACAGAAATGATGGGGACATTGAATCTTTCTTGTTAGATTTTCTAGGACAGATTCCTGGAACATTTTCCTTTAGTTTCTGGAAATTGGGCCAGAATAACGCAGACAGAAATGGTGGGGACAATGCAACTTTCTTGTTAGATTTTCCAGGATGGATTCCGGTAACATTTTCCTGTAACATTTTCCTAGAATTATAAATGCAGACAGAAATGGTGGGACAATGAATCTCTGCTGTAAGATTTTCCAGGATGGATTCCGGTAACATTTTCCTTTAACATTTTCCTAGAATTATAAATGCAGACAGAAATGGTGGGACAATGAATCTTTGCTGTCTAAGATTTTCCAGGACAGATACCGTAACATTTTGCTGTTAGATTTTCCAGGACGGATTCCTGTAACATTTTGCTGTTAGATTTTCCAGGATGGATTCCTGTAACATTTTGCTGTTAGATTTTCCAGGATGGATTCCGGGAACATTTTGCTGTTAGATTTTCCAGGACGGATTCCTGTAACATTTTGCTGTTAGATTTTCCAGGACGGATTCCTGTAACATTTTGCTGTTAGATTTTCCAGGATGGATTCCTGTAACATTTTGCTGTTAGATTTTCCAGGATGGATTCCTGTAACATTTTGCGGGAATAATTCATGAGAACCTGATCCAGGAAGGTTGATGGATGGACAGCAGCCGCGGATAAGGAACACCTGCACAGGGGTCAGCGCAAAACCTGCTTATCTGTCCCAAAGGAAATCTGTTTGTTTCATACAGAAGTGGGTGTTTGTAGATGGGCCCTGGTGTAAAGACTGGCCGACGGGCAGTTTTCATTTGGAAAGTTTGCTGCTTAAAAGACCTGGATGTACATTTGTCACCAGACATGTGATTTTGAAATTAACAATGAACGTAGTTCAACATTGTCCCAAGGTTTAGGGTTACCCAAGTCTAAGACTTACCAAAGGACATTCAAAAGTTAAAGACATTTCACAAGACACACACAAGACAGGTAAGAAAGGAGACTTACAGGTGTGAAGTATTACCGCATCACAAGACACACACAAGACAGGTAAGAAAGGAGACTTACAGGTGTGAAGTATTACCGCATCACAAGACACAAAGAAGACAGGTAAGGAAGGAGACTTACAGGTGTGAAGTATTCCGGCCCACAGGTGAAATTTTTCCACTTACAGTCTAAGAGAAACGACTCTATCTGATGCCCGGTTCTGTTGGCAAACTCCATAATGCTGAAGGGCGAGGGTTTAAAAGAATCGAAGTTTGCCTTGTTTTTTAACGCTTCCATGTCTCCCGGGGTTGCATATTCAGAGCAGCGAAGGTTATTATTTTCATCTAAAATATTGAGGCCTTTCCCCATGTGCCAGAGATCGTTCTGCGTGAACTGTTTCCAGCGGAACATGTTCATGTTACAGATGGTGATGGCTGGGAAGTCGAGCCGCTCGGCCAGCACCATGTCCAGTTTGGTGATGTGCGGGTACTGGAAGTAGAACTTGACTCGGTCGGAGCACTGATACAGCAGCACAGACAGGCTCCCGATGAAGGCCAGCGCCCAGGCCACCTGCCTGATGCTGAGGGGAGCGTCCGGGAAGATGTGCGGCAGGCCGTGCAGCGTGGAGCCCGCCGCAAAGTCCGAGATGGTCTGCGCCTGTTTGCGGTAGTACGTCTGCTCGCCGGCGTCTGTTCCATCCCCGAGCTCCGAGCCTGCGTCGCGAGGTTCCGATCCCGCCGTGCTCGACCCGCAGCAGCATTGTCCGCAGTCGCAGCACGGACAGCAGTCCAGCTCCACCGAACACGTCAGCTTCACGTGCATGGTTTCAGGTTTTACTGTTTCACGGGCGTGGTTCTACAGATCACGTTTCACGTGCGTGCTTCGACAGAACGTTTTACAGGTGTGGTTCCATGGAACACGTTTCACCTGCGTGGTTCCACCAAACACGTCAGTTTCACATGCATGGTTTAGCCGTTTCACGTGCGTGGATTATAAGCGGAACAAGTTTCACCTGTGTGCTTCAACAGTTCACGTTTCATGTGTGGACTTCAACATAACACATTTCATGTGCGTGGTTCCAGAGAACACTTCAGTTTCACATGCATGGTTCCAAACAACAGGTGATTTTCATGTGCATGGATCTGAGGAACATGTAAGTGTGTGGTTCCACAGATCAGATAATTTTCACATGCATGGTTCCACAGATCAGATGAAATTCACATGCATGGTTCCAGAGTTTCACGTGCGTGGTTCCAAGGTTTCATGTGCATGGGTACTGGCCAGCGGGGTCCTTTCTCCTCCGAATAAGCAACCAAGATTCGGGCGGTGACAGCAAAGGTCGCGTTTCTGCATAGAGGTCAGTCCAGTTTCCGTACGACTTTCGGCACAAAGTATCGAAAAGGAGGCACCTCGGTGCACAAACAACACGTAATATTTACAGCAACAACAACCCTTATATGGGTGAAAACTTGCCTTGCAGCAGCCCTTGTGATTTATATTGCAGCCTCCGTCTCACATAGCAGAAAACGGACGACAGGAGCCAAAGTCACGACTATTTACACGCTCCCGAGACTCACAGAAAAACACTCCGTCCGCGAGCGGCACAATTCTGCCCGGAAAATTCCCGATCAGCAGAGGAATATTTTCAGCAGGAATCCAGCGGCTTTCCCGGCTTTACAGCGGCGAGCTTCAATCAATAAAAATGCAGGACAGTAAAAATTCCAGGCTGCTCCTGGCGAGGGTTATTCCGGCTGGTGAATTCCGGGTGTTATTCCGGGTGGTGTGTTCCTGAGGACAGTGCCGTGGGTGCTGCTGGGGGTGGGCTGGATGTTGCCGGATGTTGTTTGGAGTCAGGATCAGCCAAACCTTCCCCACCTCAGCCCCACACAGCTCAGCAGAGTTCCCAGTTCCCCAGGCTGGTTAGAGTCGTTCCCGGAGCAGCCTGTATTTCAGCTGGGCCTCTCACACACACACGCACACCGAGCCGCAGTCACGTCTGGTCCTCCACCGAACACTGCGGAGCGAGCAGCAGCCACACCGTCTATCCATCAGCCTCTGACAGGATTTGCATAGCGTCTGCGTGCCGCACATATGTAATGGGCTCACCTGCCGCGCGCTGCATCCATATGTATCCCCCGCTCCCCACCGGTCCCACCGGGTAATTACCGAGCACCGTTTGATGGAACACAATATCGGCCGGGACTGGATAGCCGATCCCCCGGGACAACCAGTCAGAATTCAACACACAAATTTCCTGTGGACTGCCACTGATTCCACTTGGCACAATATTCACACATATCCTGCAGGGTATCCAGTCCGGTTTATATTCCCACCTACGTGTATCATACGTGCATCTCCCACACGGCTGCCCTGCATGCGCAAAAATGGCACCGTGACAAATTCACACAGAACCATGCAGGCAGGGATATCTACATTGTACACCACTGTGAGTTATTCCAAATACATGTCTCCATCCTGAGCACTAATGACTTCTGCTGACGCGGCACAAATGCGAATATGTGACAAATTTCCACACAAAAACCACTGAGACGGAACCGACTTAAATGCGGATTATGGAAATTGATCAACCCAGAATTGAGTCTATTTGCTCCATAATTGAGGCAGAAAACAAATCCAGATGATGATTATGTAGGGCGGAATTCGGGTTGCGGGAGATGCATTATTCAGGGCAGGTTTCCGAGGGAAAAGCGGGAAACGTTCCGATCACATGACGTTCCGAAGGAAACTGTCAAGTGGCGAGTCCTCAGAACCAGTTACGGTAATTACTCCCGCTGTAAACATGATCACAGCATGCAATATTAACGCCTTAGACACCAAACTCACGAGGACCTTTCAGTACAGAAACATGCAATATTAACGGCTTAGACACCAAACCTTTCATGGGGACTTTTCATGGGGGGACCTTTCGTGGGGGGAGCTTTCAGTGCTAGAAACATTGTAAACATGATCACAGCATGCAATATTAACTTACCAAACTGGGGACCTTACAGGGATACATGTACTACAAACATTGGGGGGGGGGCTTTCAGTACTCCCGCTGTAAACATGATCACAGCATGCAATATTAACGGCTTAGTCACCAAACCTTTCTTAGGGGGACCTTTCAGTACAGAAACATTGGGGGACCTTCCAGGGATACATGTAAACATTGGAGTAATAAATAATTACTCCTGCTGTAAACATGATCACAGCATGCAATATTAACTACCAAAAACTGGGGACCTTACGCAGGGATACATGTAGAAACATTGGGGGACATTCCAGGGATAGAAACATTGTAAACATGATCACAGCATGCAATATATATAATGGCTTAGACACCAAACCTTTCATGGGGACTTTTCATGGGGGGACCTTTCAGTACTGAGCGATAGAAACATGATCACAGCATGCAATATATATAATGGCTTAGACACCAAACTCATGGGGATCTTTCATGGGGGGACCTTTCAGTACCAGTGATAGAATCACTGGGGGGCCTTTCAGCGATAGAAACATTTGAGGACCACAATTATGTAGCTTCTAACCTTTTTCTAAACTTCAAACTGAATATCCAAGACCATGGAGATTACGGGAGAGGCTTGAGGACCAAAGGTAACATGAGGGATCATCGTCACATTAGCATTTGTATTGATCAGCGTTGGCAGCAGGGCAGCAAAGATGGAGACAAGCCATGTACAAATTACTCCTGGGACAGACTCAGAATATGATCACTTTGTGACAGCATTAAACAAACATAAAAGCAATTATAGCAACACTCGGGCTGCCGGTGTAGCGAAGCGTGTTACACAAAATCGCTACATTGCTGGCAAGGCTGCGGGTGTAGCTGTTGTATCAGACAAACTCGCCACATTGCTGGGAAGTGAGAATCTAACCCTGGAGGCAAAGCATGAGGTGCAAATTTGGATTTGTCACTTCAAGGATTGCTACATGTAAAATGCATAGTAACAAGTAATACCAGTAACGTCAGTAACATCATAAATAACATTTCCGATGCAGGATTATGAAACAAAATTCCCAGGTTGAAACAAAAGGCGTTTTTCCGGGATTATGAAACAAAATTCCCAGGTTGAAACAAAAGGCGTTTTTCCGATCCTGGCCCGTGTCGGCATCTGGCTGACATAATCCGCTGCCGTGGCGATGGTTTCCATGGAGACGCGATGATGGATGGAAGAGTTCATTCTGGCGTCCCGGGGGAGGGCGCAGTTTGGGCTGCATATTAGCCGGCTTTGTCGTGTTATTTGAGACATCCAGGGTTGAACGCTCACCGATGAGGCAATAATTATGCCGCGGCGCCACAGATATCTGGGACTCATTAACAGCCACACCGCAGGCCGCAGCTTGGCGGCATGGGCGTACAGTCATCATGTAATTATTTACTACATGTGGGTTTACAGTCAGGTTTTCATGTGGGAATTATTTACTGCAAAGGTTTACATAATTACTGAGGACGGGTTCATTTTACTGTCAGGTTTTCATGTGGGAATTACTGGGGACGGGTTGATTATGATGGTTAAAGATGTCACAGAGGAGGCTGAATTATATGTTCATGGAGCTGTTTCTGATTCAAATACTAGTAAACATACACAAGGCTGCCTTCATGTGTTCATGTAGCTGTTTCTTTCCAACAAACCTAAACCACAAGTACATGTAGCTGGCCTTGGTGCTGAACTAACAAAACTGTCCCTGTCCTTGGTGCTGAACTTCTAATCTTCTACATTTTGAAAATATCTAATGGAAACTGATCAGTATTGAACACAATATACTATATGCCACCTCTCCAATGGGATCAGCGTTGTACACACTTGTACAATGTACATGTACACTAGTACAGTGCCCTGCCTCCCTAATGTGATCAGTGCACAGTAATTGTTGTATAGCCTGTATAGCCTGTATAGCCTGTATAGCCCTGCCTTTCCAATGTTCTGCTGCAGTAACTGTTATGGAATCATCACCAGAACAGAAGCAATCGCCTGCAATCTCCCAGGAACCCAGTTCCATTTTCATTTCTCCAATGAGTGTTGTATATGTTACATGTACATGTACTTAAGCCCTGCCTCTCCAATGTGCTCATCATCAGTGTTGCATAAAACTTGTACGTGTGCATGTTAACGCCCCGCCTCTCTAATGTTCCATTGCTGCAGTTATGAAAGCATCTCCAGAACAGAAGCAATCGCCTGCTGAGTCTCCCAGGAACCAGTTCCATTTCAGTTGTTCCTACTGTACAGGCTTGTTTCCCCGATCAGTATTATCATCATGTACAGCCCCACCTTCCCGATGTTCTGCTGCAGTAACTGTTATGAAAGCATCATTAGAACAGAAGCAATCGTCCACCGAGTCGCCAAAATCACCGGCCGAGTCTCCCAGGAACCAGTTCCATTTCAGTTGTTCCTACTGTTTAGCCCTACTGTCCGATCAGTATTATAATATGTACATGCACAGCGTCTAGCCCCACCTTCCCGATGTTCTGCTGCAGTAACTGTTATGAAAGCATCATTAGAACCGAAGCAATCGTCCGCAGTCTCCAAAATCACCGGCCGAGTCTCCCAGGAACCATTTCAGTTGTTCCTACTGTTTAGCCCTACTGTCCGATCAGTATTATAATATGTACATGCACAGCGTCTAGCCCCACCTTCCCAATGTTCTGCTGCAGTAACTGTTATGAAAGCATCATTAGAACCGAAGCAATTGTCCGCAGTCTCCAAAATCACCGGCCGAGTCTCCCAGGAACCAGTTCCATTTCAGTTGTTGATTTGCCTGAGTAACTTGATATTATGTAGGGCCGTTCCATTCCCCTGAGAGGGGTGTGGATCGATCAAACCCTGCATGTCAGGCCAGACTGGACAACTATTATGTCTGGGGCGGTCCATCGGACAAACTGCCCTGCAGCACAGCACACAAAAGCAACACGAGTCAGACCCACAAGTCAGACTGATGCATATATGCAGGATTTGCCGCCTGCTGCAAAACCAGGGAGAATCGCAGACATCATAACTCCCCTCGGTTACAGATTATTCAGTCATAACAATCAATAATGGAGTCAATATGAGATGATAACACGAAGTCAATATGAGATGATAAGCGCTGGGCTGGAATTGTGTCATGTTAGCAGACTGAGTAACATATATGCAAAGTAAGTATTACCCAGCGACTGGATAACTTGTGTCAGCAGCAGACATCTATAACATCACCACAGTGACTACAGTCTCCCATAAGTGACTCCCATAAGTAACATCACCACTCTAGTCTGCCATCAGTGACTCACTATGATGGAAGTGTCTCATTCCCATTCCCAGTGGCTGCTCATGGAAGATAGTGGATGTCGTCTGAAACGTCTAACTCAAGAGAAATTTATGCAGATTGCTCGCCTTTGCTATTACGTAATATTCTAACCTGTTTGATGTCTAACCAACATCGATGAGCAACATACATTTTACCCAGTCACAGCTTTAGCTAAAGCTGAATGATGCCGTTTGCACACTATAATGCTACCAAAATAAGAGAACCAATCAAAATACCACAGAGAGGCCCATTATTGTAATTTGTACTAAGGCTCGGTTTGCCCCACTCGAGGACAAATCTGAGGCTCATCCTGCCAAACAGACCGGACAGAAACACAAAGGACATGCTAGGATCCCACATTATTATATAACGTTACATACAGAAACACTGTGAGAGAGGCCCATGACTGTAGCCTCCCCAGTTTGCCCCTACTCGAGGACAAATCTCAGGCTCATCCTGCCAAACAGACCGGACAATTTCTCCTGAAATATTCAGCCACACGTTTCGCAGTTCTGGGGTGGGAGGGGGGCAGCCGGGCGCTAATTAGCCCTTAACGAGGCTTTGCTAACGAGGTAGGGCTTCATTAATTCCCCATCTGACCAACTTGTTTATCAACAGCAATTACAGCATCTATCCTGCAGCAACGGCCACAGGGGTGTTTGCTTGTTTGTTTGTTTGTTTCTTAGGCAGGAAATTTTGAAAGTTTGTTTTTTATATTTATCTATTAATTCCTATAGTCAGGAGATGTTCTTGTGACTTTGACGTGGAAAAACACTCCGTCTGCGAAACCTGAAACTGTTCTCCCCCGGCCCCCCACCCATCAACCTCATAGTCACAGCAGTGAGTGCTGCTGAACAATAAACACAAAACCTAAAAACTGTCCTCCCAAGCCCTGAGCCTATATGTTAGTATGAAACAGTACATGTACATGTATAACATGTATGGAACCAGAAACTGCTCTCCCCCGGCCCCCCACCCATCACAGCCACCTCATAGTCACTGCAACAACAAACACAAAACCTACAAACTGTCCTCCCCGTCCCAGCCTATATGTTAGTATGTAGGGTGTAGTGTTGTGTAGTGAAACCTACAAACTGTTCTCCCCTGGCCCCCCACCCATCACAGCCACCTCATAGTCACTGCAACAATAAATACAAAACCTGAAACCTCCCCAGCACCACCTGTAATGTACAGTACTGTTGTATAACTGAGTATGTAGTGAAACCTACAAACTGTTCTCCCCCGG
>NW_017803346.1:405627-409840 GCF_001625305.1 Branchiostoma belcheri | reverse complement strand
CCCACCCATCACAGCCACCTCATAGTCACTGCAACAATAAACACAAAACCTGTATAACAGTGTAGTGTAGCCTGATAACTGTGCTCCCCAGCCCCAGCTATATGAAACCTACAAACTGTTCTCCCCCGGCCCCCCACCCATCACAGCCACCTCATAGTCACTGCAACAATAAAAGGAAATGGAGAGAATTGATTTTGTCTTTACGCCGCCGCTGGGATCAGCCAAGACGCTGAACGATGGATCGCCCGATGCCTCCCGCGATTGATCAAAGAAAAGGCGCAGTTTTTCCTTTATTGTGTTCCTGTCTGAATCCATGGCAAGAAAAATGGGGAGACAGGGAAATATCATAGAGTAAGACTCTCCATACAAACTAGCACTCACAGAACACACCCATACAAACTAGCACCCACAGAACACACCCATACAAACTAGCACCCACAGAACACACCCATACAAACTAGCACCCACAAACTAGCACCCACACAAACTAGCGCCAACACAAGTTAGCACCCACAGAACACACCCATACAAACTAGCACCCACAGAACACACCCATACAAACTAGCACACACAGAACACACCAGCATACAAACTAGCACCCACAGAACACACCCATACAAACTAGCACCCACAGAACACACCCATACAAACTAGCACCCTCAGAACTCACCCATACAAACTAGCACCCTCAGAACACACCCATACAAACCAGCACCCACAAACTAGCACCCACAGAACACCCCCATACAAACTAGCACCCTCAGAACACACCCATACAAACTAGCACACAC
This sequence comes from Branchiostoma belcheri, assembly GCF_001625305.1. Taxonomy (NCBI): domain Eukaryota; kingdom Metazoa; phylum Chordata; class Leptocardii; order Amphioxiformes; family Branchiostomatidae; genus Branchiostoma; species Branchiostoma belcheri. Next base: position 409,049 of record NW_017803346.1, on the reverse strand, counting down.
AGAACACTCCCATACAAACTACATGTAGCACCCACAGAACACACCCATACAAACTACATGTAGCACCCACAGAACACACCCATACAAACTAGCACCCACAGAACACTCCCATACAAACTAGCACCCACAGAACACACCCATACAAACTAGCACCCACAGAACACACCCGTACAAACTAGCACCCACAGAACACACCCGTACAAACTAGCACCCACAAACTATCTCCCACAGAACACACCAGCATACAAACTAGCACCCACACAAGCTAGCACCCATACGAACTAGCACCCACAGAACACACTAGCATACAAACTAGCACCCACACAAGCTAGCACCCATACGAACTAGCACCCACAAAACAGACCAGCATACAAACTAGCACTTCCATAGCGAGGAAATTGGTTCCGTTTCACAGACAGCTAATTTTGGCAATTATATTGGCCATAATTTGATGTACTTCAGGGACAGCCATTGGAGAAATTATGGTGGCGCAGGAAAACTCATGCGTGAACAATTAAAGCCCACTCTATATTCATGTTGCAGTGAAACTGATGAGCTGTGGGGACCTGTGCCTGGCTCAGGCCTATTTCTCTTCCTGCCCGCGAGACTTCCTGACCTACAGTTTGGTTTGCCTGCAGATTTCAGGCACCATTGCCTGTAGGAATTTCTATCTTTCTCCTTTTCTCTTATCCTGTAAGTCACTATGCCTCTAGTTAGGGACATTGCACTAGTGTAGATTGATAATAAATATGCAATCATATTGTGGCTTGGGTTTTTCCATTTTGTTCATTTGATACAGTTGCCTTACACTTTGTTACCATTTTGTCAGGTTAAATCAAAACAGGCAGCAGAGGGTCTCCTGGTGGCCCTGGTTCCAAGTAAATGACTCAGGTTACAGGAAAATCACCCAGGTTCCAGGAAAATCACCCAGGTTCCAGGAAAATCACCCAGGTTCCAGAAAAATCAGCCAGGTTCCAGGAAAATCACTCTGGTTCCAAGTAAATGACTCAGGTTACAGGAAAATCACCCAGGTTCCAGGAAAATCACCCTGGTTCCAGGAAAATCACCCTGGTTCCAGTTAAATGACTCAGGTTCTAGGAAAATCACCCTGGTTCCAGGAAAATCACCCAGGTTCCAGGTAAATGACTCAGGTTCCAGGAAAATGACTCAGGTTCCAGGAAATTGTGTAATGTGGGACAGAGGGATCAGATTTCCGCCTGATTTATTCCCACTTGAGGACCTCCTCGTCAGCTGCAGACAGCAGGTCGATTCTCCACCATCAAATCAACCAGCGGAAAATTGATATTTAACAAAACTATTTGTCTTCCCGCCACGCAGATCCCTACAAGATTTCCAGACTAGACCTCAAGAAATGCCACAAGATCATCGGATATCGCAAAAATACATTCCTGCCTGAGCGCCAGTCATATTTCAGTGGATGCTTTTTTGTGAGAAAAAACCAAAATCAATTTTTGTGCAGCAAACGTAACCCGACAGCCTGTGGGCAGAGAATGGCCAGGTGGACAGACATTCATCAGGGATTTCTGTTGACAGCAGGGGTTAGATTTAAGCTGGGATTCAAACCTGGGACCTGTGGTTTAGCAACTGGGAATCAAACCTGGTACCTTGGGATTTAGAAACTGGGATTCAAACCTGGGACCTTGTGGTTTAGAAACTGGGACTCAAACCAGGTACTTTGGTACTTAGATGTAGAAACTGCTGCATTACATGCCCTTAAAAGACAGAGAGTCAAAAGCACACATGAAACACAATCGAAGCTGCCTGTGTTTATCATGAACTTGACATTGGGAAAGTGAAAGTGGTCCTGCAGAGTGGAGATAATCCCGACTATTCATGTTGCTGTTGGGATGAAAGTGAGAGTTTCTGATGTGAATCTTTCTGCCTTTGGGCAGGCTTCCAACATGGCAGCCTGGTGTTGGGTTTCACCTCTCCAATATCAGCCAGTCAATCACAGAACAGACACACCATGTGTCTTACCGTCACTAGGGGCAACTATCGCTAAGGGCAACCAATTCTCATCTCTAAATCGCTACAGGCAACCATCTTACACTCATCAGAAGTCTCCATAAGTTGCCACATTTATCAGAAGCCTCTCCCCAAATTGCCACAATGTTTAACTGAAGCCTCTCCCCAAATTGCCACAATGTTTAACTGAAGCCTCTCCCCAAATTGCCACACTGTTTATCAGAAGCCTCTCCCCAAATTGCCACACTGTTTATCAGAAGCCTCTCCACAAATTGCCACACTGTTTATCTAAAGCTTCTCCCCAAATTGCCACACTATTTATGAAAAGCCTCTCCCCAAATTGCCACAGTTTATCTAAAGCTTCTCCCCAAATTGCCACACTATTTATGAAAAGCCTCTCCCCAAATTGCCACAGTTTATCTAAAGCTTCTCCCCAAATTGCCACAATGTTTATCAGAAGCCTCTCCCCAAATTGCCACACTGTTTATCTAAAGCTTCTCCCCAAATTGCCACACTGTTTATCAGAAGCCTCTCCCCAAATTGCCACAATGTTTAACTGAAACCTCTCCCCAAATTGCCACACTTTTTATCTAAAGCTTCTCCCCAAATTGCCACAGTTTATCTGAAACCTCTCCCCAAATTGCCACACTGTTTATCAGAAGCCTCTCCCCAAATTGCCACAGTGTTACACAGTCAGCCTACGGCTACAGCCAAGGTCAAAAAGATGAGCCAAGTGACTTTGACCTTGAGCTATCTGAGTGGAGAGAACAAGGACAATCAAGGCCGAGCGACCTTTGTGACCCCGGCTCAGCGATATCGGGTTACATGTTGCCTGCCGAATAGGATCTACTTTCAGTCAGAAACGACATGAATCCGCAACGACATGATACCACAGAATCCGCAAGAACATGATACCACAGAATCCGCATCAATGATCCAACATGATTATATGCGAGTCACAAAATAACCATATCCAAGTCTTCACATAGGAGTGATATCAAGTCTTCACAGTCATATAGATATAAATAATGCAATGGGAGTCACGAATAACCATATCAAGGATCCAACATGATAACACGGAGTCAGGAATAATGATATCAAGGATCCTGCATAATAATATGGGAGTCATGAATAATCTGATATCAAGTCTTCACAGTGGTATAATGCAATGGGGGTCAAGAATAATATCATGGCTTCTATTGGACTGTAACAGGAACGATATCTAGTTTCACATGGAAGCAATGTGAATAACCATTGATATCATTTCTTCACATGGACATCAGGAATGATATAAGGGGAACGATATCATGTCTTCACATTGAAGTAAGATAACTCAAATAACAATATCAAGGATCCAACATGATAACTTGAGAGTCATGAATAACAATATCATGACTTCACTTGGACTTACTGTAACAGAACGATATCATGTCTTT
>NW_017803346.1:277398-398139 GCF_001625305.1 Branchiostoma belcheri | reverse complement strand
GTGAACAGGTGAATAACAGGTGTGACCAGGTAACTTACAGGTGTGAATGTTTGCTGTTACTTACAGGTGTGAACATGCTGTCATTGCAGGCTCGTCCCTGGTAGGTGCATTTCTTCACCATGTCCTTTAAGTCATGCCCTGTGCGATTCAGCATGTCCGCCATTGACACGTTCACGTGACCCTCGGGAGAAAACTTGGCCAGTTCTAAGACGGCCTCCTCGCGGTGGTCCAAGTAAGGCAGGCCGTGAGGCTTGAGCGTCTTGTTCTTGTGGAGGAAGCCGAGTTTATGTCCCCAGGTGTAGAGGTCGTCCGAGGTGAGCTGTGAAACCCGATAGGTGTTGAGGTTACAGATGGTCACGGCGGGGAAGAGCTCGATGGCGGACTGGAGGTGGAGTTTGGTGGAGATGGGGAAGCTGAAGTAGGCCCAGAGGTGCACGGCCGCCCAGTACAGGAACACCAGCATCATCACCAGAACAGTCATTCCCCACAGGCTCCTCCGCTCGTCCCAGCCTTTACTCTCCTCTGGGAACACGCGGGGAAGGCCGTGCAGGGAGCAGTTGTTCGCAAAGTGGGTCAGGTCCGAACGTTTGGTCAGAACGGTCTGGTCCAAACGCTTGGTCAGCTGCTGCCGCGGTTCTGTCTGCTGTTTCCAGCTTGTTTTCGGGTTTGTCTCGTGGCTTGTGTCTGCCTCTGCTTTTGTCATGATGAGGCAGTTCTTCATGTCCTTTTTTTGGCTAGTTTCTGCTTTCTCCTTGTCTGCCTCTGCTGCCATGATGAGGCAGTTTTTCATGTCGTCAGCTGGCAGGGCCGAGTCTCGGAACGCAGCAGGGGGGGCGATCACCGTCGTGTCAAGGTCCCCGGAGTTAAACCGCAGCCACCCCAGACCTCTGTGCTTCAGACCCATTAACCCTCCGCTGGTTACAGGATTAACCCTCCACACACCGAGGTGGTCAGATTAACCCTCCACACACCGAAGTGGCCAGGTCTCCACTGGTTACAGGATTAACCCTCCACACACCGAAGTGGCCAGGTCTCCACTGGTTACAGGATTAACCCTTCACACACCGAAGTGGCCAGGTCTCCACTGGTTACAGGATTAACCCTCCACACACCGAAGTGGCCAGTTCTCTACTAGGTTACAGGATTAANTGCTTTTTTGTGAGAAAAAACCAAAATCAATTTTTGTGCAGCAAACGTAACCCGACAGCCTGTGGGCAGAGACTCGCCAGGTGGACAGACATTCATCAGGGATTTCTGTTGACAGCAGGGGTTAGATTTAAGCTGGGATTCAAACCTGGGACATGTGGTTTAGCAACTGGGAATCAAACCTGGTACCTTGGGATTTAGAAACTGGGATTCAAACCTGGGACCTTGTGGTTTAGAAACTGGGACTCAAACCTGATACTTTGGTACTTAGATGTAGAAACTGCTGCATTACATGCCCTTAAAAGACAGAGAGTCAAAAGCACACATGAAACACAATCTAAGCTGCCTGTGTTTATCATGAACTTGACATTGGGAAAGTGAATTTCATTCAAAGTGCTCCTGCAGAGTGGAGATAATCCCGACTATTCATGTTGCTGTTGGGATGAAAGTGAGAGTTTCTGATGTGAATCTTTCTGCCTTTGGGCAGGCTTCCAACATGGCAGCCTGGTGTTGGGTTTCATCTCTCCAATATCAGCCAGTCAATCACAGAACAGACACACCATGTGTCTTACCATCGCTAGGGGCAACTATCGCTAGGGGCAACCAGCTCTCATCTCTAAATCGCTAGGGGCAATGTTCTCACACTCATCTGAAGTATCTCCATAAGTTGCCACACTTATCAGAAGCCTCTCCCCAAATTGCCACAATGTTTAACTGAAGCCTCTCCCCAAATTGCCACAATGTTTAACAGAAGCCTCTCCCCAAATTGCCACAATTTTTAACTGAAGCCTCTCCCCAAATTGCCACACTGTTTATCTGAAGCCTCTCCACAAATTGCCACACTGTTTATCTAAAGCTTCTCCCCAAATTGCCACACTATTTATGAAAAGCCTCTCCCCAAATTGCCACAGTTTATCTAAAGCTTCTCCCCAAATTGCCACACTGTTTATCAGAAGCCTCTCCCCAAATTGCCACAGTTTATCAGAAGCCTCTCCCCAAATTGCCACAGTTTATCTAAAGCTTCTCCCCAAATTGCCACACTGTTTATCAGAAGCCTCTCCCCAAATTGCCACACTGTTTATCAGAAGCCTCTCCCCAAATTGCCACACTGTTTACCTAAAGCTTCTCCCCAAATTGCCACACTGTTTATCAGAAGCCTCTTCCCAAATTGCCACAATGTTTAACTGAAGCCTCTCCCCAAATTGCCACACTTTTTATCTAAAGCTTCTCCCCAAATTGCCACAGTTTTTCTGAAGCCTCTCCCCAAATTGCCACAGTTTATCTAAAGCTTCTCCCCAAATTGCCATAATGTTTATCAGAAGCCTCTCCCCAAATTGCCACACTGTTTATCTGAAGCCTCTCCCCAAATTGCCACACTGTTTATCAGAAGCCTCTCCCCAAATTGCCACACTGTTTATCTAAAGCTTCTCCCCAAATTGCCACACTGTTTATCAGAAGCCTCTCCCCAAATTGCCACAATGTTTAACTGAAACCTCTCCCCAAATTGCCACACTTTTTATCTAAAGCTTCTCCCCAAATTGCCACAGTTTATCTGAAACCTCTCCCCAAATTGCCACACTGTTTATCAGAAGCCTCTCCCCAAATTGCCACAGTGTTACACAGTCAGCCTACGGCTACAGCCAAGGTCAAAAAGATGAGCCAAGTGACTTTGACCTTGAGCTATCTGAGTGGAGAGAACAAGGACAATCAAGGCCGAGCGACCTTTTGTGACCCCGGCTCAGCGATATCGGGTTACATGTTGCCTGCCGAATAGGATCTACTTTCAGTCAGAAACGACATGAATCCGCAACGACATGATACCACAGAATCCGCAAGAACATGATACCACAGAATCCGCATCAATGATCCAACATGATTATATGCGAGTCACAAAATAACCATATCCAAGTCTTCACATAGGAGTGATATCAAGTCTTCACAGTCATATAGATATAAATAATGCAATGGGAGTCACGAATAACCATATCAAGGATCCAACATGATAACACGGAGTCAGGAATAATGATATCAAGGATCCTGCATGATAATATGGGAGTCATGAATAATCTGATATCAAGTCTTCACAGTGGTATAATGCAATGGGGGTCAAGAATAATATCATGGCTTCTATTGGACTGTAACAGGAACGATATCTAGTTCACATGGAAGCAATGTGAATAACCATTGATATCATTTCTTCACATGGACATCAGGAATGATATATAAAGGGGAACGATATCATGTCTTCACATTGAAGTAAGATAACTCAAATAACAATATCAAGGATCCAACATGATAACTTGAGAGTCATGAATAACAATATCATGACTTCACTTGGACTTACTGTAACAGAACGATATCATGTCTTTACATGGAAGTAACGTAACTCAAATAACAATATCAAGGACCCACATTATAACATGCCAGTCACGGATAACCATATCAAGTTTTTACATCAAAGAAATAACGGGAGTAGCAAATTAATAACCATACCAAGTCCTCACATGGATATCAGGAATAATGTAGGGGGAAGATATCATGTGTAATTACATGGAATTTGTAAGACTGACATGCCTGAAGCCATTTCTCTTTTATCACAAGTAAACTGAAGATGACAGACCCTGACTTTACGGAAGCATCAAGTGTCTTGCCAGAAATAATTCCACCTCATTTGCCCATCAAACATGGAAACTTGCTCAAAATGATGAAACCTTTGCACCAATGTCACAGATCAAGGCAAGGTCACTTTGGGAACAGATAAAAGAGAACAGAACTACAGAAGAACAGATTACAGGAGCTACAGGAGACTTTCCTGCCAAGGAGAACAGAACTACTGAGACTTTCCTGCCAACCTTCTCCTGACTCTGATTTGCACTGGTCTTAAATCTTCTCCCTGCTGAATATCCCAGACAACAGAGCGTCGAGTATGTCTTTGCTGTGAGAGAGGGTCATTCATTACCTTGCTCTCCGTTAGTAGGCCTCGTTAAGGCCCGAACGGTTCGTTAGCAGTTCTTTTCTTCATTTGATGACTGGTTAAGTGCAGCAAAGACACCCGACTGCACATATAGATGTGTGTGGGTTTGGGTGGGATGAGACATGGCTGTGTTGGGGGGGGGGGACAGATAGGTTAGATGTCAAATTTAGGGCAGAAATTTGCTGAATAAAAAGGAATCTTGCAAAAAGGTTTCATACATTATGTTTTTAATGGTTCTTGCCTTTGTCAGGACTTTTACATTTTGGGACAGTCCCTGGCTTTTATTGCCTGTTGTGGACATTTAGGTTTTGAGACAGTCCCTGGTTCCACACCTTGAGTTTTGAGACGGCCCAATTCGCCACATTGAGTTTTGACACGCCTAGTTCGCCACATTGAGTTTTGACACGCCCAGTTCGCCACATTGAGTTTTGAGACGGCCCAATTCGCCACATTGAGTTTTGACACGCCTAGTTCGCCACATTGAGTTTTGCGACGGCCCAGTTCGCCACATTGACTATATATATTCATAGCTTATTTGCTCTCGATCATTGCAAGGTCAGACTGACCTTGCACTCCTGCCCCTCGGGCAGAATTTCCTCAAAGATGCAGACAGAACGACGTCAAGCTTCTTATGAAAATTACTGTCTCCTTTAAGAACACTTCCTCAGATGTACAAATGTAAAATTAGTGTCTGCTTTAACAACACTCCTCAGATGCACAAATGTCTGCTGATTACAGAAGTGAAAATTTAGACACCTCTGCTGGGCAGAGAGAGAGAGAGAGAGAGAGCTGGGGAAACTTATGACTTATGTTATTCTTCTCAATTTCAAACCAGAAACGTAACTTCTGATGCCTCTTTGGTAACAAGGAATAACAAAAACCATTTCTTTATGTAAGTACGAATAGTCTCAAAACAAAGTACAGCCCAAAACTACTCTTAATTTTTTGTTGTGAAGTAAAAATGACTGGAAAATTCCAGTCATGAGTTTCAGCACCAAGGACAGACCCCATCCCAACAATTGCTACATACATGTAAGGGCTACAAATTCTGCCCCAACATGAACCAACCACAGCTGCAGTACCAATCGCACCAGCTAGAGGGCAGCGCTGAACAATGTCTGCTTCTGCCATTCCTAAGGTAGAAGTAAGGTGGCGCTTCAGTCCTTTATCTTTAAGCTCATACAATAACAAAGTAAGGGGGCAATTGCGTCCTAAATTTTAACGCTCACACAACAACCTACCATGACTTAAGGAAAAGTAAGATGGCAATTCTGTCCTTAATCTTTAACCTTGAACCAGAACCGCCCACTAAGTTAACCACAAGTTATTGTTCCTCTGCTGCTGACAATACATCTATCAGTTCTATAAAACTCAACAGTTTAACCAACCAGTGAGCAGCTTCATGCAATTCACGCAAAGTTTAAAGTTCTTATGTTTTTGTCCTTTACAAGTCCTGATTTAGGTCAGCTATGGAACCTGCCTATCGCCTTACATGTACATTTGGGATGTGAGTACAATGTGTTGTACAGTCATGTGTTGGAAACTAGAATACACCCCCCCCCTCCGACACACACACACATTTAAACGCTTAAAACCAACCAAGACAATCAAGACATACTTACAGAGACTCCTCTCATGAAGGTCAAGGTCATCTACAGTCAGCCCTTAAAGTTTCTCACCTACCTTTTTCCTCTTCAGGTTTTCTTGTTTAGACTTTCCCAACTTGTTACACCAGATCTCAGAACATTTCCAGTCAAATTAGGGCAAGAGAAAACTTCATGCTCTTTTTAAAATGCAGGGCTCAAAAATCTGAGGTTTGTAGCCACATAAAAATGCAAGGTCACCTTCAAACAGAATCCAAGATGGTGGCACTATCCTAAGATGCATTATGCATGGGTATGATGCATAAATTGCCTTGTGGGTAAACTGAATAGAATTTAGTTTCTCAGCTTTTTCTGTCTTAGAATGCTGTAACTGTTTCTGGTTAAATGCATTTTGCACAATTGTAGATCTAATTAAGAACTAGAAAGAAAGATCTGAGATCCAAGGAAACAAATTGGAGTAAACAATCACCATGACGATTGTACATTTTACTTGTAAACATCAATCATACAACATGTAAACAATCACCAGGTAACTTGTAAACAACCATCATGTAACTGGTAAACAACTACACACATATAATGTGTAAGTCATAATGAGTACTTTAAGCACATTTAACATGAGAAACACATTTCAGGCAAACAGAATTCAACACCATGGCAATTCTAACTGCTAAGCACCATGTTTATACATTTGTAACACAGCAAGAATCAAGCATCTCAGAGACGCAAAATCACCAGCGCGCAGCCAAGCAAAGAGTTCCCAGCACGATTCTCGATGTAGCCAGTGTGAAGCATGAGGGAAACCTGCTTAGTGAACTTCTGAGATGGACTACAGAGGAAAAGGCAGGGGTACATTAAGGGCTCTGAATACAACCCAGGGGCACAAAGTTTAGAAATTGGTTAAGTTACATTAGGTAGGAATTGGGAGAAAACAGTTTGCAATAATTTCTTGGACCTGCCAACTTTCGTTAAGCTAAAACGACTTGGAATTAAGTCCCCCTTTTCCAACTCTGCTGGTTTGTCCATCTCAAATTTTCACAGATCGCGCAAGAACAACGAAAACTCGTTAAGGACAAAGTCGTTAGTACAAGATCGTCGCTATGCTGCGCAATCCACCACACACGGTCGGAACATGGAACACAGACTTGGCCTTGTATGGCTCAGTACAGTCTGATTTGTGTCTCATACAGTAGATCAGTTCATGTTGCATTGATGTCAAAATACACTTGGATCAGTTTTTCTGCACACAAAATTCTTACTCCTCATAATGAGTAGAAAATTTAGTTTCAGCAGGGAATATTTCTAAAAACACAATACCTGAACCATTAGACAGGCTTGATTTGATTGGTCTATCAAATTACTAACATCTGATTTCACAATTATCAGTGTTTCTGATTGGTAAATGACATGTGACCCATCTCTGATTGGTCAGGTGTGTGGTTGGCCAGTACTTTTATAACACCATCTCTGATTGGTCAAACCATGTTTCCTGGTGTGTGGTTGGACGGCACTTTTCCAACGCTATCTCTGATTGGTCAAACCATGTGAATGCTAATCATTCATTCAAAACCTGGACACTCAGGAAAACCGACATGTTTCAGCAGATTTCAACAAGCACACGTTTACTCACCTACAGGTGTCAGCAAGGTCAGGAAACGGCAGTGTGAGACAACAGCGTGGGGGAAACGTCGGTGAGAGACAGCGTCATGGGGGAAACATCGGTGAGAGACAGCATCATGGGGGAAACATCGGTGAGAGACAGCATCATGTTGGCAGCACAGGGAGAGAGAGAAGAAAAGAAGAAAATCATGAAGGAATTGTAATTATTGACTTATCGTTATAGCAACCTTAAAACACACAGTCTTCTTATTAGATGGAAGTTTCATGTACATCTCTGTGTTATCTTAGACACTAAATATAAATCTGCAGTTCTGCATTTTGACACCAGAGGGAGCTTTTGTACTGCAGCATAAGGATTCCTCTGTACAATATTCCTACAGTAATACTAGGAGGGGGATGTACGGGGGAGGGGGGGGGAGACTGGACACACAGGATGAATAGGGGTCACCAGATCTGTCCAGACCAGAGTTATTATTTCCCGGCTGATCCCCACATATTGCAGTACAGTTTGACAAGCCTTTCCCTTTGCTAGTGACAGTTTGACAAGCCTCTCCTCTCGCTAGTGGCAGGCTGCTGTCAGGTATTGATTCAGGAGCACCTTATTACATGGAAGAGCGCAGAGCCCAAATTGGATCGGCTACAGCCGCTGGCTACTCCGGCAGCCCGGCTCCAACATAACCAGATTTGGCACCTTTCTGGCAACCAAAACGTTTCTGACGCACGAAACATTACTGTGGTGCCAAACACTTCTGACAAGCCAAGTGTTTCTGACGCCCAAAACATTTCTGACTGCGTTTTACACGCCAAATGCTTCTGATGCCCCAAAACGTTTCTGACAGGGTTTTACACAGTCTGTCTCCTACCTAGTCTCTGATGGATCTTTATTTTATGCACCAAATGTTTCTGACAGACAAGCAAATGGTGAGCTACCATAAAGCCCCAGGATCAGAGTGCAAGCTCATCTAACCCTCAGTATAGGGAACAAAAGACGATAAACGGAGAGATCTCCCTACCAATGTCTGATGGAGCTTTACATGCCAAACATTTCTGATGGGTTTTTACCCTCCAATGCCATAACCTGTCTCTCTCAGCAGTATCCCATACATGTGCAGTTCCATCTCTACCTGCCAGGGGGCATGACAAGACCATGCTTCAGCCCAGAGCTCACCAGGGCTGTACTTAAAACCTGGACGGACAGTTTTGTCAGTCTGCACCCTCAGCCAATTCTCCATTTATACAACATAAGGGAAGACTTCCTCCACCTTAACTAGCAGAACGTCAACCCACAGGACAGAGGCAAGTGGCGTGCTGCCATCAAGCCCCAGTTGTACTGTGCAAGCACGTCTAACCCTCGGAAGACGGGAAAAACAGGACAATCCAGATAGTGAGTGAGTGAGTGAAACACAAACACAGCCAACTGCCATGGTCCCTGGTCTCTACCTTGTCTGACCTCCACACTAAGATAAGCACTTCCCAAATTATCAGTAGATTTGGTTGCCTCCAAACCCCCTGTTACCATGGCAACGTGACCCTTGGCAACGTCCCGACAATCCCAGTGACCTGCCGTGATTTGGGGTCATCTCCATAACCTTGACTCGAGGGCCTGTTGACCTTCTGTCTGTCAGATGTAACTCGATCCTCAGACGCCATATCAGGCAGGGATTCCGAGCCGATGACTTTGAACTTAAGCCCCATCAGATATTGACAAAGGAAAGTTCAGGGTAATGACCTTCCAACTTCATGCACAAGTCATGGACTTCGTACAACGTTAAACATTACTCCAGCACAAAGGGCACAGGGATCAAATTTCAGAACAGGGATCAAATTTCCAACAACAACTGTTGCCTTCGATGATCTACGATCAGGACTGTCTGTAACCAACTTGTTTGTCCTGAACAGATTCTGATCGACTGAGGCACAAGTAGTAATGATCGGAATGGGGTGCTAGATATAGTTCTGTTCTATTTGCCAAGTCGCACACACACATACAGAGTCCTACTGAGTACAAATGTCTGTCAGGGCTCCAAGTTTTCCCCTCACAGCTAGAACCTCCTATCTCGCACAATCCCACCTTAATTACCTGGCTGCTATTAAGCAAAAGGGCACCAAAGCTTTGGGGAGTCTCTTCATTTCAGGCAGACTGGCAAAGACTCTCCCATAATAGGAAAGAAGAGGCTGCTAACATCACGCTTTCTCATAACGAACATTCAGCCAGAAGTAAACTTGTCCCTTATTAGCTGACAAACGTGGAGAAATAGCTGCATGTGGATCTCCAGAGCTCAACAAGTGTGTGTGTGCTAAAGCTCACGGGTTTGAATCAGTCTTTACTGGTTTCAACCAGTCCTTACCAGTTTGAACCAGTCCTTACTGGTTTGAGCCAGTCCTTACCAGTTAGAACCAGTCCTAACCAGTTTGACCCAGACCATACCGCTTTGAACCAGTCCTCACCAGTTTGAGCCAGTCCTTACCAGTTTGAACCAGTGCTCACCAGTTTGAGCCAGTCCTTACCAGTTTGAACCAATCCTTACCAGTTTGCACCAGTCCTTACCAGTTTACCAGTTTGAACCAGCCCTTACCGGTTTGAACCAGTCCTTGCAGCACTTTCTCCCCCTGTAGTGGCAGTCGAGCACCATGTCCTCCAGCTGGTGGCCTGCCCGGTCCTGCGCGTCCAGCAGACAGAAGGGCGGCGGATTTTCCTGCCAGGCCGTGGGGAAGGATGATAAGTTCGACAGCACGGCGAGGTTCTGTGGGTCTGTGAAGGCGGCGGTGGGGTTGGGCAGGGTCCGGTTGATGACTGGTTCCTGCCGGAGCGAGCGGTCGGCGTCCAGGTAGTTTAGGGACTGTCCGAGGTGCCAGAAGTCGCTGGTTCTGAGCCGGCTGAGGCGGTACTTGTTCAGGTTACAGATGGTTATAGCCGGGAACCGGTCGGTGTGGAAGGCTCCCTCGTCGATCATGGTGGAGTGGGGGTAGTCGAAGTACATCTGGATGTGGATGATCTTCATGTACAGGAACATGATGAGTCCCCAGGTGAACAGGACCGCCCAGACGGCGCGCTGGACCGTCCACGGACCGTACCCCGGCGGGAAGACGTGCCAGAACCCGTGGGCCGTCGTGCTGCCAGCGAACTGCGAGATGTGAGACTTACGCTCTCTCCCGTCCCGCTCGGCAGGCTGGATCGTGTTGTTGTTCAGCGTTGCCATGGTGTTGCTATAGTGACGGGAGCTCAGGCTCACGTTGCAGCTCTCGTCCCCGTCGTAGCTGCTGGGGCTGTCGGCATGGCAACCGTTGGCATGGCAACCGTCTGGCTCCTGCCGCTTGTCGTTTTTCCCACGTACGGACTCGGAGTCGGAGAACTCCTCGGGCGCGTCGAGCTTCGCCATCATGGTGGCCAGCAGGGAGTCCAGCTGGGCCGGGTCTCCACGGTAACCATCGCCGTGGAGACCGGCGGGGTCGTCGATGTCCGGGTCGTGAGCAAAGACGGCGAGCGTGTTAGAGGTCAGGTCGGAGGTCAGCGGCGCGCCGAACGGCAGGAAGTTCTCTCCTGGTTGCACGGCAACCGTCGTCGTGGAGACCTGCGGCCGACGCCCGAGGAGCCTCCGTAGAACCTTCTTCATCGCAACTTCTTAAACACACAGCTTCTTAAACAGCTACTAGATGCTGAAGGAGCTCGGAGACTTTCTTAGATCAAGAAGCTTCTTGATGAAGGTGCTGATCCTCAGACTTGGCTTGAGGCAACACAGTTCCTCAACTGTAGTCCAACCAACATTTACATCAATCTCACCACACAGCAATGTGCCACGTTTGTTGATACTCCTGCCAAGAAGCCTGCTTTTGGTACCACCGATGCGTTAAACAATCATTATGGCACAATTATACTGGCAGCCAGCCCGCCCACTACCCTGGTATCACTGATGTGGCCAGACAAGAACACCACCCGTACCCAACAGCTAATCACCCTGCAGGCAGCTAAGTTATGTCCTACAAACAACATTATCAAACTCTAATCACGTTATCAAACTACATTCTTCATAAAACCGATCAGAATTAGATTCCCAAGTCAATCTGAGAGGAACCCCTTAAATAATAGATCACAACGCAGCTTCTGATTCAATCATTGAGAAACCTTTTTTATGAAAATGGCAATTAACGAGGTAGAATGTACGTTTCTGTTGCCTGATATTAACCCTGTCCCCTGTGACTCATCTAATGGGCTTCAGACTTGTCTGAAAACAGGATATCGGAGAGGAAACTCACAGAACAGCAAAACTTTTCTACCCCTGAAAACTTTCCTGAGCCCTAAAACATGATCTCCAATAGAGAACTCACCAGAAAACTCACAGAGAAACTCACCAGGGTGCAGGTGTAGCTACTTACAGGTGTGAACAGGTGAATAACAGGTGTGACCAGGTAACTTACAGGTGTGAACGTGTTTGATGTTACTTACAGGTGTGAACATGCTGTCGTTGCAGGCTCGGCCCTGGTACGTGCATTTCTTCACCATGTCCTTTACTTACAGGTGTGACATGGTTACAGGTGTAGTTAATTACAGGTGTGAAGGTGTTTGATGTTACAGGTGTAGACAGGTACTTACAGGTGTAAACTGGCTGTCGTTGCAGGCTCGTCCCTGGTAGGTGCATTCTTCACCATGTCCTTTAAGTCATGCCCTGTGCGATTCAGCATGTCCGCCATTGACACGTTCACGTGACCCTCGGGAGAAAACTTGGCCAGTTCTAAGNAGCAATGTGCCACGTTTGTTGATACTCCTGCCAACAAGCCTGCTTTTGGTACCACCGATGCGTTAAACAATCATTATGGCACAATTATACTGGCAGCCAGCCCGCCCACTACCCTGGTATCACTGATGTGGCCAGACAAGAACACCACCCGTACCCAACAGCTAATCACCCTGCAGGCAGCTAAGTTATGTCCTACAAACAACATTATCAAACTCTAATCATGTTATCAAACTACATTCTTCATAAAACCGATCAGAATTAGATTCCCAAGTCAATCTGAGAGGGACCCCTTAAATAATAGATCACAACGCAGCTTCTGATTCAATCATTGAGAAACCTTTTTTATGAAAATGGCAATTAACGAGGTAAAATGTACGTTTCTGTTGCCTGATATTAACCCTGTCCCCTGTGACTCATCTAATGGGCTTCAGACTTGTCTGAAAACAGGATATCGGAGAGGAAACTCACAGAACAGCAAAACTTTTCTACCCCTGAAAACTTTCCTGAGCCTTAAAACATGATCTCCAATAGAGAACTCACCAGAAAACTCACTGAGAAACTCACCAGGGTGCAGGTGTAGCTACTTACAGGTGTGAACAGGTGAATAACAGGTGTGACCAGGTAACTTACAGGTGTGAATGTTTGCTGTTACTTACAGGTGTGAACATGCTGTCATTGCAGGCTCGTCCCTGGTAGGTGCATTTCTTCACCATGTCCTTTAAGTCATGCCCTGTGCGATTCAGCATGTCGCTCATCGAGACGTTCACGTGACCCTCGGGAGAAAACTTGGCCAGTTCTAAGACGGCCTCCTCGCGGTGGTCCAAGTAAGGCAGGCCGTGAGGCTTGAGCGTCTTGTTCTTGTGGAGGAAGCCGAGTTTATGTCCCCAGGTGTACAGGTCATCCGAGGTGAGCTGTGAAACCCGATAGGTGTTGAGGTTACAGATGGTCACGGCGGGGAAGAGCTCGATGGCGGACTGCAGGTGGAGTTTGGTGGAGATGGGGAAGCTGAAGTAGGCCCAGAGGTGCACGGCCGCCCAGTACAGGAACACCAGCATCATCACCAGAACAGTCATTCCCCACAGGCTCCTCCGCTCGTCCCAGCCTTTACTCTCCTCTGGGAACACGCGGGGAAGGCCGTGCAGGGAGCAGTTGTTCGCAAAGTGGGTCAGGCTAGAACGTTTGGTCAGAACGGTCTGGTCCAAACGCTTGGTCAGCTGCTGCCGCGGTTCTGTCTGCTGTTTCCAGCTTGTTTTCGGGTTTGTCTCGTGGCTTGTGTCTGCCTCTGCTTTTGTCATGATGAGGCAGTTCTTCATGTCCTTTTTTTGGCTAGTTTCTGCTTTCTCCTTGTCTGCCTCTGCTGCCATGATGAGGCAGTTTTTCATGTCGTCAGCTGGCAGGGCCGAGTCTCGGAACGCAGCAGGGGGGGCGATCACTGTCGTGTCAAGGTCCCCGGAGTTAAACCGCAGCCACCCCAAACCTCTGTGCTTCAGACCCATTAACCCTCTACCGGTTATAGGATTAACCCTCCACACACCGAAGTGGCCAGATTAACCCTCCACACACCGAAGTGGCCAGGTCTCCACTGGTTACAGGATTAACCCTCCACACACCGAAGTGGCCAGTTCTCTACTGGTTACAGGATTAACCCTTCACACACTGAAGTGGCCAGTTCTCTGTTCTCTGTACTGGTTACAGCAGGAAGAAGGTTAGCTCAGTCCTGAACAGTCAGTCCTGAAGAGTCTGTCCTCAAAACAACAGCAACAGCAGAGGACAGAAGTCCAACTGGTGCAAATCCTCAAGGTTTGCCCCACCTTCAGACGGCCTTTACAAGATGCTGAATCCTACAGAAGTTCCTGTTATGGATCCTTGGGACTGGATGGTGCCTCCCACAAGGTAAGAAACAGAAAGAGATCGTTCTCTCTCTCACAACTTGCTCTCCTGGCTGAGAGGTTCTCTCCACTCAGTCTGAGATGCTGAATCCTACAGAAGTTATGGATCCTTGGGACCGGATGGTGCCTCACACAAAGTAAGAAACACAGAGAGGACGTTCTTCTTGCTCTCCTGAAGCAGTTTCTTCTCTGTCTTCTCCATCTGAGATTCTGACCCTAAGATGTTACAGTTCCTTAAGAACGGACGCTGGCTTCAGTGTAAGAAACGCGGAGCGACCGCTCTCCACAAGATAACTGCAAAAATGTGACTGAGAATCTGAGGTGTTTGGTCTAGCTTTATGCATGAAGTTCCAATATTGCTGTGTTATTGTGTTAGAGTTGTCCTGACCAGACTAAGTGCTCTTTGGTGTGGTGGGATGGCCTTCAGATAATTGGCTATTAATGGCATAACGAGGGGAAATGGGAAAATGTCCGCTTTATAAGACATGTAAAGTGGTCATACCCAGGACAATCTGATTAATTAATGGACTTGACATTGGGTGTCTGTGTGTGTCATAGGGTTGGGGTGTTAAAGGGGGCAACATGGCAAGTTGAGGGTGTGAAAGGGGGTAACATGTTTGTTTGCTTGTGTGTGTGTGTGTGTGTGTGTGTGTGTGTGTTTGTGTACGTTACGGTAGTGAACATGTCCACACAGCACGGCCTGCCCCGAAACTTGCACCTCCTGACGATGTCTTTGAGCTGATGCCCTGTTCGGTTCTGCAGCTCGGCTAGACTGTGGTTGTTTGTTTGTTTGTTTGTGTGTGTGTTTGTGTTTGTTTGTTTGTTTGTGTACTTACGGTAGTGAACATGTCCACGCAGCACGGCCTGCCCCGAAACTTGCACTTCTTTACGTATGTCAGTCAGCTGATGCCCTGTTCGGTTCTGCAGCTCCGTCAGACTGCCGTTGGTGACATTGCCCAGCTGGCTGAAGTCTGCCAGGCGCTGGATGGCCTCCAGTCTGTTGTAGTCCAGGTCCCTGTTGCTGGGTGCCTTGAGTGAGCGGTTTGGGTGCAGATAGCCGAGCGAGCGCCCCAGGTGGTAGAAGTCCTGGTTGGTCAGCGCGGAAAGTCGGTATTTGTTCACGTTGCAGAAGGTCACGGCGGGGAAGAACTGTGATTCATCGCCCTCGTCGATGTGCGTGACGGCCGGGTAGCTGAAGTACACCAGGATGTGCGTGATGCTCCAGTACAGGAACAGCCCCATCATCGCCGTGACGACAGCCAACCACAGCGCTCGCTGCACGGTTATCCCGTCCCCATCCTCCGGGAAAACCTTGTTTAAACCGTGGAGCGTCGAGTTGTTCGCAAAGTGGGTAAAATCCGATGCTTCAGTTCTCCATCCTCGTCCTTCACCTTAGCAACAGTTTCCATGGCAACAGGCCTGGTTGCCTGGATACCGTTCAGGACGATGCGTTGCCGGGGAAACGTGATGGGTTCGGCTGGATGGAAGCTGGCACCCCCCGGCCCAAAGGTGGTTTGGCCCGGGGCGAGGTACACTTTGGGCCGGATGGATCCAGTGGTGAATCCAGCTGCGTAGGGTGATCCGGTGGGATTTGGTGATCCAGTGATGTAGGGTGATCCTGTAGGATTTGGTGATCCTGAGGGAAAGACTGATCCAGCCATGTACATGTAGGGAGATCCTGTGTGGCTGCTGACGCTGGATCCTGGGCTGAGATCTGCCTGGTGCTGCAGAGACGCCAGGATCTCCAGAGGGTCCATGGCTGCTGCAGGGGCCTCACGGGACATGGCTGGTAACGGTGTGGACAGCTGCGATTCTCAAGGAAAATGTCCCACTGCAGGTTTAACTTAGCTTTCAGAGACTTGGGGAAAGCTGTGAGAAAATGTTCCACTGTGCAAGGGTATATAGCTTACAGAGATTCAGAGGATGCTGTGAGTCCCTAAACACCAGCCAAATGTTGTTAGTAGAAAGCTGTGATTCTCGGGGAAAATGTCCACTGCAGGTGAGCTTACACAGATCCGGGAGAAGCTGTGATCACTGAGAAAAATTAATGTTCCTCTGTGCACAGTTTGGCTTACAGAGATTTGGAATTAAGCTGTGATTCTCTGGGAAAATATTCCACTGCGGAATGACAGGTGAATCTGCAGAGATCCGGAGAAAGCTTTGAACGGTGGACGTTGTCCCATGGAACCAGCAAAAACACCAGCCACCAAACCCTGGCACAAACTGCTGGGACTTGTTGCCTTGGCTGGAAATGTTCCACTGCGGGTTAGCTTTAAGCTTACAGAGATCCAGAGAAGGCTGTGACAAAATGTTCCACTGTGCTCGGGTTAGCTTACAGAAATCCACTGCAGATCAGTGTAGTAACAGAGATCCAGAGGATGCTGCAAGTCCCTAAACACCATGCAGACACCAATCCTTGACACACACGCCTGCCACTTGTTGCCTTCACCGAGTTGTTCCTTTAGTTAGTAGCTCCTGTTGTAAGGAAAAGTCCCGAAGCTCAGCAGTGCTGGAAACTCTCTTGGGTAAGGGAGCCTCTACCTTTCAGCAGCCAGCAGTAAACATTAGCCAAAGGCCCTCCTTCAACTTCCCAGTACCTTCTTGTCAAAACAAATAAATTATTGGTGAATCTCCAACCAGGTACAACCAGTCCAAGCCTGGTCAGCGGGAATCAAACCCCGAACCCAACAACAAGCGCTGGTTGTACCAGTCAGCAGAAATGCTACACTGTGTCAGGAACAGTGTGTCAGGAATGCTGTGTAAGTGTGTAGGAATGTTACAGTTGCTGTAATTGCTGTTTATCACATTAGAGAATAAATTATGCAGACGGGTGCGTAAGTAAAGTTCAGGGTGTCAGATCCAAGACTACTGCACAAGGATTTAACTGGTGGTAATCAGATTGTTATTTTACCCCTTACTGTCACATCTTGTGTCGTATAGTATATTATTGTAGAATGTAAAGCTATTCAGACACTGACTGCTACCTGGCTTTAGCAATGAGCTGAGAGTACAGGCTCTAACTGATAATCAGGTTGAAAAACATTTGGTTCATTGGGTAAACCAAACCTTAGTAAGGCAAGCACATTATTGCAATCATGCTCAAAGAGCCAGGGATAGCAGACATAGTCATAACACAGTATAGACACACACACAGACAGACAGTCACACACAGCCATATGTCACCATGCTAATGGTTGTGGAAAGAACTTTTAAACTTTTTACCTCTTACTCTAATATCCTTTTGATGTCTCAAGCAGTGAGTAAACAAATGTTCATTTCCACACAATTTCTCTGACCTGAACATTACCTTAAAGTTCAAGTCCTTCCCCCGTTGTAGTCTGAAGTGTATTTAAATCCTCCCCATTGACAAAGCGGCCGTATTGGTGACACTGCGCATGTTTACTACCAGGCAGATATACCTGCCATTACCCAGCTGTGGGGCAGCCTGGCTGAATATTGCCGTTTGATAGCCGAGTTGACGTTACGAACCATTGCTCCGTTTGTCACTTAAGCCCCGCGTTGGAAGCCAATCTCATAAAAATGGCAATCTTCTGCGTTTGTCATCGTTGTGACGACCATTTATTCTGTAATAGTTCTTCGGTTCTGTCATCGTCATGCCAACCATTTATTCTGTAATGGTTCTTCGGTTCTGTCATCGTCATGCCGACCATTTATTCTGTAATGGTTCTGTGGTTCTGCACAGTTCTGCAGACAATGGACAATTCAGCGTGCCCATCACATTAATAGTGGGACATCAGCCAAGTTGCCGCCCTGAACTCCCAAAATCTCACACTATGGCTCTAGGACTAAATTAACCAGGCCACACATATACATGAACCCAACAGGCTACAATTCCAGCCTAAAACATTGTACAAGAACTTGCCCATCAAGTTGATGGTGGGATCAGCCAAGATGCTGCCTTGAACTTCAGTCTCCCATAACTGAAGCTAAGACTGAACTAACCAGGCCACAATTCCAGCCTTCTCCTATAGGAGAACCTGACCATCAAGCAAATGGTAGATCATCAGCCAAGAGGACACCCTGCACTTCTGTCCCCTGCAATTTCACACTAATAAGACACAAGCTACACAATCTACATGTAACTAATCAAATAGACACGAACTATCCAGACACTTGCCAACTAACCACCAGGAACTAACTAGACCACCTGCCAACTATGGGGGGGGGCGGTTAAACTAAATTAAAGTTGAAATATGCAAATTACTGTTTCTGTAAATGCAGACAGCAGAGAAGACAGAAACTTCGGGTCTGTCCTCTGTAATTGGTGCCTGAAGAGAAATGCGGGGACTGTCCGCCATAATTACTGCCTGTGCCACAATTTCACGCCTTGTTTCTCCTGCCGACAGGGCCAACAAATCAGTCCTGACCAATCACAAATCAGCTTAAGGCTTCCATTTGCAGTCCTGACCAATCACAAATCAGCTTTTAAGATTCCTGACCAATCACAAATCAGATCCTGACGGGCCTGACCAATCACAAATCAGCACCTGGCAGCCCTGACCAATCACAAATCAGCACCTGGGAGTCCTGACCAATCACAAATCAGCTATTGGGAGTTCTGACCAATCACAAATCAGCTCCTGGGAGTCCTGTCTAATCACAAATCAGCTCTTGGAAGTCCTGGCCAATCACAAATTAAAAGAAAATGAAAGAACTGATGCATCAATGTTATTAGTTTCCCTGATGGTGATATTTGCTGGTGACATCAGGGCCCTGCTCATGTTATTTCCTGTCTCTAACATGATTAAATCCTACAGAAATCAGATTACTGCCATCAGCTTTCAACACGGAGCTAATATTTGATAACCTTTAGTCCATTACATGACTGATGCATGCTGAAATGGAGCCAATCTTCTGCTATAAACCGGAAGGCTGAAGTTTGTAAATGGACTTTGATGTGCAGCTGACAACGTGCACAAAAACCTGGGCAACTTTCTCGCAACTGTGATGCTTGTTGCTAAGACTAGTACGAAAGTTTGACTAAGTCTGTGCAAGACTGTTTCTAAGATCCTTAGCAAGATACTTAATGTTTTCTAGCCAAGAAAAATCTTTTGGATTTTGATGTCATTATGTATCATCAAAATCCAGTATGGTGGATGTTTTCCATTTGGATACATGTATTATAGGTATCATGCTTGAGGACCTGTGTGTACCTGAGTGTGTACCTGAGTGTGTACCTGAGTGTGTACCTGAGTGTGTACCTGAGTGTGTACCTGTGTGTGTACCTGTGTGTACCTGTGACCAAGAGGACCCATATTTGTACCACTGCCACCCAAGCTCCAGGCTTAACTCTTATCGCCCTGCACACCTTCCCATGCCTGACAGACATGTACCTGTGCTGTACCTGTACCTGTGTGTGTACCTGAGTGTACCTGAGTGTGTACCTGTTTGTACCTGTGACCAAGAGGACCTATACTCCTGAGCTGGAGGCTTAACTCTTATCGCCCGGCACACCTTCCCATGCCTGACACACATGTACCTGTACCGTGCTTGGGACCTGTGTACCTGTGTGTGCCTGAGTGTACCTGTGTGTACCTGAGTGTTCCTCTGTGTACCTGTGACCAAGAGGACCTATATCCCTGAGCTGGAGGCTTAACTCTTATCGCCCGGCACACCTTCCCATGCCTGACAGACAACCATTGATCTCCCCGACCTTGGAGCTTATTGATCAGACAGGCGGAAACCGTTCAGTCTCCAGGCTGGGCTGCTGGGCTGCCTCATCGCCCGGCAGTTTCCTGTGCAAATCTGCCCTGTGCAACCACACACATCAGCATAAATCTCTCCTGCTGCAGCCACACACATCAGCACAATCATGTCTGGCAAATCCAGGCAGCTACTCTCACTAACATGACAAACCCTGGATATTTCATGGGATGTAAGGTGAACTCCAGTACCCCCAGTTGCTTGGTCAGACAGATGGAAACCATTCAATCTCCAGAGCCAGGGTGCCTCATAAACCTGCATTTTCCTGCACAAATCTGCCCTGCTCCAACCACACACATCAGCACAATCTTGTCTGGCAAATCCCGGCAGCTACTCTCACTAACATGACAAACCCAGGATATATGGTGTGGGATGTTATGTGAACTCCAGTACCCCTGCAGTTGCTTGATCAGACAGGCTCCAGCCACACACATCATAGAACTGATAGTTTCCTGTGCAAATCTGCCCTGCTCCAACCACACACATCATCGCAATCATGTCTGTGGAAACCAGGCAACTAAATTCAGTAACATGACAATCCCAGGATATGGCAGCTACTCTCACTAGCATGACAAACCCAGGATATATGGCGTGAGATGTAAGGTGAACTCCAGTACCCCTGCAGTTGCTTGATCAGACAGGCAGAAACCGTTCAGTCTTCAGAGTCAGGGTGCCTCATTGTCAGGCAGTTTCCAGCCACACACATCATAGTCTGATAGTTTCCTGTGCAAATCTGCCCTGCTGCAACCACACACATCAGCACATTCATGTCTGGGGAAACCAGGCAGCCATACTCAGTAACATGACAAACCCAGCATATGGCGTGTGATGTGAACTCCAGTACCCCTGCAGGTGCTTGATCAGGCTGAGCTGCCAGGGTGCCTCATAAACCGGCAGTTTCATGCACAAATTTCCCCTGTGAGGGTCTCATACCAGAGAGCTATAAGAGAGTGTCATTCTTTTCACTAGACAGCTTTTATACATTATACATAAGAGTCCCATTCCTCAAACCAGAAAGCTGCGTGGGTCTCATTCCTTATAGTAGAAAGCCATACAAGTCTCATCCCTTACACTAAAATACTATGAGTCTTGTCAGTGAAGGTTAGACATCCAGGTAATAACATCCACAAAGAAACATTTACTCAAGAAAAAGGATGTGATATAATTGTAAATTGTATCCAGTTGCTTGAGTAACTGTTTATTTTTTTGCCTAGAAGTGTTTCACTCCTCATACCAGAAACCTGTGTGGGTCTCATTCTTTATACAAGCCAGCTTACGATAAGACTCTCAAGTTGCTTATACCAGAAAGCTCCTAGAGTCTACTCATACTCATTGTCCCAGAAAACTGTGAGGGTCTTATTCCTTATATTAGAAAGCTATTTATAGATAATTATACATTGTGTCATTCTCATTCTCCCAGAAAGCTGAGGGTCTTATTTCTTATATTAGAATGCCTTATATTAGAAACCTATTTATAGATATACATTGTACATAAGAGTCTCATAGCTTATACCATACATGTATATTATTTGATCAAGCATCTCATTGCTTATATTCATACCATGAAGCTCCCAGAGTCTACTCATTCTCCCAGAAAGCTGAGGGTCTTATTTCTTATATAAGAAAGCTATTTATAGATAATACATTGTACATAGAGTCACATTGCTTATAGCAGAAAGCTCCCCAAGTGTACTTATGAGATGGATCGGCTGACAAACCCACACCTGTCTGCTGACCTACAGAAGTCCCAGGTGTACATAGCAGGGTTCTCAGGTATGCGCAGGTGTGTATGACTTGGTTCTCAAGACCTCAGTGATAATAAAGACAAACTACCTGTTCATGTGCATTATGTCTGCTAAAGCTGGTGTGTTAAAGGGCGGTTATACCGGCTATACAGATACAGAAGCTGGTGTGCTTTACTGAAGGACAGCTATATAGGACCTCGGTGATAATGAAGACAAACTACCTGTTCCCGTACATTATGCCTGGCTTCTGCAGGTGTCAAACATCCATCAGATAGTTTGGGCTGACAACACATCTGACAAAACTACAGCAATACGAGGCTGCTGTATTGTAACAGTTGTAGACCCCTGCCACAAATTGGTTCAATATTGAGACCCCCCCTCCAACATTGATACATATAGTACAGAGGAATCCTGTTCTTGCAGTACATTGCAGCTGGTTTTGGTTATGTCCAAACACAACTCTTGCTAGTATTTTGAGATGGGCCATTGCATAGCCAGTATTTATCTAAGAACTAGGCTCAGGGATGCATTTCCCTTCAGTGTAAAGCAAAAGTTTACTTACCTGTGATGCAAAAGAACAGGAGTTGTGATACAGACAGCAGGACAGCAGGCCATCCAGGATAGCACAAGGTCATCCAGATGGAACAGCACAAGGTCAGCACAGCAGCATGGCAGGACAGCACATGTGGAGAAAGGACAGCAAGGTCAGTCTCAAAAAAGTTATGTCCAACACAAGGGATTGGACCTACCCAAAGTTCATTCCTTGACAAAGACTTGAGTTGTACAGTGGAAAACTTGAGTCGGAAATTACAGTTTAAACTGCTTCATTATAACATTTTGAACAGTTTGAGACTTCATAGTGTTGTACAAGGTCTGCAAGTGTGCCACAATGCTTGAAGGGATCTGAATATCATCGGTCGACCGTATTGGTCGGGGTTATACCGCCCCTTACGAGGTGACATACCCTTTCGTTAGCTTAATACAAGACGGGGTTCACCACGCCTCCGTCCGGGTGATGATGTAATCACCATCTGTGGTGATGTAATCACCATGTGGCTGATACGGAACAGAGGTTCGCCAGGCCTCCATTCGGGTGATTTGAAGTGAATCACCAACTCCATACAGTAGTGTTTGTACCATCGCACACCGGGGCATGCCCCTACTCTTTTTCGAAAGGTGTGGTGGGATCTTTAACGTGCGTGGGGTGTGGCTCTCCCCAAACACGGGACCTCCATTTAACGTCCTATCCGAGGGACGTCCCTAGCCGAAGCTAGGTACTCATTTCCACCTGAGTGAAGTGAGGAAAGTCGTGTAAAGTGCCTTTCCCAAGGGCACAAGATCGGTGACAAGGTGGGGTTCGAACCCACGACCTCTGGGGTGTGAGCCGAACGCGCTACCGATTGCGCCACACGACCCCACTCTGAATATACTGTTACTGTAAACAGTAGTTCCAACTATTAATAGTCTTGAAACATCTGTGTGTATGTACATTATTATAGATATTATCAGCACTGATGCTGTCCGTGGTACTGAAACATGAGTGCGTAGGTTCTGCCCTGCAGTTCCTGTATATTCTGCCAGAGGGAGCCCTGCAGTGCCTGTAGCTGCTGCTAGAGGGAGCCGTTTCTGTATTTACAAGTGAGAGAGAATGGATACCGATATCACTGACTGCTTTAAGATTTATGAAGAAGCATAAAAGGCTGAAACCCTTGTCAGGCCCCTCTGTTGGTAATCCATATTTTCTGCGGAGGCAACTTTTGACATCTGGGTAGTTTGTATTAGGTTAGTTCCTGCCCTCGTATCGAGGCTGCCCTGTTCAATAAAGTTATTAGGAAAGCAGACCCCAAGTATGCTACTGTCAAGGCTGGGTCCCGCTGGCATTACTACATGTAAAGGACCTATGTAGTATGTATACAACTCCTCATTGTACTCTTTAGGAATATAGTATAGTGTAGCTTACGTTAAGAGGTGTACTAGTAACTGTTCTTAGTTAGTTCTATTCAACATTTTGTCCGACATGATACCCGTTGAAATTATATGTAGAATCTTGATAGACTGATACCAGCTAGTAATCTTATTATTATCTGCCATACATTGTACCTGTTACAATCTTTGAATGTGCAATAAACTTTGACTTTGTAAAATTGCGCTACTGCCCTTGTCTGGGTAACATCCTGATTTTGCTCCCCTATGCTAAATATTTTCTAGTGTGTAGTAGTAAAATCCGGATGGAACTCAGGCTAGGGTAGCTACCCAGTATTGGCACAACACAGCTATGCACCAGTACTGGCACAGCAGATCAGGACACAGCTATGCACCAGTATTGGCACAACAGATCAGGACACAGCTATGCACCAGTACTGGCACAACAGAGCTATGCACCAGTATTGGCAGGACAGAGCAGGACACAACTATGCACCAGTATTGGCAGGACACAACTATGCACCAGTATTGGCAGGACAGAGCAGGACACAGTCCAGCACTTAAAGAAAATGAGAAAAGTCCATCAGAGGAGCAGGTATTGATCGAGTGACTTGGTCACTTTCCTGGCTCATGCTTTACTGTCAGACGGGGGATATTTACGGCACTCAGGATTAATCTGGTCACTAATATCCACCAGCAACTCTCTCCCCAAGGACTCAACGTCTCAGGCACAGATGGTGTAAGACAGGAACAGTGTCTCAAGACAGGAACAGTGTCTCAAGACAAGACAGGAACAGTGTCTCAAGACAGGAACAGTGTCTCAAGACAGGAACAGTGTCTCAAGACAGGAACAGCTTCTCAAGACAGGAACAGCTTCTCAAGACAGGAACAGCTTCTCAAGACATGACAGGAACAGTATCTTGGCTGGTTAGGCCAAGAAGCATGATGATAGTATGTGCAGTTAGACTTTTATTAGTGGTTTGTTTTTATTTGGCTATTTCCATATGTTATGCATTTTGTAGTGGTAGCAGAGACAACAAAGAAAATGTAAAGTTTGACATTTTTTTATTAGCATAAAAATTAGTAGCATAAAAATTAGTATGCAGTTCTTCAGGGAACTCAGAGCTAGTGGTTTGTTCTAACTAGATTCTAACTTTGCTACCAGCCTCTTTCCTTGTTTTTCTACTTCTACAGACAAAACCAAGATTAGATCATTCCTTGAAAATAATTGAGAATATTTCAAACCTCCTCAGACAGCTGAAATTGCTTCTCATGTGTTCAAATGTTAAGGTTTTAAATTACAGCGATGTCACAGATCGAGTTACAAGTTAAGGTTTTAAATTACAGCAGTGATGTCACAGATCCAGTTACAAGTTAAGGTTTTAAATTACAGCGGTGTCACAGATCGAGTTACAAGTTAAGGTTTTAAATTACAGTGGTGATGTCACAGATCGAGTTACAAGTTAAGGTTTTAAATTACAGCAGTGATGTCACAGATCGAGTTACAAGTTAAGGTTTTAAATTACAGCAGTGATGTCACAGATCGAGTTACAAGTTAAGGTTTTAAATTACAGCAGTGATGTCACAGATCGAGTTACAAGTTAAGGTTTTAAATTACAGCGATGTCACAGATCGAGTTACAAGTTAAGGTTTTAAATTACAGCAGTGATGTCACAGATCGAGTTACAAGTTAAGGTTTTAAATTACAGCGGTGATGTCACAGATCGAGTTACAAGTTAAGGTTTTAAATTACAGCTGTGATGTCACAGATCGAGTTACAAGTTAAGGTTTTAAATTACAGCTGTGATGTCACTATCGTATTACGACAGTTAGGAACCGGAATTGAAGCACAGAAGATCACCTCCCCGACTCCTGATTAAACTACAGGGAAATTAACTTCCCTCCAAGTCTTCAATCAGCCAAGAAAACGCTCAAGATCCCTGCCATATCGCAAGACTCAAGATTAAGACTCGGTTATCACTTATACTGCCGCGCCTTGAGGCCAATCGTGTCTTTAAGTAAACCTGCGAACATCTTCCAGCAGCCAAGAAACAATAACCATTCCTTCATCAGATAAGACGCGATAAGACATACACGAGCCTTGGGAAATACGTCTTGCAGATTAAAGACGGTAAATCTAACATGGTTGCTGAGGCTCATGAGAAGGAATTTCTAAGGAGTGATGAACAGTTCTTTTCTTAAGTCTTAATTCATCTCCAGTTGCTTTTAAAAGAGAGAAGAAATCTTCAAGTCATAGATTAGATAGAATGTACTTTCTAGTAGTTCCTAAGACATTTATATCCTTCTTTCCTAAACTAGTACAGTAACTATGTTACTGAGTATTTTATGCATGAAACATTATACTGCGATATATGCATTTAGCCCCATATCATGGGCATGAACATGCAAATAAAAGTTGTAAAAAATTCCGCACAAGGAAAAAGACCTGGAGGAAGATTCCATATTAAGGTAAAAATTCCAGTCTTGTTTCTGACCTGCTGAGAAAAATTGTCTCCTCACGATTCTTGTCAGCCCGACCTTCTCAGCGCTGACCTTCAGTCTGAGACACCAACCTTACAGGCAAGAGGTCAAGTTCACGGGAACAACAATCTTAGCAGACAGGCAAGAGGTCAAGTTCAAGGGAACAACAATCTTAGCAGACAGCCTAGCCTAACAGACAACCTAGCGGGCATCTTAGCACATATTCTAGCCTATAGCAGGCAGCTTAGTAGACATCTAGCCTAGCAGGCAGCTTAGCAAATAGCACTACTGAGCCATTAATAAACCTACACCTACACTCAGTTGTGCAGAAAACTATGGGTAATTTTGTTCTATTTAGTTCAGTTCTACAGTTCTATAGAACACACTACAGGTATATATGAGCCGAGTTTTACAATCTATAGAACACCACGGGCACATTCTACAGTTCTACAGAATACTAGGGGTACATATGAGCTGAGTTCTACTGTAACAGTTCTACAGAACACTGTAATACAGGACCTGGTACATATGAGAGTTCTACAGTTCTACAGAACACTATAAGTGTACATTGCGTCCCCTGGTAGCGTTTGCTGACGTGGTGTGTAGCCAGATTGATCAGTTTGCCAGGAGAAGCATTACGCCCAGCTTGTATTGACATTACGCACATTAAAACCAAACCGATGGCAAACCCATTGCGTCCAAACGACCCTTGGGTGATCACAAACGTCTTTTGTGTCCCGCGAAGCTCAACAAAATCCCGCCGTATCGACTAAACAGTCGGGCCAAGGCCACGTCCGTAACAACTTTTACAACTTGTCTGCAACTCCTGAACTTTCTATGTCTCCCCCGGCATCTCATTTGTCCCCCATCCACAAGTCTTTAAACTCACATCAGATAGACATGAGTTGGACCAAGCACAACCACAGAATACTGGCCTCGCATATCACATAAAATACTGTATCTGCATGGTACTGGCCATATATGGTCGTGGGCTGGTTGTGCCATATATGGTTGTGAGCAGAAATATCATCATATATGGCAGTTTTATTTAAACTTTGTGGCAGATTTTGTCTACTTAAATATGACATAATTTGTGGCAGTTTTCGTGGCATAATTTGTGTCAGTTTCTGCGACATAATTTGTGTCAGTTTCTGCAAGTAGGTTAAATATTCTGCAACATAATTTGTTGCAGTTTCTGCGACATAATTTGTGGCAGTTTCTGCGACATAATTTGTGGCAGTTTCTGCGACATAATTTGTGGCAGTTTCTGTGGCATAATTTGTGGCAGTTTTGGCAGCAGATTTTGTCTGAACGCATCACAGGTGAAGCGAGCAGTCTCCCCGGGGACACTTTGTGGCAATTTTGTGAGATAATTTGTGGCAGTTTTTGTGGCAAGTTTTGCGGCAGATTTTGTCTGCACGCTCCGCAGGTGAAGTGAGGAGTATTCCGTGGGCTATTACTGCGTATTGACCCCATGCACGGTCCCATGGATTAACGATACATGCCACATTACACCCTCATTCATTACACAAATGGTAGTCTATAATAACCCATTATGGGCCTCTATGTACCTGCACAAATGGTTCTTTGTAATCCCCCATTATGGGCCTCTATGTACCTGCACAAATGGTTCTTTGTAATCCCCCATTATGGGCCTCTATGTACCTGCACAAATGGTGCTCTGTAATCCCCCATTATGGGCCTCTATGTACCTGCACAAATGGTTCTTTGTAATCCCTCCTTATGGGCCTCTATGTACCTACACAAATGGTTCTTTGTAATACCCCATTATGGGCCTCTCACTGCCTGCACAAATGGTTATTTGTAATCCCCCCTTATGGGCCTCCCAGTACCTGCAAAGATGGTTCTTTGTAATACCCCATTATGGGCCTCCCAGTACCTGCAAAGATGGTTCTTTGTAATACCCCATTATGGGCCTCCCAGTACCTGCACAAATGGTGCTCTATAAACCCCCATTATGGGCCTCTCACTACCTGCACAAACGGTGCTCTATAAACCCCCATTATGGGCCTCTCAGTACACAGAGAAAATACTCCCAACACTCGGCATCTCAGGAAGGAAAATTATTAAGTGACACCAAATTTTCCATTGGGCTAAACCAAATTATCTCCTGGGTTCTCAGACTTTATACTTTTTTATCATATTATGATTCAATATGACTGTATCTACTACATAAAACTGAGTACATCAAGGAGTGAAAAAGGTGCACACGCACAGTTTTATTATTATAGCATTTTCCTCTTACCCTCTGGTTTCCTGTTGCCCTCTCACTGAAATTTTGTTTTAAAATCTTTGAGAACAAAGAAAATAACTTTGTGTAGCCAGGACACCCCCCCAACACACACACAATGGACCAGTCCTCGATCCCAGACATACCACACTGTATCGATCCAGGTGTGTGTTGCCATGGCAACAGCCCAAAATTTACACCGAGGGAAACGTGTCCAGGATGGATATCCCGTCAGACTCCATCTCTGGTTCTGGAAGGTTTTTGTTACTGTTTGGGATCAGATTTGTGTCTATTCAATAACTATTCAGCACCAAGGACAGGGGGCAAAATTTCTTTTCTGCAGAAAATCTTGTTTTTAGGTCACAAAAATTTGATTTATCATATTATTCATCCCTGGTTCCAGAAATTACAGAAGGTTTTTGTTACTGTTTGGGATCAGATTTGTGTCTATTCACTAACTATTCAGCACCAAGGACAGGGGGCAAATCTGCAGAAAGTGCTGTCGTTAGGTCAAAACAATTAGATTAATTACATTTTCTTGTTTTTTTGGCCTAAAAAATATGCTTAGCTTAAAAAAACAATGAAACAGCTGATTGCCATGCTACTCCTTCTTCTACTACTACTACTACTACTACTACAGTAACTACAGTAGCTACATTACTACTACCTCCCCATTAGCAGTGAAAACCTACACACAGCTTTAGAGTGGCCCCCTCCCCCCTCCCCATTAGTAGGACAGAAGTGACTGAGAAGCAGCTGATTGCCATGCAGGGAGCAATTTGCAGGGAATAAAGCAGCCGATTTGCCTACTACTACTGCTAATGCTACTACAACTACTACATTACTACTACTACAGTAACTACAGTACTACTATTCCATACTAACCAACAAACAGCTTTAGTGTGGCCTCTCCATTAGTAGGATAGAAGTGAATGGAAACCAGCTGATTGCCATGCAGGGAGCAATTTTCCTGGAATAAAGCAGCCGAAGGCAAGATTCTGATCAGACTTCCTCCTCCGCTGGGCTTCCTTAAGCCCCGCAACTTAAGATTAAGAGCCTTGGCGGGACAATCTTAAGAACCTTGGCGGGACTCGAGTAATGAAAAGGCATCGGAACGCTCCTCCTGAAGATTGTTTTACTTTCTCCTTTCTCTGGAAATGGCAGCAATTTGGGTCAAGGTACAGGAAGTAGCAATAGTACTGAGACATGTGCAGAATGTAGCAAGAATGTAGCAATACTACTGAGACGTGCAGAATGTAGCAATAATACGGAGTCCTGCACAGAATGTAGCAATTATACTGAGTCCTGAACAGAATGTAGCAATAATACAGAGACCTGTGCAGAATGTAGCAATGATACAGAGTCCTGCACAGAATGTAGCAATAATACTGAGTCCTGCACAGAATGTAGCAATAATACTGAGACATGTGCAGAATGTAGCAAGAATGTAGCAATACTACTGAGACGTGCAGAATGTAGCAATAATACAGAGTCCTGCACAGAATGTAGCAATAATACTGAGTCCTGCACAGAATGTAGCAATAATACTGAGACATGTGCAGAATGTAGCAAGAATGTAGCAATACTACTGAGACATGCAGAATGTAGCAATACGGAGTCCTGCACAGAATGTAGCAATAATACTGAGACCTGTGCAGAATGTAGCCCTGCATTTCTCCTCTGGTCTCTCAGTCACTGACAAAAGCTAGTGGATGCTACCTGAAACGTCTGACCGTTTCCAAAACCATATCCAGTTGCTTGAGTAACTGTTTTTTGGTGTATCTTATTACCTGGCCTTCACTGACATGCCCAAGCATGTCTCTGTAAGATATACCCAAGCTACCAACTTCAGAAGGTTGTTTCTGTAAGACATACTCAGGAAAACTCAGCCCACGTAATCCCAGATTAACAGCAAGGAACCAGCCAACAGCAAAATGTGCACTTTAGTACAGCCGGGGAGCAACTCAAAACTCAGGCTTCATCACAACAGACATTCTGTCATTAGGTTCAGGGGAGGAACTCAAAACAAAGTCTTCAAGGGAGGAACTCAAAACTCAGTCTTCATCACAACAGACATTCCTTTTGTTTTGCCCTGGTGTAGTCAGTTATTTAACCCTTATCCGACTGTGTTAGCACCAGTTCTGTACTGGTTATGGGTTTGCCACAGGGAGGTTAAAGTTGTCCTCACACAGCTTTCCTGCTATCAGCCTGGGAAATCAGCTTTCTGTGGAAAAATTGGCGTGAAGCATGTTGTTATTGGTGCTGTCTGCAGCTGATAGCTTTCATCCAGAGAACAAATGGGCATTTCACACGGCAAACCGGATTTACCGGGGAAAAATACAGCCTGAAACTGCTGCATCAGCATAATTCTGCCTTATCAACATTTCTGCACATGTTCCTGGGAAACGGGGGGTTTTAGGGAGGGTCCATGTTCCTGGGAAACGGGGAGTTTAGGGAGGGTCCATGTTCCTGGGAAACGGGGGTTTAGGGAGGGCCTGCGTAAATCCTGCAGCCGTAAACTCTGCAGTTATTTTCCCATCAAGGTGCAGGCTCATTGGCAGCTATCGATTCAGCTTTAGTGCAGGCAGGGGGCAGGGACAAACCAGTAATTATCCAGGGGGATTCAGCTTTGGTGCAGGCAGGGGGCAGGGACAAACCAGTAATCACTGGGGGAGGGGGATTGATTCAGCTTTAATGCAGGGAAGGGGCAGGGACAGACCACTCATCACCAGGGGGATTCAATGGATTGGATTCTATACAGGCAGGGGGACATACATCACCATAGCAACCCATCATTGCCATGGCAACCCAGCATTACCATGGCAACTCAGCATCACCATAGCAATGCATCATTGCCATGGCAACCCAGCATCACCATGGCAACCCAGCATCACCATGACAACCTAGCATCACCATGGCAACCCAGCATCACCATGGCAACCCAGCATCACCATGGCAACTCAGCATCACCATGACAACCTAGCATCACCATGGCAACCCTGTATCACCATGGCAATCCAGCATCACCATGGCAACCCAGATCACCATGGCAACCCAGCATCCACTTTACCCCCCATGTAAAATGGATGACCCCTAAGATGTAGCTATGTAACCCCTCCATTTAAAATGTACCACCCCTAAGACGTAGCTATTTAACTTCCCCCACCATATGAAATGGACACGCCCCCTAAGATGTAGCTATTTACCCTCCCCCCCACCATATGAAATGGACAGCCTCCTAAGATGTAGCTATCTACCCCTCCCCCATGTAAAACGGATCACCCCTAAGATGTAGCTATTTCCCCTCCCTGCAATATTGATGACGCGGCCCAACAGTGATGGGGGCTTGCCTTATATGGGCATAGCGGCGTATCAGGCAGGATTAGAGTCAATGGAAAACCATCGCCATGGAAACATCAGACTACAGCGAAACTTATCTGGTTCAACAACCCACACGCCCATATTTGGACTAAAGACTTCCTGCGGTGCCAATTTGTACCTCAGACAAACCCACCACTGAACAACTGAGTTGGTACAACTACAGAGGGACCAGGGCAACACACCAGTGTGGGTTTCAGGGTAATTTGTACCTCAGACAAACCCACCACAGAACAACTCAGTTGGCTACAGAGGAACCATCTCTGCACTTAGACCCAAATCCTGGCTGCCCTATATCAATGTGAGATCAATACTTATTGACCGTTACTGTTTAGAGATGCGTGAGGGTGTCTGATAGTAGTTGTAGTAATAATTGTAAGATAGCTTAGTTTTGCAGTACTGTTGCAGTACTGCCACACATTGTACCATGTATGATTGTTGAGCTGCCCTCCCCAATGCAAGGATCAATACTTATTGGTTGTTACTGTTTAGAGATGCGAGAGGGTGTCTGATAGTAGTTTGTAGTAATAATTGTACCAAGAACGATTGTTGAGCAAAAGGCTGTGGCTACATTACACCGAACGACTAGTTAAACCACATCTAACTCTAAAGACTGTTTAAAGCTATCTCTACTGTACTTGGTGACACTCTGCAATAGTTCTAGGAAAGAATGCCCTTCCCCAATGCCAGATCAATACTTATTGATCTGCACTGATCAGGAATGCGAGAGGGTGCGTGCCCACGGCTCAGGGAAGCAAACGGTTCCTGTTGGGTCAATATTCCGGCTCTCGGGGGATCGGAGTTAGAGCCGGTCACGCTCGCGCCGGACAGTTCGCGCCGTGAGCGATGGGCAACTCGGCCGAGAGTGAAAGTGTTGGATAGAGCCGGGGAACAGATACGTGCATCGTGAGTAAAAG
Organism: Branchiostoma belcheri; assembly: GCF_001625305.1. Taxonomy (NCBI): domain Eukaryota; kingdom Metazoa; phylum Chordata; class Leptocardii; order Amphioxiformes; family Branchiostomatidae; genus Branchiostoma; species Branchiostoma belcheri. The sequence goes on along the minus strand of NW_017803346.1, from coordinate 365,751 downwards.
TGTTATATAGAGCTGGAATCCTTATACGTGCAGGGGGAAACAAGAAGACAGAAATCCATACAGACTGGACCTGACTAATGTACTTCCACCCACACTCTACATGTACATGTAGGCTGGCCCACTACTCTACATCATCTACAAGGCTGTGGTCACTCCCCTGTGTGGGTTTGTTCCCTCCATCACTCATGCAGATAAATGAGTGGTCCCTCCCCAGTGTGGGTTTGTTCCCTCCATCACTCATGCAGATAAATGAGTGGTCCCTCCCTCTACAGTGTGGGTAGATAGATGTAGTTCCACCCACACTGCCCATGTAGGCTGGCCAAATGTGGACTACTGCTCTACATCATCAACTTCACATGTAGGCTGTGGTCACTCCCCAGTGTGGGTGGCTGTTCCCTTTATCACTCATGTATATAAATGAATGGTCCCTCCCCAGTGATCCCTCCATCACTGATGTACATAAATGAGTGGTCCCAGCATGGTTGGCTTTTCCCTTCATCCCCCATGTAGATAAATGAGTCGTCCCTCCCCATCTTAGGTAGCTATTCCCTCCATCCCCCAGGATGACAAATGAACTGTCCGCACAAGTTGGAAGTCACACTTTAGTGGGTTCCCTCCACCAGGATGACAAATGTACTGTCCCCACAGGTTGGAAGTCACACTTTAGTGGGTTCCATCCCCCAGGATGACAAATGAACTGTCCGGATGGGTTGGAATTCCCCCCCTGATGACAAATGAACTGTCCGGAGTCACACTTTAGTGGTTCCATCCCCCTGATGACAAATGAACTGTCCGAAGTCACACTTTAGTGGTTCCATCCCCCTGATGACAAATGAACTGTCCGAAGTCACACTTTAGTGGGTCAGGCTGCTGATTTCAGGCTTGTCTGGTTTTATTTATTCCTGCCTATTTTCCACACTGGTGAGGAACCATGGAAAATGACTTGCCAGGAATCCCCATTCCCGGAATTGATGGTGTTCTTTGTGACATGAAAGTGAAAGTACACCCATGGAGAAAGTTTTTTTTTTCATCTTGGCACTTCCAGGATCAATAGTGAGCGGAGAATATAACAATTACACTTTGGTGCATAAAGGAAGCACTTTCACTTTGGATATAGCACTTTCACTTCAGATCTAGCACTTTCACTTCTGATCTAGCACTTTCACTTTGGACCTAGCACTTTCACTTCTGATCTAGCACTTTCACTTTGGACCTAGCACTTTCACTTCTGATCTAGCACTTTCACTTCAGATCTAGCACTTTCACTTCAGATCTAGCACTTTCACTTTATATCTAGCACTTTCACTTCAGATCTAGCACTTTCACTTCAGATCTAGCACTTTCACTTCAGGTCTAGCCTGTGAGGTTATATACTTTGTGCAGTTATGTATGGAAAGTTTATTGACACAACAAAAGTACAGCAACTTTTGTAAGCTCTAAAACTACATATAGACATACAGACAAATACATGGGAACAACGACATTTATCTATATACAAAACAATATATGAATCAACTTATACTACTAGTTCAAGGTCTAAACATTCTCTGATATATTTGCCTATTTGTACACAGTAAGGGTTATTACCTTCTAGGGTGAAATTTATGTCTGAGGCTGTGAGAAGTTATGGATGTGCCGTTACGCTGCCGGGCAGTGAAAGTGCTCATTTCCCGGGTCTGACTTATACCAGCTGGAGACATCAAGGACTTTCACTTTCTGGGCCAGCTATGAAAGATGTGGTCCAATTTTCCCACTTCCCTGCACACGACTGATGCTCTTAAGGGCTGCAGCTCTTAACGGCACGCTTCGCTGGGGAATGGCAGCAGTTAAGGTGCAGTACAGGCCATCTCACTTTCCCTTTCTACTGCAGTCAAGGTGCAATACAGGCAATCTTACTTTCACTCTCATAGGAGGAAGGACAGGACTTTCCCTTTCTACTGCAGCTAAGAAATACTGACAGCCACTCGCAATCTGGTCCAGGGTAACCCAAGGCCCGGCCTGGTAAAGTAGAAGAGAAAGTACTCTCCAGGTGCTGCAGGTAAAGTGAAAGTGCCCTGCTTTAGATCCTCTCCTGTTCCAGGCTAACCAATGAAAGTGAAAGTGCCCCTGCTATAGATGAAAGTAAAAGTGCCCTGTGAAAGTGAAAGTGCCCCATGAAAGTGAAAGTGCCCTGTCACCTGTTCCAGACTAACAGGTAAAAGTGAAAGTGCCCTGTAAAAGTGAAAGTGCCCCATCTCCTGTTCCAGACTAACCAGTAAAAGTGAAAGTGCCCTGTAAAAGTGAAAGTGCTCCCCCCCAACCTGCCTCCAGGTTGTCCCGTTTCCATGCCGATCAGATGTATCGATTTGCGGGGTAGGTCAGAGGTCGGTCGGCAGGCGGCGGGAAGCTTAGCGTCTGTTTGGAAGGTCAAGCCGAAGTTTCCCGCCGGAATTCTGCCGAACGGAATCTGGGAATTTTAACAGCGAGAACAGATGGTCCCTGCTCCGGGGTGTCAGGCGGTTCCCTCGGGAATTCACGCTCCGTTTCGGAATTCAAACAGCGAAAGGGAGACTGTTATAGACTATACAGACTATAACACTCACTGACTGTTTGTGGTTTGGAGAAACTTGCTACCAGGAGAGTCAATTCACAAACAGCATAGCAACATCCAAGCTGTCAGGCGGTTCCCTCAGGAATTCAAGCTCCGTTTAGGAATTCAAATAGCGAAAGGGAGAGTCTGTGACAGTACAGGCTGGGACGGAGTCTTGACTTCCTATCTTCCATCATTCAGGTGTGCACCTTAAAGACACACACCTGGTTCCTTCTTGTTCTCAAGGATTCTTCTAAACCCGAGCCCAGCAGATCTAACCCCAGAAACATACTGTGTGTCCCAGACAGGTGTTTTCTGCATGATCTCAGATCCAGTTTAACATTTAACCCTAACCCTGAACCCAAGCCCAAGCAGATATGAATGTTTTCCATTGTCCATCCTTTATTTTCATGTTTCAGGTACTTGCAATTAGCCTTAACAGGCAGGAACTTGCAATATACTTTCTCAAAATTATCCCAGAAACATACTGTGTATTCTGTATGCATGAGACAGAGTGTGTGTTAGGAGAAACATACTGTGTTATGAGCAGTCCCTTCTATTGTGTGAGCTGCAGTTTCTGATATTGATTTTGAGATTGCAGCGTTCCATCTCTGTCTGTCATACTTAGCCTCACAGTCGAGCGATACTTTACCTGCCTGTCAAGATCTACTCCTCAAAAGTCTGTTCTTCTGTGCTCACAATACTCTAGCTAAAACTACAGACTCCCTAAAACTACATGGGAACTGCGATACTTTACCTGCCTGTCAAGATCTACGCCTCAAAAGTACTTCTGTGCTCACAATACCTCAGCTAAAACTACAGACTCCCTAAAACTACATGGGAACTGCGATACTTTACCTGCCTGTCAAGATCTACGCCTCAAAAGTACTTCTGTGCTCACAGTGCATCAGCTAAAACTACAGACTTCCAACACTACTGTACATGGGAACTGTGTGATACTTTACCTGCCTGTCAAGATCTACTCTTCAATAATCTGTCCTTCTGTGCTCACAATTCTTTAAATAATGCTACAGACTTCCCTACACTACATGGGAACTGTGCAATACTTTAGCTGCCTGTCAAGATTTTCTCTTCAAAAGTACTTACTCAAAAATGTCCTTCTGGCAAAATTTCTCTGCAATAGTGCAGTTACTCCAACATGTCTGTCCTTCTGTGCTCACAATGGTTTAGCTTATTAAATGCTACAGACTTTCCAACACTACATTGTACATGGGGACTGTGTGATACTTTAGCTGCCTGCCAGTCAAGATTTCTCTTCCATATAACTGAAAAAATGTCTGTCCTTCTGTGCTCACAATTGTTTAGCTAATGCTACAGACTTTCCCAACACTACATGGGAACTGTGCGATACTTTGGTGATGCCTGAGTAACCCACCAGCCTTTCTTTCATTCTGTGACATGCTTAGCCTACAAACATAACTTCTCTTCACTGCTGACATTAATTATAGCTTTCTAAAGACTAAGACTAGGTGAAAATAAAATACATATATATATATAGGAAGTGTGCAGGTGTGAACATAGGTGTTATTACTACCCAGATGTTACACAGGTGTCCACAGGTGAAAACAGGCTAGTTTCTCCCCTACATAGGGAGAGATAGTGTAGTAAGCTGCCATCTATATGAAAAAAGCAGATTGCAGAATTTCCGACACATTTTGCAGATAGGCAGAAATTCACTACTTAATGGAGCCCTGAAGGTGACGACAGGAGAAGCAGAGTTAATATGGCTGCCCCCTGGGAGGGAGACTAGCAACACAGCAGCTTTAATAACATCACGGCGTCGGTTTAAGCTCAGGCCTACGGCTACTTGCATGTCTGTAACTGCTAATGGTTCAGAACCCTGGAGAGACCCAGCACAAACCTAACTTCTACACAATCCACACTTCAAGGAGCAGCTTTTATTACAGGGGAAACTGTTCGGTATCTTCATATACAATCATCTACTGTAGGTCTTACAAGCTTCAAGCTACATGTCTATAACAACTAATGCTTCAGCACCCTGGAGAGACCCAGTACAAACCTAACTTCTAAACAGACCACACTTCAAGGAGCCACGGCAGCTTCCATTACAGCAGAAATTGTGCAGTATCTTCATACACAATCATAAAGGTCTTAGAAATGTGACAGAAGAAACCTGATGGGTAGAAATGAAAGGTAGGAAGAGAAGGGAAAAAGTCACTGGAGCCAAGGGAATCTAGACTTAGTGAGTAAGTGGGAGAGGTTTTACAAAGTATTCCTTACAGCGGAAATTGTTCAGTATCTTCATATACAATCCTCTACTGTAGGTCTTACAAGCTTCAAGGTGCCCTGGCAGTTTCCAGTCCACAGGAGAGATTAAACACAAACAAAACTTCAAAGTGTTTCTGGATAGTCTCTATTGTATCCAGAACCATGCCTATCTAGTTCTATGCCTGAATGGGTTAGGTTTAGGATCAGGCATGGTTCTGGATAGTCTCTATTGTACCCAGAACCGTGCCTATCTAGTTCTATGCCTGAATGGGTTAGGTTTAGGATCAGGCACGGTTCTGGATAGTCTCTATTGTATCCAGAACCGTGCCTATCTAGTTCTATGCCTGAATGGGTTAGGTTTAGGATCAGGCACGGTTCTGGATAGTCTCTATTGTATCCAGAGTCAGAACTGTGCCTTTCAGTCCTACACAATCCAAACTTCAAGGTGCCCTGACAATTTCCAGTCCACAGAAAACTGTTCAGTTTCCACAGGAGAGATCCAACACAACCCAAACTTCAAAGTGCTTCAGCAGTTTCTCATTCAAACACAACTGTTCAGTATGTGCAGACAGGTCCCACTTATGCAGACTTTAAGTGCTGCGAATCCCTGCATTTATTCATTGTTTTCCAGAGGGGCTAAACCCTGCATTAGCACCAGATTAAACGTTTAACTTTAGAAGCTTGCGGTCGGAAAGCTGCGTTTGACAGGTCGTATCAGAAACCTTTGATGAAAAGACTTTCAACACTTAAAACCCCATTATCCACTGCCTTCCTATCTCTGCACATAAAAGCATGCTTAGAAGCTTGTCTGTAATTTAGTGTATGGCGTTTCTTAATGTCTTTTCAACAAGGCGTTTTTCAGGAAACTGCAAGTATGGAAGATATATATGCACATATCGCCTGTAATGTGGCTAACTTGTGGGCTTTTTGGAAATGTCTGGGAATTTTACAGGCTAAATCGTGCCTAAGGGAAGAAGGATAAAGAGAAGCGGTGCAGAAATGGGTTCATATATTATATATCAGGTCAAGGCAGAATGGGTGTAGATATATATACATGAATAACCATCACAGATCTGCATCAGATATAACCGCAAATAACCACCAAAGAAGTGCACATACATAATCGCAAATAACCACTACAAAAGTGCACAGATAGAACCACAAATAACCACTACAAAAGTGCACAGATAGAACCACAAATAACCACTACAAAAGTGCACAGATAGAACCACAAATAACCACTACAAAAGTGCAGAATAGAACCACAAATAACCACTACAAAAGTGCACAGATAGAACCACAAATAACCACTACAAAAGTGCACAGATAGAACCACAAATAACCACTACAAAACTGCACAGATAGAACCACAAATAACCACTACAAAAGTGCACACATAGAACCACAAATAACCACTACAAAATTGCACACTATATAGATAGAACTGACAAAAATCTAGAGTAGAAATATAAAAACATCTGAAGGACCACCACCAAACACTCTCAACCCCACGATTTGCCTCTCAAAATGTGGAAAATTAATTGTTTTGAAGGTTTGAAAATACAAAATATGTCCCTGGACCCCCTAGATTGAAAGTTCTCTGCCATTACAGGCCCGATTATGAACCTGTGCTGACGGAAAGAGATTTCAACCTGACTAGGGCCTTGTTCTGCAGGAAAGCTGAGAACCAGACGGATTGTGTTGGGGGCAGAGAGTCGGGTTCTAAATGTCAGCGCGTGGCCAGGTCGTTATAAGTGGTCATTATAATTGCCCCAATTGTTTGCAGCAGGAAATGGCCGATTCTGAAGACGCCATTGATCAACTGAACCTCGATTCATCATCATCACTCTGGCAGGGCAGGGAACTTCTGGCCGATGGCTGGGACTACAGTCTGCTTCTCAGGACCTATCTACAGCCAAGACAATGGTACAACTATAGCCCAGACAGTGGTACAACTACAGCCATGGATCAACTGAACCTCGATCCATCATCATCACTCCGGCATGGCAGGGACTTCTGGCAGGGACTACAGGCTACTTCTTACTGCCCAGACAATGGTACAACTATGGTCCAGACAGTGGTACAACTATGGTCCAAACAGTGGTACAACTGAACCTCTATCCAACATCATCACTCTGGCAGGGAACTTCTGGCAGGACTACAGACTGCTTCTCTACACCTACACCTACAGACTACACCTACATATAACATAACCAACACGACATCAACATTAACTATCTATACTTAACGAAAAGCAATGATTATTATTGAAAGGAAAAAAAACTAAAATAGAAAAACTGGAGATAAATCTGATTCCCCCACATGCATCGTTGTGATAGTCGGAAATGTGGGTTTGTGATAACCTAAAAACTTGCTGACGTCATCTCATATCTGACTGCTGTAGCAGCCATTTACGGCTTGTGATAAAACAATGGGAGAGACATCAATATACTTAACTGTGGGGATCACATACAGCCTAGTCTGCTATATATGGACTATATATATTATTATGATAACAAATGTGGGTTTGTGATAACCTTAACACCTGCTGACGTCATCTCATATCTGACTTCTGTAGCAGCCATTTACGGCTTGTGATAAAACAATGGGGGACATCAATATAAGTAACCACCCTATTTATTGTATTTACCATCAGCCTAGTCTGATATACACTGACTATATATCATGATATAGAAAAACTATCATGACTGTGTGAATTTATCTCCAGAGAAGAAATCTTGAAGGCCTAGATTAGATATAAGGTATTCTCTAGTAGTAGTTAAGACTTTTACGTTATTCTGTTATCCTTGTATCCTATGTATCATGTTACTCAGTATGATGTACATGTAACATCACACTCTGGTGTATGCATTTAGCCCCATGGGCAGGAACGTGCAAATAAAAATTCATATAATAATATTTACCCAAATGTATAAAGGGGATCACCACAGAAATACAGACAGCAATAGATCAGAATTACAACATAAAACAGCAGGAGACATTTAGTAACTATAGGGAGCACCAGGATATGTCCTAGTTTGCTTTTGGATTTACTGACTATATATTATATGATATATACAGTATAAAGGGGGGCACCACAGAAATACAGACAGCTATAGATCAGAATTACAAGCATAAAACAGCAGGAGGCATTTAGTAACTATAGGGAGCACCAATGTCCTAGATTTCTTTGGATTGACTGACTATTTATTATGATATGTACAGTATATACACGGGGGAGAACCATAGAAGCACAGCCAGCCAGGAATAACAAATACAAACTGCTCAAAGCTGGTCACAACATAGAAACGCCATGTAATAAAAGGCTGAAATGAACCTAGGAGAAGCCAGAGATATGCATGACATTGTGCAGTGCTTGGTAAAACGTACGTTGAACTTCATTTTTGCTTGGTACAACTTTCAGTACAAGTTTTTGTATAGTTCTTGGTTGATAACTCTGATATTTGAAGGCATGACTGTTTCTTGTTCTTTTCTGGGCTGGTATATTGGCAGTTTGGTTATCAGGCTGCAGTTTCCTGTAGCTCGGATAGCGTCTTTCAGAGTGATTGATGGGAAAATTACTTCATCAATACACGAAGCAGTCCGGAAACCAACACAGGAGCTATTTCCCTGGGAATTCTCACTGATTCAGCCTCACACAGCTTAGCCCATACAAACCTTCATGAGTCCCAATGTTCACTATACCACAAGCAGGAATCCAACATATATAGGCACAATTTCCCTGGGAATTCTTACTCTCAGCCTCACACACTCACAATCATGAGTCCCAGTATTTACTATAACTGAACTAAAGAATAAACACACCCTCAAACACGGTCCTGTACACAACTCTTAACGTTCTAAACTACGTCAGCTGGGTATGTAACATAACGGCAGTTCATGTATGTTACGAAATGATAATACATGATAAGCTGTATGTGGAAATGAATGCTACATTTTCAGCTATATGTCTGTTGAAATGCTACATATTTAGCATCATGTATATAAATGCTACATTGTCAGCTGTCTGTCTGTGAAAATAATCGCCACATTGTCAGCTGTCTTTTCAATTGACCGCTACATTTGTGGCCCTTTGTGTAAGTCAGTGCTACATTGTGTGAGTAAACGCTACATGATGAGGCCTGCTGAAATGAAGGACGTCTGAAAGGTTTAATTGCAGCTTTTATCTGCAGCGAGGAAATTAGGTCAGGCCAGGCTCGAGTGTTTGATGACCGAGATCTGAATCAAAGGGACCTGCGGGGGGCGTTTTTGCAGATATGCTGTATCCAGATATGCTGTTCACTGTACGCATTGTTGTACCCAGAACTGTGCATTTCTAGTTGTACTTGTATGCCAGAATGGGTTAGGGTTAGAATCAAGCACAGTTCTGGATAATCTCCCCATATCATAGATAGATTTGCCCCAGGCACAGTTCTGGATAGTCCAGGCGTATCATGCTTGAGCAAGGTTCTGGATAAAACATGGTTCTTAGTACAACAGCTTCCTTACCTTAAACAACATTACAAGCTCAGTAAAGGTAAGGTCTGCTTGGTCTTTTGGTGTGACATAACCAGCTGCCACTGTAAGTTACACACTAGTGTTTTACGCCGAAAGTTGGCTGCTCCAAGCTAAACGATTCGGACAGAAACACGGCTGGCCTATGTTGTTCAAGCTAAACAATTCAGGAAGAATACATGCATACATTATGTACACGATGGCCTATATCATAGACAGGACTCTTAATGTCTGGTCATTGGGGAGATTATCGAAGGCACCATCAGATGTGGTCACTGTGGACAGCTAGTTGATCCAGAGAGGGGGCACTAGCTGGCTTTAACAGCCAGTGCAATCTAAAAACATTAGCCTGGCTTTTTCAGCAGTGTAACAACCAGTGAAATCTATCCACACTAGCTGTATTTTGTTAGCAATTTAATGTGAAATCTACCAATACTAGTATGGCTTTTGGAGACATAACTTAAAAGTAGCAGTAAACTGTAACAACCAGCAAAATCCACCAATATCAGCATGTATGCAGCAAGACTGCCAAGCAGAACACCATGTTATATTTTGAGGGGTCTGAAGAAAATATTAATTTGCAGATTGCTCAGTTTAAAAAAAAGCAGACACACACACAGTACCTTTTATGCTGTATTATCATATAGCCGGGTGACGTTGACCAATCAGAAGGCTCCATTCCACATTCTTTATGTCGCCGTAATGTCACAAATAGAGTCAAAATCGGGTATTTATTCATCCCAATCCATACATTAAACAAAATGAATAATAACCCGCATATGACCTCAGGTGACCCAATAGAACACAGCTCTACTTCTAAAAAATCCAAAAATAACTTGAGTTGTGTTCCGATGACCTTGGGTGACTCCCATAAGAACACCTGTTCCCTGCCTGTGACCCAGATAGAAGGCCATAGAACGTGAACCCCCCAGTGACCTCAGGTGACTCCAGATGGAACAAATATTCTATGTTCTATTCAGCATGTGCAAGGGGTAAATTGTACATTGTGTCACTCTTCACTGCATCAGTTTGGATAGGCTATCGTGTAAGCTATATGATAATAGCGTTAATGGCCCGCCCTTTCTCGGTGAATATGGTGTGATAAAGCCTTGTCAGTTGCTATAACCACCTCATAAAGCCACCTCGTTCGCTGCGCTCACTTGGTGGCTTTATTCAGTGGTTATAGCAACTGACAAGGCTTTATCACACCATATTCACCTCGGGGCGGGACATTAACCCTTAATTCATGCCTGAATAGATAACTTCATGAATAATTAATAATAATAAGTAACTACAGAATAATCTACATTTTTAAGAAAACATGCCTGACTAATAATAATACACTACAAAATAATGGACATAATGCAGTAATTGGTAAGATGTGAAAGAAAATGGACTAAAACAATTTCCCAGTCCAGTTTCCAAAAGACGGCCAGTTGGCAAAAATGTGTCTTTTGTTCACACACATTTATACCATATTCATGCCTGAATACATAACTTCATGAATGAATAATGATAAGTGACTACAGAATAATCTACATAAGAAAACAATGCAAACAGCTTAATTGGTAAGATGTGGAAGAAAATGGACTAAAGCAAGCTTCCAAAAGACGGCCAGTCGGCAAAAATGCGTCTTTTGTTCCCCAAATCGAAACCTTGCCGTATAAAAGCCCAGAGGAAGTTATAGATAGCCTGACTCTCGCGGGACGGGCTCCATTAGGGCCATTTCCCGTATCTGAGAGGAGCCCGTTTGATATGCTAATCACTCCAATCAGGGAGAAGCAGGGACTGCAAATAGTCCTCGATCAATGTTTCCAGCTCAGGCCTTAAGCCTGCTGGCTTTTATCTGAACTTAGTGGGGTGGGCAGCGGACACATATGATACAATCATGTACACAAGTGCACCAGAATCATGTACATGTAGCACAATTGCACCACAACCACTACACATCTACACCACAACCACTACACAACTTCACCACAACTATTGTATGCAACTGCAGCACTACACAACTGACCCACAACCACTACACAACTTCACCACAACCACTACAGAACTTCACCACAATCAGAGAGGCACAGGGACTGCAACTAGACCTCAATCAATGCTGCAGCTCAGGCCTTAAGCCAGCCGTGGCTTTTATCCAAACTGAGTGGGGTGGGCTAACTTGACTAGAACACAAATAATGCTTGTAACTGTACCCAGAACTGTGCCTATCTAGTTCTATGCCTGAATGGGTTAGGGTTAGGGACAGGTACGGTTCTGGATTATTAGTCTTTGAATGCAGATTTGGCCAGGAAAATTTGATTTATCACAATCATGAAGAAAGAATGGTTTAAACAAAAAGCTCAAATGTATTTGCCACTGAAAGCACACTACATGTACATGTGTGTACCACAATCATCATCATAGTACCACAATACTTGGCATTTTACATAGACCAGGGCTGGGACTGGCTCCTAACACACTATTAAGTACATGTCACTTCCTATTTAGAAACACATTCCACCTGATTTGTTCCCTATAATATCCTTACACCTAAGGAAAGGTTGTTCTGCGATTGCTAATAAAAGAAATTTGTTGTAAGCCCAATCGAGGTAAGGCCCGGTAGGTTTTAGGTATCAGGGTTAGGGACAAATATATCTGTCCTTGGTGCTGAAAACCATGTTACTGCAATCTGTGGCAAGATTTCTGTAAAGCTTGTTTAAACAGCCTGGTAACCAAACCTGTTTTAGATGCTAAGTCTCTTTTATCCTCTATGCAAATAGGAGTAAGAGAATCGGTAGCTAAGCCAGGTTTGGACACTTAGGCTAGGCTTAGAATGTTTGAAAAGTCCAGATCAGTTCCCTACACTTATAGTGATCAAGTCAAACTTAATGACATTTGGACCAAGTTGCCCCTTTATTAGCCTACCGTAGGTTGTAAGCTCAACAGTAAAGCCACAAAAACTTCCTAATCTCCATTAAAAATCTGCTTTATTGGAAAAATAATCAGCAAATGGGCTTTAATCTTGTTTCTCCGCAGAGTTTGTGTGGGACTCCGTGGAGCAGCTGCTGGATAGACCCTGCAGGAAATGGTTTAATGTGTGGAATTGGCTGCGGGATTTAGGAAGAATCATAAGAGCAGCTTACAGGGGCCAAAACAGCAGATTATACCGGATTAATGCGGAAGGATCAGAGCAGCAAAAGAACAGCTTAAACAGGATTAGTGTTCAAGGACTATAGCAGCTTATGGGGGCCGAAACAGCAGATTAGAGAGGATTTAAGGGCCAAAACAACAGTTTATAGAGGATTAGTGTTGAAGGGTCATCAGTATGTCCACTCATCTGGGTAAGATTATATGTATGTTGTAGAATATAGTATAATGCTAGAGATAGATATGTATGGCAGCCAGATCCTGTTGCAAGACAACACAGACACTATATCAACTTAGTTCCATCAGAAGTCCATCGCAAGCCTTGCAGTAAAGTAAAGAAGTCCACACAGAGAAACGGTTCCTGTCATGCTGAAACTTTTCCTGTCATCTACTGACAATGACAGACCATTTGCCAGCAAATGCTGCCGACTTCCTGCCTCTGATTGCAGCTGTTTGAACCTACTCCAGACTCTTTACTGGCTTCAGTTCTGTCCTGATGAAAGCTTGAGCCACTAGATAGGCACTGTTCTGGGCACGATTATAGATAGTACCGTGGCAGGGAGTGACTTCAGTTACTTAAAGTCTCTAACTCAAATCTTCAAGGCAGGGGTTCTCACAGTTGAGCAGCTCTGTTCCTGACTTCTTCCCTCTGATTGCAGCTGTTTGAACCACTCCAGAGTCTTTACTGATGTTCAGTTCTGCCCACTCCAGACTGTTTATCCAGCTTTAGTTCTGCCCACGCAGACCTGATTAAAGCTTGGCTCCTGCCAACCCTTCAAACAACTTCAATCTGTCTTTCATTTGGCTGTGCCAGTACAGGGCAGACATTTGAACTGTGCTTCTCTCAAATCCTGTCCTTAATCGTGCTTTATTCAGAACCATGCTCAGGTACGGTTCTCAATGGTCCCCACATATCCAGAACCGTGCTTTGGGCAAATCTATCTTCTTGGATATGCAGAGACTATCCAGAACCGTGCCTGGGGCAAATATATGTTCTTGGATACGTGGAGCTATCCAGAACCGTGCCTGATTGTATATAAACCCATTCCATACAGACCCTCTCTGAAACTCAAATCAACATGGCAGGCAGTGATTAAAGCCTGGCTCCTGCCAACCCTTCAAACAACTTCAATCTGTCTTTCATTCGGCTCTGCCGGTACAGGGCAGACATTTGAACTGCGTTTCTCTCAAATTCTGAATCTCGAGGGCAACTGCAGGCATTTCATCTGTGTTTCTGTCAAGTCCTGGCTACAAAACTCTGAGCCAAGAGCAGACATTTGAACTCTGTTTCTCTCAAATCTCAGTTCTTAATGGGACTTCAGTCAGGCTCAAGAACCGTGAACGGACTTCAGGAGGACAGTCAGGACGAGTTTTTTGTGGCAAAGTGGGGAGTTTTGGCAGGCTTCATTTGTTGTTGTGGAGAGGTGATGAACTTCAGTATCACACTTGGACAAGTAGGGGGTCTCTATGGGGGGGTATCTATGGAGGGGGTGTTTGGGAGGGTGTCAGGGGGGTATCTGGAGGGTCTGAGACTGACATGACACAGGAAAGTGGATAGTTTGGAAGGCTTTGTTTGTTGTTATGGAGAAGTGGCAAACTTCAGTAACACAGTTGGGGTGGACAGTGTTGCAGGGGGGGCATGGGAGGGTGTGTGCAGGATGGACAAGTAGGGAGGTGTCTGAGAAGGGGGTATCTTGGTAGAACCATGCCTATCTAGTTCTATGCTTGAATGGGTAAGAATTAGGATCAGGCTAGGTTCTGGATAGTCTTCGTGTATCCAAGAACATAGATTTGCTCCAAAAAAGGTTCTGAATACACCTGGACCATCCAGAAATCTGCCTGAACATGGTTTTGGATAAAGCACAGTTCTGGAGACAGTAGTCCTGAAGTTACTGACTAGAAATACTACTGCACCAGGAGTTCAGCACCAAGGACAGGCACCAAGTGTTGTTCAACTGTTCTTAGTACAACAGTATACTCATTTACAGTTCTCATACATACAAACTCCCTCCCATCCAACTGTCTTGTCTGCAAAATTTTGGCTCAAGATTCTCCTCACATTGCCTCCTTATTCCCAACAGTTTATCCTCCTCCTCCTTTCCTCTCATTTCCTCCCTCGCTCCTAATTATCGCCCATCACCATCACATGCATGGACCAGCTACCACTGTACAAACTGCAAACTCGTGCCTCAAGTTTTTCCTTCTTCTTATCCCAACAATTTCTCCTCATTATGAAACAAGTTTGGACTGCAATTTCCAACACAAGAAATTTGACTTACTGTACCCAAATTTTTGAATGTACAACTCCAGTCTTTGTCATTTCTTAGGAATGAGAAATCCACTGGAAATGGCAGTTCAATCTTGTTTCATATTGACTTCTACCAACACAGATGAACTTTCAAGATAAAACTTGCAAACTTGTGCCTCAAGTTTCATTGCACCCTTTTTCCCAAAATTTCTTGTCACGTCTTTCCTCTTCCTTCCCTCTCATAACCCCCCTCCCTCCGTTTCTAACTAACCATGGGCTGTCATCATCAAAGTCTGCTGATTCATCTTGCCTTTTCATCATACAGCTCGACTGAGGTAACCGAGGATCGCAGTTAAAAGGGGTCACGTTGTAAGCCCGCTTCTGAAATGGAAAACTTCCCACCGTTTTCACCAGCGGTGTTTAATAGACTGTTAACGACTAGCTGCGTTAAACAGGTATCAAACAGCATGAGATGGGCCCGTTCTTATTCAAATGGGCAAAATGCTGTCGCCACGTTTTATGACTTAGATATGAACCAAATCATTGCTTTCTTCACTTTCCCACTACACTTGTATGTTTCACGAAAATGTACCCCAACACTAGGTTTGAAATGGAAAACTTTACGACTTGTATGAGACAAATCATGGACCTCATCATTGCTTTCTTCACTTTCCAACTACACTTACTACAGCTTCACTGGGTCAGTCTGCTGAGGAAGACCAGAGTGACTGGTCAAAAGGTCTTGAAACACTTGAATGCTTCATTCATTCTGACACAGTTGAACTTTCATGAGGATTCACCATGATTATAGAAAACCCACAGAGCAGCAATTTCCCCAGGGCCTGTAAAAATCAGGACCCCCCCCCCCCCCCATGCAGACCCCTAACCACAGGCAACTCTGTCCAACACCAGTTAAAATCTTCTCACTAAGACTTAGTAAGAGAAGTTTTTGTGTTGGATCTAAAGTTTTAACTCTAAACACACTTGAATGCTGTTTGGAACTTGTAGCCCTCCATACAAAACCGTAAAAATCAGGACCACCGTCCCCTAATGACAGGCAACTCAGTCCAACATCAGTTAAAATCTTCTCACTAAGAACTGGTAACAAATATAACATGCTGACACAGTAGAACTTTAGAAAACATCCACAGAGCAGTAAAAATCAGGACCAGAGTCACGCGTCCCCTAATCACAGGCAACTCTGCTGCAAGCGGCGCTGGCAGGAGTTTAGCGGGAAAATTGGGCACTGAAAACCCACTTTGGCGGACAAAAGGTGCCGCGGAGGCTCCTGTGCAGCAACAGTTTAGTTTAATGAAGTGGAGATGCAGGGAAAAGGCATTTAAAAGTGATTTGAACATCAAAGGGGACCTGAGAGTGGGTGGGGGGACTAGTGATGGGATATGCATGAGGGAAGATCAGTAATGATGCGGGTGGGGTACGGATGGAGGGGGGAGAATCAGTAATGAGTATGGAGGGAGAGGGTTGATGGGGTATGTATGGGGGGAGGGGGAGAATCATTAATACTGGTGGCAGGGGATGGGGTATGCATGAGGGGGATGTGGGAGTCGTTAGTGAGTGGGAAGGAGAGAGGAACAGGTTAGTTTAATGAAGTGGAGACACAGCAAAAAGGCATTTAAAAGTGATTTGAACATCAAAAGGGACCTGAGTGGGTAGGGGGACCGGTGATGGGATATGCATGAGGGGGGAGGGGGAGAATCACTAATACTGGGGGAATGGGGTGTGCATGAGGGAAGGGGAGAATCACTAGTGATGGGGTATGCATGATGGGGGAGAATCAGTAATGGGCAGGTAGAAGGGAGACTGGTGATGTTGTGCAGGAGGACAGGAGGGGGAGAATCATTGATGCCAGGGGAGGGGAATCACTATTGCCAGGGGTATGCATGAAGCTGGAACGATGGTTTCTCACTACTATCAGCCTATCAGATCTGCTGTCAGATTACTGCACTGCTTTGTCACCACTAAAGTCTGAAGTGAAAGTGAAGTGAAAGTGAAGCTATCTCTGCTCCAACAGATAACAGGCGAGATAAGATCTCCTGTCTTCTCACTTTCCCTTTCACTTCCTGGAGTGTACAAACTGCCTACATAAAGGCTGTTTACATTCACTCACTCACTCACTCACTCACTCACTCACTCACTCACTCACTCACTCACTCTCACTCACTCACTCACTTACTTGCTCATTCATTCAATCATTCATTCATTCATTCACTCTCATTCACTCTCAATCACTCACTCGCTCACTCATTCACTCATTTACTTGCTCATTCATTCATTCATTCACTCTCATTCACTCTCAATCGCTCACTCACTCACTCACTCACTCATTCCTTCATTCATTACTCACTCATTCACTCATTTATTCACTCATTACTTATATGTATTTTGTCATTATGTTTTACTCTTGTTTTATGTTTTTGAGTAGAAGGCATCATATATTAAGCAACTCTGCTTCTTGCCTAATGCTCAATAAATATGTGTGACTAAATAAAATAAAATACAAACGTTGGTTTATCTCCACTGTGGATCTCCCTATCAGCTTATCTAGTCTGACTTTTGCCTCCCAGTATTGGAGTCTCTAATCCGTACAGAATTATGTATGATGGGGGATTATCTTTTGCAATTGGGATGACATCAAACAGCTTAAGTTGGATTTATGCTAAGATGAATAACCAGATTAGATCTAAGCCTTGGGTATAGAGTTTCTCTGTGGTAAAGGAAATATTTTCCACTTTACGTAAATATAAGATTATACAACTGTAATTGTTATCTCTAGTTTTCCTCCAATAAGTTCCAGACACAGGCAGCGTGCTCGACTCAGAACCAAGAGGTCCGGGGTTCGAGTCCTGCCATGCCACGGATCTTGTGCCCTTGGGAAAGGCACTTTAGTCAGCTTTCCTCACTTAACTCAAGTGAAAATGAGTATTGTCTGCCCTGTATTTGTTTCTATGTGCGGGACACAACACCAGCAACAGCTGCCTCTGCTCCGCGTGTATTGCACTGTTGCACTTTCAAGTGTGGATAACAGATGGGTCTCTCACCAGAGTTACTACAGACGGGTCTCTCACCAGAGTTAGCACAGGCCTACAGACGTCCCATTTAGACCAGTCCCAGGGTTTATCTCCAGTGTGGATCACTACCAGTATCTAAATCACCCATAACTCAGAATGCCATGTCAGCTGCACTAACACTAACAGACTGTCCCACTTTATTCTTGCCAAGTGGAGGAGAAAAGACTTGAGATGAGGAGTAAAACTTACAGTTAAGAAGTTTTTGGCGCTGCAGGGTCCCCCTTGTACTTGTAATCATGGAGAATATAACTTTCAGACTTACGCTACTACTAGTTAAGGAACAGTAAGACTTAAGACATGATTTAAGGAACAGAAAACTTACAGTTGTGAAGTTTTTCGCGCTGCAAGGTTCCCCCTTGTACTTGCAATCCAGAAGAATATAACTACTACTTAAGGAATGGATGCTAAGGCTTAAGACACTACTTAAGGAACAGGTACTAAGACTTAAGGAACAGCAGAAGAACAAGACTTACAGTTGTGAAGTTTTTCGCACTGCAAGGTTCCCCCTTGTACTTGCAATCCAGAAGCATATCCTCGATCTGGTGCCCTGTCCTATCGTAAAAGTCGGACATACTGAACTTTCCCGGCACAAATCCGTCGAAGTTCGTCAGTTCCCGAATCCGCTCCATTTTTTGTCTCATCTCCTGGTGGTCACTCGGATTCTCGTTCATGTGGTTGAGAAACTCCTCGGATATTTTCAGCTTCGGCCTGGGTAACGTGTGATCGATCAGGTCCAAAATGTCGGGGCCTGCGTAGAAAAGGTCCTGCTGGTTCACCTGGCTGAACCGAAAACTGTTCATGTTGCATATCGTCACCGCCGGAAAGTTTAGTCCGTTGACGGCGGTAATTTCGTCGAGTTTTGTCGCGTGGGGGTTGGAGAGGTAGTACTGGACTCTGTCGACGCTCTGCACTAGTAACACGGCCACACAACCGCAGAAAACCCCCGCCCAGAGTATTCTCCGCACAGTAAACTTCCCCTCTGTGAAGATGTGGGCCAGCCCATGCATAGACGCACTTGCAGCAAACACGTTAATATCCGATTGTCGAGGCACATCGTGATTCTGGGAGCCACCTTCCATCTTTGTACAACCTGAAATCCTGCCACAAAATCGCTACTTCTTCCACAAAATCGCAACTTCTTCCACAAAATTGCAACTTCTTCCACAAAATTGCAACTTCTTCCACAAAAATGGCTTTTTTTTATCTTCCAGTAAACTGGCCTTTCTTTCTTTCTTTAGAAAACAACTGACGTTTCTTCCTTAGATAGAAAAATTTCCTTTCTTTGTTTGAGAGTAGAAAACTGTACACCAGAGGGAGTGGGTTACAATGGGTGAGGGGAATATGCAGATGGGAGATCTCTTATCGCCAAACTCATTATGTCGTTTACATTATTTTGGGGCCATTAAAATAATGACTAATTCATGGTCTGCCTGTGATAGCTAGAGCATCGCAGTTCTGGCCCTGGCTACAATAAATGTCACCCTGGTTATGTAGCAATTGTGACCCTAGCTACAACAGCTGCCACCCTAGCTATATAGCAGATGCCACCCTGGCTACAGTTGTTGCCACCCTAGCTAGAACAGTTGGCACCTTGGCTATGTAGCAGTTGTTACCTTTGCCACAGTAGTTGCCACTCTGGCTATGTAGCAGTTGCCACTCTAGCTGTAACAGTTGTGGCCCTGGCTACAGTAGTTGTTTTCCTTGCTACATATACGTAGCAGTTGCCACCCTAGCTATGTAGCAGTTGTATCCTTACTACAGTATTTGCCACCTTGGTTATGTAGCTGTTGCCACCCTGGCTATGTAGCGGTTTCCACCCTACCAGTAGCAGTTGTTGTTGGGTTCGGCCCACAGGGAAACAATTTCTCCTGTCAGCTTGCCTGGCTCGGCATGACAAGTCTGCGAGTTTAAGCGTCGCCCCTGCTCCGTTAGTGGTGCAGTAATCAGGCAGCTATTCCACAGCACGCCGCTGCCGACCCATTTGTTTAATCAAAACCAAACTCAGTATTCCTCGGGGCACCGATTAATTCCACACGCTCCGGAATTATCCGCACGCAAACAGGCGACAATTCCTGCCGAATTCCTGGTGGGAAAACTGAAGAATCTGATCCTAATGTTCACCTCGCAAACACGCCGCTGTCAGAACTGGGCAGTAACCGTGGAAACCCTCGCCGTGGTTACCGCCTCCCGTCTCCGAGGGCTGGTGTAATCAGAATAATCCTTGATTGTCTCGGCCGAGCTTCGATCCCCGATAAAACGTCGATACTCCCCGGGTTGACAAGTGGCGATATTTCCTCCTACTGTGGCAAACCCACACCGACACACGCACTGCTGTAGCGATCCGTCGTGTTGTAGCGATTCTAAGCGGCGGCTGGCTACCCCATGTGGCAATCCCTGCACATGCAACACGCCGTGACGATTTCCCTGCAATTGTCTGGGGGGAATCCGGAATACTAATTTCAGCTGTGCAGCCACACTGGGGACTAACCCTAACACTCCAGCTGCACAGCCACAATGTAGACAAACCCTACACAGACAGGTACAGTAGCGGGAATGCTAATTTCAGGTGAATCACAATGCAGTCAGTGGTGTTTCCGCTGTGAATCCACACTGGGGACAAACCCTTAACACTCCAACTGTGCAGCCACACTGGAGACAGACCCTTCAGGTGAATCACAATGCAGCAGTGGTGTTCCAGACTCACAGTGACAGGTTTACACTATTCACAATCGTCTGTAGTTTCTTCCCTCTCACAGAAAAAACGCAGGTCAGAAATCCAGGCTAGTTCCACAGCTTACATGTATGTACACATCTCTGTAGCAGCAGCACAGTGTTACTTCGTCCACACACACATGAACACACGCGTTGGAACGATGGCCGTTAATACGTCAGCTGTGCACACGCACTGGAGACAAACCCCTCTCAGTTCCAGCTCCAATAGTGACAGGTTTACACCAGGCACAACCGTCTGTCGTCCTCTCAAAAACACACACGGATCCAGGCTAGCTCCACTGTTATTCTAACATCTGTAGCACCGGTAAAACGTTACACCGTCCACACACACGCGCGTGCGGAAGATCTGAAACGGTGGCCCCTCTCCGGACCCTAGCCTGCCCGTGTCACACCGAGTGCATTATAAACCCGGCCGCACTACCTCGGCCCTCGCAGCCCAATAAATTATGCACACCAAATGCAATAGCTTCCCGCTCCGATGGAGTCAGCCGCCCCTCTATGATGCACGACCAGACAATTACCTCCAATGATCCCCCATTATTTGCATGGATCACGAAATTAGTATTTTGCCGGTGAGGTGGCTAATGGGCCAATCGTCGAGCGGTCGGATGAGGTGGTACCCAAGCTCTCCTCCTGTACCCATCTGGATATTATTCTGCTCCTGAGCTTCCTCGTGCCAGTCGCTAAAAACTGCATCCGTCTCCTCCTCCTGCTGCCAATAACCAAGGTACCGCGGACTGTCCCAAATGTACAAAATTGGGTGCACAAAACATATTTGGGTGCACCATATAAAACAAAACAGGAGCTGACTTTAAAATCTTAAGAAACTACTACAACAAAGATTTTATTATTTTACCCATCTGGAGCCGGGATATTATTCTGCTCCCGAGCTTCTTTGTGCCAGTCGCTCAAACCTGCATCCGTTTTTCTGCTCCTCCTCCTGCTGCCAATAACCTGGGTACCGCGGACTGTCCCAGCCGGCACTTTCAATTACAGGCAGCGTGCCTTGGGGGGAGTCGGGAGGGTATCGGCTCATCTCAGGCCACACGTTTCATCTTCAGCTGTGCACACGCACTGGGGACAAACCTTAAACACATCTCAGGCCACACGAACGCACGCTCTGTCTTACGGTGTGCACATGCACTGGAGACAAACGTGCCTTGGGGGGGAGTCGGGAGGGTATCGGTACATCTCAGGCCACACGAATGTGCGCTTTGTCTTATGGTGTGCACAAGCAGTGGGGACAAACCCTTAATACTTCTCCTGTATATCCGCACTGGGGACTAACCCTTAACACATCTCAGGCCACACGAGCGTGCGCTTTGTCTTCTGCTGTGCACACGCACTGGGACAAACCCTTAATACTTCTCCTGTATAGCCAGCACGAGCGCATGCTTTGTCTTCTGGTATGCATTCACACTGGGGACAATCCCTTACTACTTCTCCTGTATATCCACACAGGAGACAAACCCTTAACACCACAGCAGCTGTATATCCACACTGGGGACAAACCCTCAATAGTTTTGCTGTGCATCTACAGGAGAAAATCTTTCTCATTTCAGCTGCATATCCACATTGGAAATTGACCCTCCTACTGGATCCACACTAAATCTTCCTGTGGATCCACACAGGAGACTGACCCTTCTCATTTCATCTGTACATCCATGTACTAAAGGCTAAAACCCTCACATCTACATGTACAGTAACACACTGGAGACAAGCTCTAGCCAAACATCCACATTGGTGATCAACCCTACCCAATTCCAGCCAGTATAACTGGAGCAGTGTGTTGCCATGACAGCAAAATTCAGGACTGATTTTCCACCACATCAAGTAAACTACTCCCCGGCTCATATTTACACACAATTTATCTTCAGCTGTGCACACACAGTGGAGACAAACCCTTAATACTTCTGCTGTATATCCACACAGGAGACTAACCCTAACCCACCATCAGCGGAATTCAGCACAATTCAGGACTGATTTTCCACCACATCAAGTAAACTACTCCCCGGCTCATATTTACACACAATTTATCTTCAGCTGTGCACACACAGTGGAGACAAACCCTTAATACTTCTGCTGTATATCTACACAGGAGACTAACCCTAACCCACCATCAGCGGAATTCAGCACAATTCAGGACTGATTTTCCACCACATCAAATAAACTACTCCCCGGCTCGTGCTTACACGGCGCGGGAGAAAGTCATGCCAGCATCACTCTCACTTTTCTGCCAGCATCACTTTCACTTTTCCCTCCCCAGGCAATATTCCCGGATTCCGGTTCTCGGGGTTTCTGTAATCTGCCCCACTTGGAGAAGACATATTTTTTATTGCAGGAGATAAAGTATTAGTGAGATGCTGGTTTATTCGTGCTATGCTTGGTTACATGTCGGCATCCGATAGGTTCAGTTTCATAGTGATAAATGACACGATTGTGGGGTTATTTTTCCCAAGACAGTTCCCACAAGGGCCAGGGCCTCACACTATTCAGGGTTACACACACTACATATCCTCTACACACACTAGCACTGTATAGTTTGTAACACAAGAGCTCAAAACACTGTAATCATTATATCATGTTATATATATATATAGTAGGTTCAGTTTCATAGTGATAAATGACACGATTGTGAGGTTATTCTTCCCCAGACAATTTCCAGCAGGGCAACAGCCTCTAGTCTATGACACTGATCCTGTCTTGGGCAAAACCTGTGTTTTTTAATGATCCAGTCTGGGCAGGCCTCTAGCCAGCACCTAGACCTAGTGACTAGAATATAGAAAAATCTGGTTGTCAAGCCCTAAAAACTGCACTTTATGCCTTTAATGGTCCAGTCTAGAGTATAGTGGGGTGTTTTTGTGATTGAATTGACAACTGCAGAAACAAGCCCCAAGATGAGTCCTCTATTTTCTGGGTGGCACCCTAAAAATCATCAAAGGGTCCTTCCAGTAACCGTTTTTCATCAGAATTTGGGGCATTTTTGCTCCGTGAACATACATTGGGACAGTGTTGTTTCAACTTTAGTATGTAGATTAAGTGACTAGAATATAGAAAAATCTAGTTTGCAAGCCCTAAAAACTGCACTTTATGCCTTTAATAACCCAGCCTGGGAAAAGCAGCTAGAGTGGGGAGTGTTTTTGTGTTCAGGTTTGACTTGCAGCCAGCCTGAATTGATTGCATTGAAAACTGCAGAAACAAGCACCAACATGGGTCTTTTATTTTCTTGTTGGTGCCCTAAAAATCATCCCAGGGTCCTTCCATTAACTGTTTTTTGTCAGAATTTTTGACATTTTTGCTCCGTGAACATACATTGGGATAGTGTTTTTCAACTTTAGTATGTAGGCAGTATGTAGATAAGTAACTAGAATATTGAAAAATCAGGTTTCCAAGCCCTAAAAACTGCACTCTATGCCTTTAATAACCCAGCCTGGGGAAGTCAGCCAGAGTGGGGAGTGTTTTTGTGTTCGGTTTGACTCCCTGCCAGCCCAAATTGATTGCATTGAAAACTGCAAGGGGAGCAGAGCATATTCCAGCCCTAAATTTTTAATTAAGATAAATTGAATTTGGACGTGGAATAATCGATAGCTGCAATGAAATTATAAGAGGCAGGCTGGTGCCCTGGGGTTTGCCTCAGCAGCAAATTTGTCATGTCATAATGCAGGGAACAACCTGCAAGTTGGTCCCACAGGACGCAGGCATACAGAACACAGGCTGCACTACAGGTTAGGGGTTCGAATCCCGGGCTCACAACCTACAGGCTGGTGTGCTGGGGTTCGCCTCAGCAGCAAATTTGTCATGTCGTAATGCAGGGAACAAGCTGCAAGTTGGTCCCTTAGGAGAGGGGCATACATGTACTGCAGGTTAGGGGTTCCAAGCCCGGGCTCACAACCTACAGGCTGGTGCGCTGGGGTTCGCCTCAGCAGCAAATTTGTCATGTCGTTATTTGGGAAACAAGCTGCAAGTTGGTCCCATAGGAGAGGGGCATACTATGTACTGCAGGTTAGGGGTTCCAAGCCCGGGCTCACAACCTACAGGCTGGTGCGCTGGGGTTTGCCTCAGCAGCGAATTTGTCATGTCGTTATTTGGGAAACAAGCTGCAAGTTGGTCCCTTAGGAGAGGGGCATACTATGTACTGCAGGTTAGGGGTTCGAATCCCGGGCTCACAACCTACAGGCTGGTGCGCTGGGGTTCGCCTCAGCAGCAAATTTGTCATGTCGTAACGCAGGGAACAAGCTGCAAGTTGGTCCCAAAGGAAAGCAGGCCTACAGAACATAAGGGTTACAGGTTCGAATCCTGTACTGACAACCTACAACAGAACTGGTGCGCTGGGGTTCGCCTCAGCAGCAAATTTGTCATGTCGTAATGCAGGGAACAAGCTGCAAGTTGGTCCCTAAGGAAGGCAGGCCTACACCAGAGGCTAGGGGTTTGATTCCCGGCTCACAATCTATAACAGAACATAGGCAGTCTGCACTACAGGTTAGGGGTTTGATTCCTACAACAGAACTGGTGCGCTGGGGTTTGCCTCAGCAGCAAATTTGTCATGTCGTAATGCGGGGAACAAGCTGCAAGTTGGTCCCACAGGGTTTGGGGCTCGATTCCCAGCAACAGAACATAGGCAGGCTGCACTACAGGTTATGGGTTTGATTCCTGTATTGACAACCTACAACAGAGCTGGTGCGCTGGGGTTCGCCTCAGCAGCGAATTTGTCATGTCATCATTCAGTAAAATTGTTGTGCAATAAAGTTTAACTTATTATTTCAAATTCACACATTGTTTAACTTTAAGAACCTACCACAGTACAGGATTGAAAAGACTTCAGGCCCCCCCAGTAGACTGTATGATAGCTAATATCTACAAGCATCAGTCCAGCCCATATCCTAATCTACATTGCGACTTTAAAAGCCCATTCCCTCACTGCATACTAATCACACACTGTTGGCCTTATGAAATTGTAGTTATATACTAGTACTAGAGGTTGCCATACATTGTACCCTACAGAACAATTGTTGTGCAATAAAGTTGTTTAAGGAGAGCTAACCTCCCACATTGTTTAAGAACCTACCACAGTACAGGAATGACAAGACTTGACGCCACCCCAGTATGCTATATGATAGCTAAAATCTACATGCATCTGAGTCCAGCCCATATCCAAATCCAAATAAAAAAGAGCTTCTTTACTCAACCTCACACACTGTTTAAGACCCTAGCACAGTACAGAATTGACAAGACTTTGGGCCTGCCTCATGATCAGTATGCGTTAGCAAAATCTACATGCATCAAGCCCATCCCACTGCCAACCTGAGGAATGTTCCCTGCCACATTCTTGGCTGAGTTTCACCTGGATCAATACAGTACAATAACACATCAGGCCAGATGGGTGGATTCTGGCTACCCAGCCAACATTACTGGGGAGATACTGTCTGAACTAAGCATGACCCACAGCTATAGCTAAGATTGCTCAAGGGTAATCCAGACTAGCATCTTAAGGTTGGATCCATAGTGTAGCATCTAAGATTGGTCAAGAGTGACCCATAGCACTCATCTAACAAACGAGTGGGATTCTGTCTCTGTGGCCAACATTACTGGCGAGATACTGTCTGAACTAAGCATGACCCACAGCTATAGCTGCATTTAACATTCATCAAGGGTGGCCTCTTCTTAAGATTGGGCCCACATCTGCATCTAAGATAGGCGTAGGTATGCTTAAGGGTGACCTGTGCTAAGGCATGGTTTTGGATAGTCCACGCGTATCCAGAACCATGCCTGGGGCAAATCTATGTTTTTGGATAATGCAGGGACTATCCAGAACCGTGCCTGGGGCAAATCTACGTTCTTGGATATGCAGACACTATCCAGAAGGGTGTATGTGTGCTCAAAGGCACAGAACTAGACAAGCACAGTTCTAATATATACAATAGGGCAGAATCAAGCCAAACCAATGATTCAGAAACAAATGGGTGGATTCTGTCTCTGCAGCCAACATTACTTGGAGATACCATCTGAACTTGACATGACCCATACAAATCTAAGATTGCTCAAGGCTGACCCATGGTAGCATCTTAAGTTTGGATCCAAAGCGGTGGCTAAGATTGCGCAAGGGTGACCTATAGCAGCATCTAAGATGGGTGTAAGATAGCGCAAGTGTTCTCAAGGGTTGGCTAAGGCCTAGGGGAAAAATGTTGTGTTTTCTGTTTCAGTCCTGAAAAAACTAGGGTGAGTAGGGATTATCTTTTTTTGACAATCACAGTTTCAGCACAAGGGACAGGGCCATTAACCTTCAGCCTGCTAAGACAGCCGTTTGGCACCAAACTTGTATTGGTTTTGGGGTTAGGCAGCAGGAAGAAGGTTAATAACAACCACATTTTTCCCTTTGCCTAATGTAGCATGTATTGTAATGGCCAGGGGCAACATAAAATTAGCTAAAATGTCAGCAAAACCAATGAAACAGAACGACACACAAGTATATTACTAGATGATATCTCTTCAACTTCCACATTAAAAATAAGATAATATCTTTTAATAGGTGCACTAATAAAGTTGATAAGAGACATTTTACCAAGTCCATGCCTACTTTTGGCCTTGAACTTAAAATGACTAATGCTTAGCTGAAGGCAACATTCAGCTAAGTGTCAGGCAAACTAGGAAAGTAGAAGACTTCAAGTAGAATGGTCTAGATAATATCTCTTCATCCTTATTTAAAAAATACGATAATATCTTTTAATAAAGGGCCACTAATAAAGGTAAGAACTTAACATTAGTATGCCTCCTTGTATATATATATATGTCATGAGAGTGCAGATAATTATAATATGAAGTAACATCTGTGTCCATAATATCACCAAGGTCCATAATATTGCCCCATTGAGAAAAAGTGTGCTTTAAGATATTTTTACTGCAACATACCCTAGGTATGTACATTTGATGTGTGCAGGAGTGCATACCAAAAGTATGTTGCAGTAAAAATATCATAAAGCACACTATTTCTCAAGGTGGCGATATTCTGGACACAGATGTTACACGTTGTGTTCGAAAATCAGCTGAAACATGCTGGTTTATAATATTTTTTAGCAATAATTTTAAAACAGACCACTTTTCCCAAGCTCCTGTTCATTTCTGCCAAGAGTCCATTGTTAAATAACTTCAAGCATAGAGATTTTGTCCCTCTAGCTGAGACATTTTTCTGTGTCTGTTTGCCCAAATGCAGGTTTACATGAGCACAAAAACAGAAATCTTCCAATTTCCAAATCCCTGTACATTTCTGCCAGAAATTGCACCTATTGTTACTCTGACAGCCTTTCCAAAGCCTGAGGGATTTTGTCCTTACGGCTGAAACATGTTCCTGTGTCTGTTTGCCCTAATGTAGGTTTACATGAACATGAAACACTGGGTCTGATTTAGTGCTGCCTGACTTACATGTACATGTAGGTATATAAATTTGAAACGCGAATACAGGAATGCATTAATGAGTGAGTGAGTGAGTGAGTGAGTGAATGAGTGAATGAATAAATGCGTGAGTGAATGAATAAATGCGTGAATGAATGCGTGGATGAATGAATGAATGAATGCGTGAATGAATGAATGAATGAGTGAGTGTGTAAGTGAGTGAGTGAGTGAGTGAGTGAGTGAGTGAGTGAGTGAGTGAATGAATGAATGAATGAATGAATTTCTGCAACTTATCAGTCCATTGTTAGCTTGAAGCAGAGAGATTTTGTGAAACATGTTCCCGTATCTGTTCTCCCTAATGCAGGTTTACATGAATGAAAGAATTAATGGTTTATATCTGTGCATTTCTGCCAAGAGTCCATTGTTAACTTGTGGCAGGGGGATTTAAGCTGAACAGTCCTTACGGCTGAAACATGTTCCTGTGTCTGTTTGCCCTAATGCAGGTTTACGCGAGCATAAAACACTGGGTCTGATTTGTTGCTGCCTGCCTCGGGTATGTAAATTTGGGACGTGGGTGGAGGAAGGGAGCCAATTACTAATCAGCAGTGGTTAAAGCCTTACTAATGCCGAAGGATGGATGGATGGTGGATGTGTGGGTGTGGGTGGTATTGTGGGGGGGACTAGGGATGAGAAATGTACAGGTTTTCTTCATGTTTTCATCATCTTCACAGGGAGCCTACTTTCAACAGTGAGAAATACGCAGGGTGGCACCATGTTTCACAATCAAAAGACTTGGATTTAGGCACAAAGAACAAATAGGGTAGAAGCAAGTTTTCAGTCACAGACATGTGTGTTGGTTTGCACCATGTTTCACAATCTACAAGCCTTGGATATAGGCATGGAGAACAAATGGAAGTGTGGGTTTTCACCATGTATATATATTACAACAGTTAACAAGCCTGGTGTTAGCAGTGAGAAATATGCTGGGTTAGACCATGTTTCACAATCTACAAGGATGTAAGCTACGAAAACTGATAGATTCTGAAGTTTTCCATCATAGACATGTGTGTGGGTTTGTAGCATGTTTCACAATCTACAAGTCTTGGTTTCAGGCATAGAGAACATGTCAAATAGAAACAAATAGAAGTATCCAGTTAAAATGTGTGGAATTGCACCATGTTTCACAATCTACAAGGATACAAGCACAGAGAACAGATAGAGGAAAGCTTTCAGTCACAAATATATATGTGTGCTTTAGACCATGTTTCACAATCTTCAAGCCTTGGATATAGGCACAGACCAAGTATCCAGTCAAAAATGTGTGGGTTTGCACCATGTATAACAGTCAACAAGACTGGTTACAGCGGTGAAAAATACGCTGGGTTAGACCATGTTTCACAATCTACACATACAAACACAGACAACAAATAGAGGTAAGTTTTCAGTCACGCTGTCTGACGTTGTTTGCGTTAGTGCCATGTTTCACAATCAAGAACTTTTAAGCCATACTAAATAAATTACTTTTCAGTCACTCAGGAATATGTCACCCCCATGAAACTCCTTCCTCTTCGCCCCCGCCGTTCTGCTTCGCCCCCGCCCCGTTCTGCTTCGCCCCCGCAAAAAATCTGCTTCGCCCCCGTCGTTCCTCTACGCCCCCGACGCAATTCTGCTTTGCCCCCGTCCTTCTGCTTAGCCCCCAATGGCGGCACAGCTCACAGTCGACACGAAAATCGTCTGCAAAATAACAATAAAGGCTGTGCCGCCAAATTTAAAGTAGCCCATGCTCCGGTAAACATTCTGGACCACCTTTCTGCCAAGTGGCGTTGCACAAATCCTTCCCATTCAAAAGTTTACCCCTACCTCACGGCCCGTCAGTGGTTCTTACGTTTATAAGTACTGGCGGGAAATTTCACTCACGGCTGTACTTATAAACGCCAGTACTTATAAACGTAAGAACCACTGACGGGCCGTGAGGTAGGGGTAAACTTTTGAATGGGAAGGATTTGTGCAACGCCACTTGGCAGAAAGGTGGTCCAGAATGTTTACCGGAGCATGGGCTACTTTAAATTTGGCGGCACAGCCTTTATTGTTATTTTGCAGACGATTTTCGTGTCGACTGTGAGCTGTGCCGCCATTGGGGGCTAAGCAGAAGGACGGGGGCAAAGCAGAATTGCGTCGGGGGCGTAGAGGAACGACGGGGGCGAAGCAGATTTTTTGCGGGGGCGAAGCAGAACGGGGCGGGGGCGAAGCAGAACGGCGGGGGCGAAGAGGAAGGAGTTTCATGGGGGTGTATGTGGATTTGTACCATCAACAATTTGTTTTAAGAACCGAATTTCAGTAAAAAAAAAGTGCATTGATTTGGTTGAGGTCACACGTTAAAGAGTTCACATGGTTTTCAAGTTCACTGTTAAGTTCATCTGGTTGTGTAATCTGCTTGCTACATTGGAATTACCAACCTCGCAACACGAACCCCAGAAATAGCAACATGACAAAGAACCTGCAACAACCCGACTGTTGCAAATTGTAGCAAACTTGAGCGACTCCGAACAACAATTTTTACACCTGACACGGCCCCATGGACCGTTGCCATGCCAACAAGCCGTTGCTATGGCAACACACATCCCCGAGTTGTAGCGATCTCTCAGCTCGAATTTCCAGCCGCTGAAGCGTGGCAAAAGGAGGAAGCTGTTTTAGTGTAACATTTTCAGGCTGTTATATTGTATAATTTAACCTACCAGGCAGAAGAACTGAAGGGCCTGAGCAGAATACTAAACACTGTGCGCACAGGTACCTAGAAGCAAGTTTTCTGTCACAGACATGTG
Source organism: Branchiostoma belcheri (assembly GCF_001625305.1). Lineage (NCBI taxonomy): Eukaryota > Metazoa > Chordata > Leptocardii > Amphioxiformes > Branchiostomatidae > Branchiostoma > Branchiostoma belcheri. The sequence goes on along the minus strand of NW_017803346.1, from coordinate 335,004 downwards.
TGTTGGTTTGCAGCATGTTTCACAATCAAAAGACAGGGATATAGGCACAAAGAACAAATACCGTAGAAGCAAGTTTTCAGAGACATGTGTGTGGCATCATAGAATCAGGTTTTCAGTCACAGACATGTATGTGGTTTGTACCATGTTTCACAATCAAAAAGCCTTGGATATAGGCATGGAGAACAAATAGTAGCCAGTCAAAACTGTGTGGGTTTCAGCATGTATAACAGTCAACAATCCTGGTTTTAGCAGTGAGAAATACGCTGGGTTAGACCATGTTTCACAAGCAGAAGAACCAACAGGCCTGACCAGAATACTAAACACACACAGGTGCCTAGCCATGCCTTCAAGTACCAGAGTTACCAACCAAGGATTGAGGTGTTAAAAAACTCAATTCTTTCCTAGAACTATAGCAGAGTGGAACTCACTGTCACACATACTCACTTACTCATGTATGACTTACAATGAATCTCCAAGAGGATCTTTTGGTGGCTACAAGACAGTATCAAATTGACAAGACAGTATCAAATTGCCAAGACAGTATCAAATTGCCAAGACAGTATCAAAGCTACATGTCGCAAGACAGTGTCAAATTGACAAGACAGTATCAAATTGACACGACAGTATCAAATTGATAAGACAGTATCAAATTGCCAAGACAGTATCAAAACTACATGTCGCAAGACAGTGTCAAATTGACAAGACAGTATCAAATTGACAGGACAGTATCAAATTGGCAAGACAGTATCAAATTATCAAGACAGTATCAAATTGACAAGATAGTATCAAATTGACAAGACAGTATCAAAACTACATGTAGCAAGACAGTATCAAATTGACAAGACAGTATCAAATTGACAAGACAGTATCAAATTGACAAGACAATATCAAAACTACAAGTAGCAAGACAGTATCAAATTGACAACTTGAAGACAGTATCAAATTGACAAGACAGTATCAAATTGACAAGACAGTATCAAAACTACATGTAGCAAGACAGTATCGAATTGACAACTTGAAGACAGTATCTGCTGAGCTTCACAAGTATCCGTATGCTTTTTTGGCTGACAAAATAAGACACCTGTACAAAGAGAAAGAACATCAAAATGCCTAAAAGCATGTCAAAAATAAGCCAAGGCCTAAATCTCTGCTTGGAGAGTTACAGCATTGCAAAGAGACCCTCTAAACTTTCTCTGATTCCTTGTCAATGTATACATCAAAAATAATATTTGTAAGGAAAACCTTTCCCCAAATTCGAAATGTACAAACCCTGTTTTTCCCCTACAATTTGGAGAGTTACAGTATTTCATTAGGGACCATCCATTACTTCTCACAACACTGAAATCTCTGATTTCTTATCAATGTAAGCAAAACCCTTCCCTGAATTCAAAATGTACAACCCCTGTGTTTCCCCTATGACGTTAGTGGATGCACTTAAGTTTTACATCAGCTGAGAAAACGTGCGTCTGGATATATTACATTTACCACAAAGTCTCTGTCATCACCATAACGTTTATAGTCACAGATACATGCAGTACTAAAGAGAAGATTTTCCACGTTTCTTTTCAAGCTTCACACGATCTCAAATCTTAACTCAATTCTTTACTGTGTAACGATTTCTTCAGGTGTCAAAGCAGAAAGTTCAGGTGTTTGTATAGCAGAATCTTAAAGTGCACCCAAAATTTGAAGCTCTGCACCCAATTTTCCTCTGTGGGTGCACCCAAATATTTTTGTAGGTTTATGCATATCAAGATTTTAAATGTAGAGTAGTATACAGCATATTCTTAGCATCTAAGTGCCAGAAAAAGAATAAAATCATTCTAGACCTGTACTACTTTAAGAACTGAGACATTATTAGCTTTTGCTGACATTCTACTTATTTTATTTTATTTTATTTTAAATGGTGCACCCCAAAAAATGAATTTCGAGCCCTGGACTCTGACTCTCCTTCTGTCACTCAGTCAGTGTAAATCTGCACTAGTAAAGATATTCCCAACTGTGTCTGTAAAGAAATGCCAAACTGTAAAAATATTCTGAACCTTGTCAGTAAAAATATTCCATATTGCCAGGATTTTACTCCATATTCTAAAAAAAATATGCTGAAAATATCCTGAACTGTATCAGTAAAAATATGCTGAACTCAGTAAAAATATTCCATATTGCCAGGATTTTACTCCATATTCTAAAAAAAATATGCTGAAAATATCCTGAACTGTATCAGTAAAAATATGCTGAACTCAGTAAAAATATTCCATATTGCCAGGATTTTACTCCATATTCTAAAAAAAATATGCTGAAAATATCCTGAACTGTATCAGTAAAAATATGCTGAACTCAGTAAAAATATTCCATATTGCCAGGGTTTTACTCCATATTCTTTGGGTTTTATGTATGTTTCATGATGATCTGGCCTGTGTGCATCTGATGTGGGCTCTTATGGGCACAACTCCAGATAACGCTGAGTTGTTTAAACTGTTATCTGACTGCTGTAAAGTTCTCTCTTCTGACTGGAACTAGATGGTCTGTTTTATGATATAAAGCTTAGCTGTTATCTCTCACTGTAACTCTTATAGTAAACTTCTCTATTCTGACTGGACCTAGGTGGTGCATTTTATAACATAAAGCTGAGTTGTTATCTGACTGTAACTCTTGCAGTAAAGTTGTCTATTCATACAGAAGCTGGGGTGTTTTATAGGTGCGTGGAATGTCAAATGTAGCAGCTCCACACTTCAAGGTCCTGTCCCTAGTGCTGAAACTGTGGTTGTTTTTAACCCTCTTTCTACTGCCTAACCCCATTGCTAATACAAGTTTGCTGCCAACGGCTGCATTAGCATGCTGATGGTTAAGGACCTTGTCCCTAGTGCTGAAACTTTGGTGGTTTTTAATGATTTTTTTGGGGTAAAATTGCTTATTTATTCCAAGTTCAAGCCAAGACCTCAGCAGAGGTTCAGCAATGTTGCCTGATTATTCCAGAATTCCTGACAATAAAAGAAACCTACAAAACTTTCATTTCCTAGTGGGCAAAACAGTGAGATGGCATCAGAACGAGTTTACTTCACTCAGCAAGAGATAGCTTTAGAGGGATTTTTACGGCTGAAATTCCTTATTTTTATTCCAAGTTCAGGCCAAGACCTCAGCAGAGGTTCAACAAAAATTCCAGATGATTCCAGAATTCCTGGCAATAACTCCTGCCTACAAAACTTTTATTTCCTGGTGGCAAAAACAGCGAGATGGCATCAAAACGAGTTTTACGGGTAAAATTCCTTATTTATTCCAACTTCTGGCCAAGACCTCAGCAGAGGTTCAACTTCAACTTCAAAAAACGACAAGAATCTGTCACCTTCTTGGCTGAAGGTTCCTAAGATGCAAGCCAAGACACACAGAAGGAAATCTGCATCTTATTTCCCCATGGGGGTTTCACCTTGAGTGACCTTCAAGAACCTTTAAGATCTCTAAACACAGACTGATATCTTAGTCTTGTTTTACTGAAGATACATCTGCTGATACTAAAGATGCTGGTAAGACTACTTAAGATGCAGCCTTAAGTGACCTTAAATCATCTTTAAGATCTCCAAACACAGACATTCATGTCAGATATGAGTGTGCTATACAAGATGCATCTGCTGATATATAGTTGAGGGGCTTCATTCCTCAAGCTAACCAACATCTCACACACGCAGTAAGACATCTGGAGCCGTATAGTTCCTGTTTAGAACTTTTATTCAGCCTGTCACACGATCGGTCTTGTCTGTGTGGCTTCTTTAAATGTGCACAGGCTAAAATGTACATCTGCTGATATTAAGGATGCTGCCAAGACTGCTTCAGGTGCAGCCAGCTGTGAAGATATCCGTCTTCTGTAATGTATGACTGCATCTTAAGAGAGTTTAGTATTTTGCACACAAGAAGAATGTAGATCTGTGCCAAGACAGAAGAAGATTCACATCTTTCTTCCCCGTGGGGTTTTCCGACCTTAAATGAACTTGAAGAATCTTACATCATTGTCATTGATTTATACCGTACATTATTTGATTATCCTTATTGTATTATTTCCATTTTCTATTGTATTATTTCCATTTATTGATTATATTTAATTTTGTACAGTTTAGAGGAGGAGGGCCTTGTATAAGCATTCCATGCTTCTCCCCTCCTCCTGCACCTGTTTTATCCTTGTTTTGTATTATTACTGTCTGTTTTATCTATGTGCAAACTAATAAAATCAAAATCAAATCAAATCTTTAAGATTTCTCAACACAGACTCATATCTAAGTGGTGTTCGATGAATCTGCTCATCTTAGAAATGGCAAATGCCAAGACTGCTTGAGGTGCAGCAAAGTGTGAAGAAGTGTGTCTTCTGTTGCGGATGGCTGCGTCCTAAGAAAGTTTAGTATTTTGCACACAAGAATATCCAAGATCTGAGCCAAGACAGAGAGGGAGATTCACACCTTGTTTCCCCTTGGGGGTTTCCGACCTTAAATGAACTTGAAGAATCTTTAAGATCTCGCAACACAGACTCATATCTTAGCCATGTTGAGATGCCAAGAATGCTCGAGATGCAGCCAAGTGTAAAGATGTCTGTCTTCTGTTCCAGATGGCTGCATCTTAAACATCGGTTGCATCTTAAGGAAGTCCATGATCAGTTTCTGGAAGATGCACACTGGCAGAAGACAGGATCCCAGCCTTGTTTCTCCATGGCTGGCTGCAACTGAAGCAAATGCATCATGTTCACCTTTAAAATGGGTACCTGAGGTCAGTTGGGAGGCAAAAGGCAGTGAAAGGAGAGGGATGGGCTCCACCTTCCAATACTGTGCCCCGATGTATATCGACATTCGTGGAGCAAAAATGCCCCAAATTCTGACAAAAAATGGTTATTGGAAGGGCCCTGGGCAGATTTTTGGGGTACCACCCCGAAAATAAAGAACTCATCTTTGGGCTTGTTTCTGCAGTTTTAAATGTCCAAAGTATGAAATGCTGATTCAAATGTGCTAATGTTAAGCAGTATGTGTCACTATCACAAAGATTGCCTTATTCAGAATATTTCCAGTTTTGCTGCCCTGAAATCGTGTTGGGTGCCTTTAAGCTGCATAAGACACAGACTATTGATTTGAGGCGTTTGACAATAATTCCTGCATGAGCGTCAAATAAAAGTTATTCCTGCTGTCTGCGAAACCCATTTTTCTTCCCCAACAACCGACCATAAATTAAGCTTATTCGGCTGCCAGTTACCCTAACTCAGTGGTAATCTGCCGCACTCAAGACAAATTATAATGAATTTGGCTGCTTTGTTTTTATGTGTGTTTGATCCCAGGGGAGCTGGGATTGGGCCCTGATGAGCCATTATCTGCGCAGTTCAGCTGCAGTGGTGACAGTTGTGGGGACAGAGCTGCGGAAAACACTCAATCATCGCAGCAAAACCTTCACAGCAAAACCATTGCAGCAATACCTCTGCAGCAAAACCATCGCAGCAAAACCCAGGCAAACACTCAATCATCGCAGCAAAACCTCCGCAGCAAAACCCAGGCAAACAGTCAATCATCGCGGCAGAACCTCAGCTACAAAACAGGTCCGAGGGATGGGATAAGCCCTTTGGGCCGATGGCCTGCGATGACTCGGGGATTTTATGAACTGATAGAGAGGAGTTTGGGCCATGGATTAGGACTGCATTGACAATGACACTGTGAACAGTTTTACACCACTTTGTCATATGTGTCTCCTTGGAAACCAGTCTCCATGGTAACCAATCTCCATGGTGACCCATCTCCATGGTGACCCATCTCCACGGTAACCCATCTCCTTGGTAACCAGTCTCCATGGTGACATCTCCACGGTAACCCATCTCCATGGTAACCCATCTCCATGGCAACCCATCTCCACGGTAACCCATCTCCATGGCAACAGGATTGTGTTATTACTGTCCAGCCGGGAGACCAGACGGCACTTTGCAATCATCTGACTCTAGAAGCTTGTCATGACTCTAAATCAGACTTTGACGCTTTGGGACAAGACGTCTTAAAACTCAAGTCTCGTCACGTCTTGGCCGACCTCCCTGCACAGCAGCAGACACTCAAGAACACGGCGGGCAACACGGCGGGCAAATGTCTGCAGTTTTACAGTCTGGGCATGTCCTCAGGGCAAATGTCTGGGGAAAAATGTCTTTAAGTTAGAACTGTTGTTTCAACTGACAACATTCTGGGCAAATGTCTTGAGTTTTACAGTCTGGACATTTCTTAGTTTAAACAGCAGCCTGGGCAAATGTCCTTTGGAATGTCCGACGGGGGCAACTGGCACAGGAAAATGTCCTAGTTCAAATAACAGCCTTGGCAAATGCCTGGGGAAAATGTCTTAGAACTGTTGTTTCAACTGACAACATTCCCGGCAAATTATAATGTCTGGGCAAATGTCTTGAGTTTTACAGTGTGGACATGTCCTCAGGGAAAATGTCTTGTCAAATGTCTTAGATCAAATAACAGCCTTGGCAAATGTCTTAGTTCTAACAATTGTGTTAGCAAATGTCTTGCCAAATGTCTTACAACTGTTGTTTCGACTGGCAATATTCTGGGCAAATTTGGCAAATGTCTAGAGTTTTACAGTCAGGGCATGTCTTGGTTCAAGCAGAAGCCTTGCCAATGTCTTAGTGCCAACAATTTTGAAGGCAAATGTCTTGGCAATGTTTTTAAGTTCTAACATTCTGTGCAAATGTCCTTCATTTTACAGTCTGGGCATGTCCTTTAGTCCCAATGGGGCCATGCCAAATGCCTTAGAACTGTTATTTCAACTACAAACATTCTTGGCAAATGTCTTGGCAAATGTCTTACAACTATTGTTTCAACAAGATTATGGGCAAATGTCTTTACTTGAACAGTCAGGACATGTCCTCAGAAATTGTCCACTGGGGCAAATGTGTTGACAAATGTCTAAGTTAAAATAACAGCCTTGGCAAATGTTGCCAAATGTCTTAGTTTTAACAATTTTGTAGGCAAATGTCTTCAGTTTAACAGTCTGGGCATGTCTTGGTTCAAGCAGAAGCCTTACTAATGTCTTAGTGCTAACAATTTTAAAGGCAAATGTCTTCGCCTTAGAACTGTATACAGTTGTTTCAACTACTAACATTGCTGGCAGATGTCTTGGCAAATGTCTTGTATTGTTTCAACAACATCTCCAGATTCTCTGCCCCAAGTCTGTTCATGTCTCTCCCTGAGTGTCGGCAACACGTCAGGGAAATCATCGCTGCCGACAGAGAAGCATTCTCTTCCTGCCACTTTATTACATACATTAAAACACACTTAGTCCTGACAGAGGCCTTCTGAAAACCAGATCTCCCCAGGCTAACATAGAAAGGGCACTGTTCTGTTGGCCAAACCAAGGCATAGCTTAGGTTATCATCAACTGACCATAGAAAGGGCTTCTTGTTACATACATTGTTACAAACGCACTTAGTTCTGACAGGAACATTTCTTACATTCATATCTGCCTACAGCTCCCAAGGCTCACTAAGCCACAGAAAGGGCACTTTTCTGTCCACACAAAGGTCCCACCAAACATCTGACTAACCAAAGGATGGAGGTAACATCAGGGAAATCAGCACTGTCGACTGAGGAGCCATTGCTGCTTGTGACTTTATTACATACATTAAAACACACTTAGTCCTGACAGTCTAAAGCTCCCAAGGCTAGCCATAGAAAGGGCATAGTTCTGTCCAAACTCTGGCTAAACCAAGCAATCTGCTAAGCTCCCATCTGACTAACTCATAGGGGAGGCTACATGAGGGAAATGATCGAGGTCAACTGAGAAGCCATTGCTGCCTGTGACTTTATTACATACATTAAAACACACTTAGTTCTGACAGTCTAAAGCTCCCAAGGCTAGCCATAGAAAGGACGCTGTTCTGTCCAAACTCTGGCCACACCAAGCCATTTCCTATTAAAGCTCCCATCTGACTAACACATAGGGGAGGCAACATGAGGGCCAACTGAGGAGCCATTGATGCCTGTGACTTTATTACATAATTATATTAAAACACACTTAGTCCTGACAGCAGCCTTCTGAAAAACAGATCTCCCAAGACTATCAACAAAAAGGAGAATGTTCTATCGCAAATCAGGCGCTACCAAATCATTTCCCTGGTCCCCAAACTGACGACAGAAGCGACTTCTTAGTTCAGACAGCAGCATTCTCACACTCTAACACAGAAAGGGCACAGTTCACATCTCATATACATTGTAAGGTGATATTCCCGTCTGTAGTTTCCAAATGTTGTGTCAGAAAAGATAGTGTCTGCAACAGCCAAAATTCTGATGCAACGTTGACCAAAAATCCAACGAAAACCGTGAAAAAACATTCTGCCAACATGCTGCTTCCCCCCCCCCTAAAAAATGGTGTCTGTTTTCCTCTGAATCAAGACTTTATAATGACAAATGGTTCATCAGTTTGTGTCAGTAATCAGGTCTCCCCGGTAATTACAGATGGAACACCAATTACTCCACTCTCGCTTTTAAACGCCACCTCTTCACTTTCACTTTGATGGGTGTCGGCCTCGTATCAGAAACATGATCCTTGATGAGCACCACTTGGAGTCATCTCGTTTAACTTAACGAGGGAAGTCTGAAGCTAACGAGCATGCAGGCCTAAAGTCGCCGAGCCAATGTTCATTACAATAGTCCTAACGAGCGAGCAGTAAGGTTTAATTGTGGATAATTAATTAGTGAAGTCTGTGGTAATATTCAGCTTTATAAGTAAACATTGCTGTGTACATGTATGTATGACCTGATGTATCGGGCCTGAAGTCGCTGCTTCAATGTTCGTTAGAATAGTTCTAACAAGCGTAAAATAAAGTTTAATTGTGTATAATTAATTAGTGAGGTCTGTGGTAATATTCAGCTATGTTAAGTATAGTAAACATTGCTGTGTAAATATGTATGATCTGACGTATCGAGCTGGATGTCACCGCTACAATGTTCGTTAAACTAGTTCTAACGAGCACGCAATAAGGTTTAATTGAGGATAATTAATTAGTGAGGTCTATGGTAATAATCAGCTTTATAAGTAAACATTGCTGTGTAAGTATGACCTCAGATGTCACACTCCAATGTTCGTTACAATCGTTCTAACGAGCGGGCAATAAGGTTTAATTGTGGATAATTAATTAGTGAGCTCTGTGGTAATATTCAGCTTTATAAGTAAACATTTCTGTGTACATGTTTGTATGTATGACCTGATGTATCAGGCCTAATGTTGCCGCTCCAATGTTCGTTAAAATAGTTTTAACGAGCGTGCAATAAGGTTTAATTGTAGGTAATTAATTTGTGATGTTTATGGTTATTTAGCTAACAGTAAACACTGCTGGGTTTTTCAGTGAAGGTTAGACATCCAGGTAATAAGATACACCAAAAACAGTCACTCAAGCAACTGGATATGATTTTGGACGTTTCAGGTAGCATCCACTACATTTCATCAGTAAGAGTTGTCAGAAAAGCAGGTTTATAAGCATTAACTATTGATTGACAAGCAAATAAGTGAAGACAAATTTTTGGTTTTCTCAATATCAAAGGGGAAATTTGTTTCATATTGTTATAGTTATACTTTCTCACATCATTTGAGATGGAAGGGTGCCTCCTAAATTTATACTTAATTTGTTTTCTCATAAGGAATCTTATTGCTGAGACTTGCAGATTCTCCTTGACTCTGATCCTCCCATTAAGACATTTTTTAAGGAGTTGTAATTCTGATAACGAGACTCGAGGCGGAAAATTGTCCCAGATGCAGCGTCAGAATTTTGGGAAGTGCAGAAATTATTGGCAGGGGAGGAAATTACTTCATAATATGCAGAATTCAAGGTTAAGGCCACACCAATTTAATTTGTTGCTTCTCGGATTCGCCTCTTTCACTTTTCACTTTCACTGTGGAGTACTTAGTCTAGTAGTACTGTATATTAAGTATACTTCGTGTATTGCAAGTGCCACTGATTGAGCATCAGTGCTACATAGCCTGTACATGTTAGAAAGAGAAAGAGACCCAGCGGAGCAGGCTAGAAAGTGAAAGTGTCCCGGGAGACCCTGTATAAGTCAATGTCTATTTGTTCGATCCTGTGGCTGTCAGGAAGACAGATGGTTCGGTTCTGGGGACATTGACTGGTCCGATCTCCGCTGGGACACTTTTACTTTCTAACATGTATATACAGGGTATGTAGCAGTGAAAGTGTCCCAGCAGATCCTGTACATGTTAGAAAGTGAAAGTGTCTTGCGCCTGTCAGGAAAACAGATGTTTCGGTTCATGGGAGCTGTATCTAGGAAATGCGCCAAAATACACTGTTATTCAAGCAGCTGGATATGATTTTGGAAACAGACGTTTCAGTATTACCTGACTGGATATCAAACCTTCACTGACGTAACTAGGATAAGATTTGGCCTGGATGCAGACTCAATGGTGACTGGTGTTGGGTTACATAATGTTGCAATTTCATGGTCTGCTCTGCTCCTGTCACCATATACTACTGGTACATTTATGTGAATGTGTTTGAGTAAGAATTAACAGAGCAGACCGTGTCTGAAGGTAAACATTATGCATTTGCTTTGCAAATCTTACTTCTCTAGTTGAAACGTAGTCAGTATTTCTCACAACCTGGGTTTTTTTCAGGGGTAGGAAACACACCGGTGTGGGTCCATATCTGTACAGTACCTATGAGAAAGTGAAAGTGTCCCGGGAGAGTCTGTTTAGGTCAATGTCTATTTGTTCGATCCTGCAGCTGTCAGGAAGACAGATTAGAAAGTGAAAGTGTCCCGGCAGAGCCATGTTAGAAAGGGAAAGTGTCAGATAAGACAGATGGTTCGGTTCTGGGTTCTGAACTTGGATCTGACCTCGGCTGACCTCTGACATTCCCGGGTAAGTGAGACAAACGAACCTGCCAAACGGAAGGGAAGTTCCAAAGCTTAAGGAGCCGAAAGTGAGAGTGAAGCATTAAGAGTGAAAGTGAATCATTGCTTGAGCTGCTGAAGTAACATCCTCAATCTGTTATCTGTACCATTTCATACAAAACCACACTGGTGCCTAACCCTTACTGAAACATAACCCTAAAACCAACGAGGGACAGTTAAGGTGTTAAGAGTGAAAGTGAATCATTGACAGAGCACTTTTGAGCTGATTCAGAACCAGACTCTTTTAATTTTTTTTTTTTGCAAAGCAGAAAAAAATGAAGAGGTGAATCTGAGAACCAACAAATTAAATTGGTGTGCCTTAGGAATGCAAATTAGTGCAGTCCATGTATCTACCCTAAGGCTTGTAGTTTCTTTTCTGCCATACATTAATATTGTACCAGTTACAGTTGTTGAGCAGCAAAGTTGATTTGATTCTGTCTGACTCACAGCAGCAATTTACATTATAAATTATAACCCCCCCCCCATGAGGAGCCCTGAAATTTATGAGCTGGATTTTCCAAACGCTGCTTGAGATGAGAAATTATTATTGCTAGGGGTACTACAGTAACTGACTCTATCATATATAAGTTTTGCATGTGTTTCAAATTGCATGTAAAATGTTTGCCAACATGCAATTTTGCACATGCCATTGGTTTAGATTGGATCTGGACTTTTGAGTCTTTCAAAATTGCAGAACAAAATTTTGACATTCTGCAATGTTGCAGAACACTGAAAAAAAGACTTAATACTGAAAGCTTAGGACACGTTGAACACCAAAAAAGGATAAACTAGAGAAGTAACATTTGCAAAGCAAAATTTATGCATAATGTTTACCTTCGGACATGGTCTTCTCTGTTAATTTTTACTCAAACACATTCACATACATGTACTACTAGTATATGGTGACAGGAGTAGAGCAGACCATGAAGTTTACAACATTATGTAACCCAACACCAGTCACCATGGTGACAGACGTCAACAAATCATGTCATTGGCCAGGTCAGAGGTTAGTGTTTGGAGAAGAGGAAACTGAGTAAAAGCAATATGTTTTAATGTATAATTAGTTATTAATGCATATAATTTATAATCCTCTGATGCAAAGCGTTGAAATTTATGAGCTAGATTTTCCGAGCGCTGCTTGAGATGAGATGAGAAACAGTTATTGCAGTCGGTTAGAGTCAATCTGTCGTCAGATTCTGTCCTGTGATACACTCTCACTTTCTGATGGCAGCTATAATCTCACTTTCACTAGCTTCTCATGGGTGTCACAGGCACTCACTCTCACTTTTTCACCTATCCCTCAGCTAAAATCTCTACACTCTCAATATATCATAAACTCACAAGAATAATTGTCTAAGATTTTCATGTGACTTTTGCAGTCTGCAAGTTAAGCTAAAAAACCTGTAACAGTTCCAGTAAAAAGTTTCCAAATGAATGATAATTTCCCCAGATGGGTTAAACACACCTGTCTTCCCCCACGACTGATTTATCTACCTCTATGAAAATGGGACAATGTTTAACTGACAGAATTTTCCTGCCCTGTATTAAGCTAAAACTAGTTGGAGCGTTTTTATGTCAGCTTGTGATGATGTGGGCTTGTAGAAAGTTCCAAATGACTGTCACAATTTCCAGATGTTTTGGGCACACCTGTCTACTCCCACTGATTTGTATCTACCTCCACAGAAATGGGACAATGTCAGTGAGGTTAAACATCCAGGTAACAAGAAAAAAAAACAGTTACTAGCTCAAGCAACTGGGTGTAACTTTGGAAATGGTCAGACATTTCAGGTAGCATCCACTCCCTTTCGTCAGTGACACTGTCAGAAAAGCAGGTTTATAAGCATGATATAATATTCCCCAGATGTTTTGGGCACACCTGTCTGACTCCACTGATTTATCTACCTCCAGTAAAACAGGAATAATATTTATGTGGCAGATTTTCGCTGCACAGTTGGAGCGAAACGCACAATCATTATTACGTCTGGCAACGGAGCTTAATGTTCAGGGCTCGAAATACTGGGTGCATGTGCACCTCAGTGCACCCAAATTTGCAGCTGTGCACACAAGTTTTTTCTGTCACTCAAATATTTTTGTAGGTTTAAATATGTAAACATTATACAGTAGTATACAGCATATTCCTTACGTTTATGTGTCAGAAAAATAACAGAAATTCTATCATTGTTGTAGCACTTTTCTTAAGAAATGAAACATCATTAAGTTTTGCCGATATTCTACATATTTTATCATATATGGTGCACCCCCAAAAAAATTATGGGCACCAGTGCATCTATTCCCCAAAAATTGAATTTTGAGCCCTGCACTGGCAACAGAACGGGCTGATTGTCTATGATGCCTGCCCTGAATGGATGCTATGCCTGCCCTGAATGGATGCTATGCCTGCCCTGAATGGGTGCTATGCCTGCCCTGAATGGATGCTATGCCTGCCCTTGCATCCGCGAATATTGTGTCTGGCAGGAAAAGATGACATCAGGTCAGATCAACAGACCTCACAGATATTACATTCACTACAACTGTTACTGGGGGGGGGGGTCGATCGGGAAACATGAAACACAACTTTTTTTTTCCTTAAAGCCTGCTCAACCGCCATCCATGAAACTCACACAGGAGACAAACCCTAAAAAACCCACACAGGAGACAAACCCTAAAAAACCCGCACTGGAGACAAACCCAGACCATCGTGGAGCAATAATCTCTTTCTTACTGGCAATCCAGGATGATTTATGTGTTGTTCTTTCCCGGAATATTCATTGCGCTTTCCGGGAAATTAATTCAGGCACGAGACGCGCCGGGCATTGTGGGAACAGGACCAGCAGTAGATGAAATGGGCGTCCTGCGTGCCAATAAAACAATGCCTGATTGATTGGCGACCAAATGCTCCACGAAGCCGATTCTCGATAATAAAGTCTGGAATAATTTCCTCTGGTTGGGAGGTCAGCCGAAAATAAGCTTCTCATAACACTGACTGGAAAACATGCCTGGAGAAAGGTAGATGTGAAATTTCCAAATTTCTGAAATTTTTACGTCAAGTAAAATGTCCTTAAAACTGTTCTAAAGATTAAATTTGCCTCTGTGTCAGTGATTATTAGACATCCAGGTAATAAGATACTACTACTTTTCAGCAGTAACTGATGAACGGTGACTGTATAGTGGTTGCGACTAAAAACATCTGACAGTTTTCAAATTCTCTCCAGTTGTTTTCGCGGTGAAGGTTAGACATCCAGGTAATAAGATATGCCAAAAAGTAGTTACTCAAGCAACTGGATATGATTTTGGAAACGGTCGTTTCAGGTAGCATCCACTGCTTTCTAGCAGTCACTGATAAACAGTTACTACATGAAACTTCCAGCTTTAGCCAGCACCCATTTTTTTCAGTCATTTGCAGGAACTTAAAGACATGTGACAGAAAAATTACTGAGCCAATCTGTCAACCTTGACAAAAGTCTTGGGTGCAAATAAAAGAAACACCCAAAGGACTACCAAAAACAACTCTCAACCACATGATTTGCCTCTCAAAATGTAGTAGGAAATTGCATTTTCAAGGGCCAGAAAATCCAAAATTTGCCCCTGGACACCCTTAGACTGTGAGCACTCTCCCTCAGGTCTCCCCCAAAAGTGGGGGAGTGGGCTGGCTAGAGCCCTGTTCTATACCACAGCCTTGTGCGCCCCTCTCCCGCCAGCCTGGAAAAACTCCAATATCAAACACTTAACTCTGAAGCGTTACTTCAGCCAGAGGATTATTGATGCTCGCTCATAAAAACTCTGACCAAAATTAAGGCACGCCGTAAAATTTTATTGGCCTTTTTGTTGAAGACTTACTCAATACGCGATGGCGAGGCTGTATGTAAGGATGGGGGCAAATTACGGGCGGCAGAATGATGGCGAATAAACCCATCGCTTAACGAGATCATACGTTGATTAAAGTGCGATAGTTTGCAATTGTTGCACTGGGGGAGGCAGTGGGGCTCACCATGGGGGGTGCAGAACTAAAACCCACAAGTGGGGCTCAACATGGGGTCTACAGAACTAAAACTTGTACTGGTATGGAACCTTGACTGAAATACAGACCTATTCAGACATGGACTAGACACTCAGGCACAGTTCTGGATACAATAGAATCCAGAACCGTGCCTGATCCTAACCCTAACCCATTCAGGCACAGAACTAGATAGGCACAGTTCTGGGTACAATAGAGACTATCCAGAACTGTGCCTGATCCTAAACCTAACCCATTCAGGTATAGAAGTGGTAGGATACAATTATATAGAGTGTGAGTTTTTTGTGTTTTCTATGGACAGACTATCCGCAACTGTGCCTGATCCTAACCCTAACCCATTCAGGCATAGAACTGGTAGGAGTATTACACTAGAGCATGAGTTCTCCCCAGTGGCAGATGTGTTTTCTATGGAGTGCGTGTCTCTTCCACTGAGCTCCCATTCATCACACTTGGCTGATATCAGCCGGGCAGCATTCAGTATTACCACTGGTCACCGGCAAGACTGTGGGGTCTGCCATATACTGTAGGGTAGCCTTGGGTCCTGGTACCCATATACATGTATGCGCAGGGCTCGAAATTCATTTTTGGGAATAGGTGCACCCAACCTAAAATATTAGGTGCATAAAATTTTTTTGGGTGCACCATATAAAACAAAAGCTAATTACAGATCCCTCTTCTGAGATTGAATCTGAAATCTTTTTCTGAGACTTAGATGCCAAGAATAGCCTGCATTTTATTATTATATTATGCATTTGATATGTACAAAATACTTACAAAAATGCACCCACAGAAAAATATTGGGAGCACAGCTCCAAATTTTGGTGCACTAAGGTGCACAGTTTTTCCATCCCTGATGCGTGTTTCCACTTCACGAGAGAAACAATTTCTTCTCCGCTCCAAAGTTGTGTGAAAATGACAACCGCAAAGTTCTGCTCCTCTGGAAGTGAACAAATGACTTCAATGTTGCGGCGGAGACAAGTACAATAAATCACAGCCCGTCCGACCAGTGGAAATTATATTTGCTGCTGCCTGCCTGTGGAAATTTGCTGCTGCCTACGTCAGTGAAGGTTAGACATCCAGGTAATAAGATACGCCCAAAACAGTTACTCAAGCAACTGGATATGATTTTGAAACAGACATTTTTACGTCGATGAAGGTTAGACATCCTGGTAATACGATATGCCAAAAAACAGTTACTCAAGCAACTGGATATGATTTTGGAAACGGTCAGACGTTTCAGGTAGTATCCACTACTTTTCGTCAGTGACACTGGAGACTTGTCAGAAAAGCAGGTTTATTGCTGCTGTCTGGCTGATAGCAGCCACATGAGATTGATGGGAGCTCAGTGGAAGAGACACGCACTCCATAGAAAACACATCTGCCACTGGAGAGAACTCATGCTCTAGTGTATCTAGACATGCCTATCTAGTTCTGTGCCTGAATGGGTTAGGGTTAGGATCAGGCACGGTTCTGGATAGTCTATGTGTATCCAAGAATGTAGGCACAGTTCTAGATTTGCTATCCAGAACCGTGCCTGAACATGGTTCTGGATAAAGCACAGTTCTGGAGACAGCAGTCCTGAAGTTATCAGCGGGAAACATTTCTGCACCAAGAGTTCAGCACCAAGGACAGGCACCAAGTGTTGTTCTGCAGTTCTGGATACAATATTTTTTTATATAATACAGTCCATAGAAAACACATACTGGCCACACTAAGGCTTTGACTTGACTTCTAGCTAAAATCATTTCTGCACCAGGAGTTCAGCACCAAGGACAGGCACCAAGTGTTGTATACATATACGCTCCATAGAAAACTTCCTATATAAGGAAATGTACCAAATCAAAAGCATTGTTTATCCTTCTCCCTGCTACCTAACCCTGTAACCAATAGAAATTAGCCAACAGTGTACTAAAGGTTAACCTTCTCCCTGCTGCCTAACCCCGTATCCAATAAGATAGCCAACAGTGTGCCAAAGCCAACAGAGTAACTATCACAAGACAAATGTATTATCTATATCCATCAAATATCAACCACCACCAAATGAAATTGGGTTCTCTTTATAATGTGCTTTTGTAAATCTCTGCAATCCATCACTATAATAACTGAAGCAGGGACTGGAATAGACCAAATGTCTGTCTGATGTCTGGGCTGGGTTTTTAGAAAAGAAGGCTGAGATATACGATGTAGAGCTCTGCATGCCAAGAACTGGTCAGTAAACATGGTTCTGGATAAAGCACGGTTCTGGATAAAGCAAGGTTCTGGATAAAGCATGGTTCTGGATAAAGCACGGTTCTGGATAAAGCAAGGTTCTGGATAAAGCATGGTTCTGGATAAAGCATGGTTCTGGATAAAGCATAGTTCTGGATAAAGCATGGTTCTGGATAAAGCACGATTCTGGATAAAGAGTGGTTCTGGATGCATGTGGACTCTCCAGAATCCTGCCTGAACATGGTTCTGGATAAAGCACAGTTCTGGAGACAACAGTCCAGAAGTTACAAGCTAAAAACATTTCTGCACCAGGAGTTCAGCACCAAGGACAGGCACCAAGTGTGGTTCTACAGTTCTGGATATAACACAGAACTGCTCAGTAACCAATGGCAAATAGTTTTGCCCAAAAAGAGCCCAGAACAGGCTTGTGACTATGACAATTTGGCAGTAACCATGACAATTGGCAGTAACCATGACGATTTTGCCAGACGTGGCGTCTTTCCCACAGTCGGGATTTTCCACGGTGGCCGCCCAGACGGGAGAGCAAATGGCTTTTTGAATAGTTCTATCAATATCCTCGTTCCAGATCAGTTGCCACGGTGACTCCATGGCGATAGATAAAGCGGACTTTAATAAGTCGCCTCCATAGATCCTGTTTATCTGGTAATTGCCGTGGCAACTGTCTCTAAGGGCGACGGGCGGATCGAACGGAGCTCGGGAAGATATCGAACCCGAGTTTGCAATCATAACACAATATGCGGCGCAAATTTTTTTTTTTTTACGGTGTCGCTCAATGCAAGGCCAATTATTTTTGGCCACTTCTAGGCATAGAGCTAGAGGTACTTATTATAAGTGAGTATAATGTAGTTATGTCAGGAGATGGCGGTGGACCTTTGTTTTGAAGCTTTGTGGATTGTAGTCTGTAAAAGAGCAATATGCAGCGTGAATTAGGCGGAGCCAGTCATCCGTAACTATGGCAACTATCGCTAAGGGCCCTCGGGAGGGGGGATAACGGGAAACAGTTGCCATGGTTACTGAATTACGTCCCAACTGGTCGGTTATAGGCAATAAAAACCAGCAGTGAAAGTGAAAGGAATATTGGTATCGAATTACGTCTCGAGTTTCGTCCTGGTTTTCTTTTATTCTCCGATTGAGCGGCAGCCGCGTTTAGACAAAATCCATTTCATCGCCGGGAAATACAACCTCAATTTTCCCCCGATGGTCTCTTCGTACGTGACCTCAATATGGATCATTCCTGCCTCCAACAGTATTGAACCCAACACTGGAATGATTCCGGGAATGTAGTAAAACATGCCACCAGTTGTGGGGGTAGTTTATATCCAAATTCAGGCAACAAGGGTTGGCTAAGCCAAAAAGCAGTTACTCAAGCAACTGGATATGATTTTGGAAACAGACGTTTCAGGTAGCATCCACTAGCTTTCATCAGTGACTGAGAGACCAGAGGGGAAATTACATTATCTTGTCTTTACTTGTCTGACTTTTGTTCCTTTTTCGACTTCCAAAAATTTGTCTTCACTTTATTTTCATACCAATCAATAATTTGTGCTTATAAACCTGCATTTCTCCTCTGGTCTCTGTATTGTATCCGTTGGACCCCTATATAGATATCACTGAAGTCATAGTTTAATAATCACTCAGGTGTCCGACCATGGAGCTAGAAAAGGTCGATCAGCTTAAAAACCTATGTCACTTGCAACAAAAAAGCCTAGGGTCGGCAGTTTTTTCTAGGGTCGGTCGGGAAACAGGAAACACAACATTTTATTCCCTAGGCCTTACTCCTGCCTCCCTGATATTGAACCCTACACCGGAATAATTCCGGGAACATTCCAGGCACACTAAAACATGCCAACGGTTATGGGGTTAGTTTATAGCCAAATTTGGGCAACATGTGCATGTGTGGGTGGGGGAAATTCCAGGAACATGTTGGTGTGGTGGGTAAGATTGCAGGGGCATTCGGCTGGTTGTGGCTTCAGGTTTACAGTGAAACAGTGTTAGAAATACTTTTTTGTCAGTGTTCTGCAATATTGCAGAATGTCGAAATTTTGTTCTGCAATTCAGAAACATATTCTGCAAATACACACTTAAAAATTTGGATCTAACCATATGACATACACAAAATTGCATGTTTGCAAACATTTTACATGCAATTTGAAAAATAAGAGGAAATGTAGCAAATTTGTCCCATCTTTACTCTGTTGCAACAAAGTAGCAAACTGATTCCAAGGAAAAATGATGTCAGAACAAGCTATAACATCTAGGTATCCTGATAAAACTGGGGTAAAACAAAAACAGAACAAGATGTTAATGAAAAAATTTGCTGTACATAGTTGTGCTGAATGTTGCCTTTGTCTAACAGCCCCTGATATTCCAGCTCCTAAGTTGAGAATTGTGTTGCAGTAAAGGAGAGTGTCCCTGTCCAGTAATGAGGTGGTTTGTATTCCTACCTTGCGTCTGGGGATAAAAAACAAACAGCAGCGAGCAGGGGGAATTTGGAGGTAAGCTGTGGTAGATGTGAGGCTGGGTTATGTGACACAGCAACTTAGAACAACTGTTGGGCAGCACCAAGTCTGTTCTGTGGTTCTTGGTAATCTCCCAAGTTAAGAAGTGTGCAGTAGTATCGAGAGTGTCCCTGTCTGCTCTTTGCAGTAATGAGGTGGTTTGTATTCCTACCTTGCGTCTGGGGATAAAAAACAAACAGCATCGAGCAGGGGGAATTTGTGGTAAGCTGTGCTGGGCTGTTCTGTATGTGAGACCTGGATAATGTGGGGCGGGAAAACCCAGCATTTTAGTCAGAATAACTGTTGGGCTGGAGTAAATCCGTTCTCTGGGTCTCGGAAGAAAGGAAGGAAGCAGGGCCTTTGGTTTTATTGCCCAGAAGTTTGAGGGATGTTGAGTTGGAGTGGCCCGTGGAGTCATTGTGTGAGGCATAATGACTTACGTTGTTAGGCGTATTTAATTTGTTGGTTCTCGGGTAAGCTGTGCTGTATGTGACGCTGTGGGAGGGAGACAGTGTAGCAGGGACTGAGCTTTTATTGACCATTTGAGGGATGGTTGTGGTCCTAGGGATGTGAACTCCCCAACAGGCTTGGTGTGGCCTGCAGTGTAAGGCCTGCATGTGAGAGGGACTCTGGTTTTATTGCTCCTGAGTTTGAGGGATGGTTGCGGTCATGAAGAGAACATGACTTGTGCGTTAACAGTCAGGACAACTCCTGTGGGAGGGAACTAGCTGTTGGCCTGATGTGTGGCATGTAGAGTTGTTCTGTGAGGTACAGTGGGTGTATGTGGGAGGGAGACATGTACAGTACAGGTGCAGGTTTTATTGACTATTTGAGGGATGGCTGCGGTCCTGGAGAGAACATGACTTGTGTGTTAACATGGGACAGAGTTGGCATGGCCTGATGTGTGGCATGTGGCATGTTGTATGAGGTACAGTGGGTGTACATGTATGTGGGTGGGAGACAGTCCACAGGGTTTATTGATGTCTGCGGTCCCAGAGAGAACATGACTTGTGCGTTAACCTGATATGAACCGACCGACAGAGTTGGCATGGCCTGATGTGTGGCATGTAGAGTTGTTCTGTGAGGTACAGTGGGTGTACATGTATGTGGGTGGGAGACAGTCCACAGGGTTTATTGAACATTTGAGGGATGGCTGCGGTCCAGGAGAGAACATGACTTGTGCGTTAACACGGGATGACTCCTGATGATGGACAGGCTGGAAATACTCCAGCTGGGTGGACAAACCACCGCATGGACAAACACTCATTCCAGGAACCACATGTTACTGGAATTTTTTTTTTCTCTCTCTCTCTCTCTTGGACATTATCATCTTGGCACACGATCACTAAATATTACTAGAATTTTACTTCAAAACTTAATCCACAACCAACCAATGTTACTGGAATTTTACTGTAAAACATCATGATTACAGTTTTGAGCCTTAGTTTTGCAGAGAGAAGTCATTATAAAGGCACCTGCACATAACAAGCAACTGTTCAAGAACATGAGCTGTTTAACTTTCAATATTTCAAACCAAACAAGTCTACCCTGACATCATAAGACTTTTGAGCCTTAGTTTTGCAAAGATTGGTCTCCTCAGACATCATTACAGTTTTGAGCCTCATTTTTTTTCAGGAGAGAAGCCTAACTTTCTACACCACAAACCATCATTATAGTTTTGAGTCTTGACAAACAAGTCTCTTTTGACATCATTACAGTTTTGAGCCTTAGTTTTACATACTGCAAATCAAACATTGTCAAGTATTCTCTGACATCATTACAGTTTTGAGCCTTAGTTTTACATACTTCAAATCAAACAAGTATTCTCTGACACCATTATAGTTTTGACATGGACATGTTTAACTTTCCAAACAAGGCTCCCTGACATCATTACAGTTACAAACAGGTCTCTTCTGACATTATTAGACTTTTGAGCCTTAGTTTTGCAGAGAGAAGCCATCATTACAGAACCAATACTGTTTTCCTGTCCTTGTCCTCTCCTTGGTCCCTCCTCATTGTGGGTTTTAGTTTAGCGGTTACCCCTGTGGTCCCACACCTTTGTGGGTTATAATCTCAGGTTGTAGTTTTTGTGTGGTTCCTCACCTTTGTGGGTTTACAGAACCAATACAGTTTCCTGTCCTTGTCCTCTCCTTGGTCCCTCCCCATTGTGTCTCCGTGGGTCCATCTCCACTGTGGGTTTTAGTTCAGCGGTTACCCCTGTGGTCCCACACCTTTGTGAGTTTGATACTGCAGTGCATGAACAGTTTCCCTGTCCTTGTCCTCTCCCTGGTCCCTCCCCATTGTGGGTTTTAGTCAGGTTGACTGGTAACTGTTCTTGTGTGGTTCCTCACCTCTGTGGGTTTTAGTATGTCAGGTTTTAGTGTATGAAGTGTATCTCCTGTCCTTGTCCTCTCCTTGGTCCCTCCCCATTGTGTCTCCGTGGGTCCATCACCACTGTGGGTTTCCGCGGGGCCAGTCGGGCTAATTTGCTCCCGCAGATGAATGGGACTTTCACTGTCGGAACATCACTTTCACTGTCCCGGCAAATTGAACGGTGCTTCCACCATTCCGCACTAGAGGGGTAATGCAATTACCTGCAATTGCAAAGTCAAAGCCTGGGATTCGATTTCTGGGGAGAGCCCAAATCACACGGACTCGATTCCTGCCATTCCAGGCTCCGAACTGGCTATAATGGCCAACAGGGCTTTGCTATGTGCCATTGTGGAGGGATGTTATAGGCAGGTGCCTTCCTAATGGGTTTGTGCCTCAAAACTAAGGCTCAAAACTGTAATGATGGCTTCTTTCTGCAAAACTGAGGCTCAAAACTATAATGGTGTCAGAAGAGACTTGTTTGTAACTGTAATGATGTCAAGTTAGACTAGAAAGTTCAACATGTCCATTCTACAGTTGCTTGTTATGTGCAGGTGCATCCATAATGGCCTTTCTCTGCAAAACTAAGGCTCAAAACTGTAATGATGTCCCTTCTTCACAAAACTAAGGCTCAAAAGTCTAATAATGTCAGAAGAGACTTGTTTGTAACTCTCATGATGTCAAGTTATACTTGTTTGGAAAGTCAAACATGTCCATGTCAAAACTATAATGATGTCAGAGAATACTTGACAATGTTTGGTTTGTAGTATGGAAAGTTAAAGAGAGATGTACAGTTGCTTGTTATGGCCTCAAACAAGACTGAAAAAATGTAATGATGATTCTGAAGGACATATCAAACCCTTAAGAAGACCATCTTGAACCCCTAAGACAGACTTTGAGGACTTAAATCCAGTAGAAGACAGTTCATCTTTGCCAAATATTAGCCCGTTAACAGGGTTCATTTTTCTCTACTGTTTTATGGACGCGTTTATTGTAAGGGTAATTCAATATTATATCATATGGTCAGACTGGAGTATAAATCCCTCCTACTATAAAATTCCAACATTATGTAACCCAACACTAGTTACCATGGTAACAGACACAACATTGGTTCAAGTCATTGAGGTTACTATTTGATGAAGAAGAAGAGGAAGAAACTGAGCAAACGCCATATGTTTTCCTTTCGTAAACATTTTAAAAAATGACAAAACTTCACACGGACATCTTCAACCTTAAAGAAGGTTGTCTTCAACCCCCAAGACAGATTCTGAGTTTCCTAAATCCAGAAGAAGACAGTTCATCTTTGCGGAATATTAGCCCGTTAACAGGGTTCATTTTTCTCTACTGTTTTATGGACGCGTTTATTGAAAGGGTAATTCAATATTCTATAGAGACATCATAAATCTGTAGATATAACGTCCCGGGTGGAAAATTATACTCTCAGCCAACCGTTATTGTTTGACAGGTCGGTGAAATATGAGTATATGAGAACACGCCAATTTAATTTGTTGGTTCACGGATTTGCCCAATTCATTTTTTCCTGATTTGCAGAAAATAAAAACATTTCAGTCTCTGAATCAACTCCAAAATGCTCAAATTTTGGCCCCAACAGTTGAAAGAAGTCCCTTCTTTTCAGAGTTGTTACAGTTTTTCCATCCATCATATCATAATGATGCAGGGTCTGTATACATAGGCATTTATTAATAACACTAAATCAAGTAAGTAGGGAGAAGACACTTAAGTTGACTTGGTTGAAGCAATATCTGGGAAACAAGACAATAACTTGGTTTGGCCCAAGAAAGAATCATGTAGAATTATCTTTCCGATATCAGTTACAATAACAACAGGATCAACTCAGCTTTTGGAAAATGCTTTTGGTGTTTTTTGGATCAGTGGAAAAGTTCTAATAATACAATGATAACAGCCATGGTTTCAGCACTAAGGACAGAGCCATTAACCTTCAGCCTGCTAAGGCAGCCGTTGGCAGCAAACTTGTATGAGCTATGGAGTTAGGCAGTAGAAAGAGGGTTAAAAACAACCACAGTTTCAGCACTAGGGACAGGGACATTAACCATCAGCTTGCTAAGGCAGCCATTTGGCACTAAATTTGTATTGGTTATGGAGATAGGCAGGGATTATCTTTTTTCAGATTTGGCCATCTCTATATAGTGATCCAACTTATACAATACAGTTTAACATAATAAAACTTGCATGAGGACAATTATAGTTTCTATGTCAATGTTGGAAAACTGATTGTACAATGTTTTATCACTCAGGGGTCAGATCATGGAGCTAGAAAAGAGCAATCAGCTCAAAAAATGTATGTCCCTTGCAGGGATCCACCAAAAAAGGCTAGGGTCGGCATTTTTTTTCTAGGGTCGGTCGGGAAACAGGAAACACAACATTTTTTTCCTAGGCCTTAAAGCATCTGAAGAGCCCTGCAAATCCATTTATCAAACTCATCAGTACCGACAAGTTGCTTCTTTGATCAGTTTTCCGAAGGTTCTCCTGAAATTCGACACGTTATTCCGGGGAAGCCGTTTGCCTTGCCGCGGCCAGCCGACTGGAACTGTAGCAATTTGGAGCTGACAGTCGCTACAAAGCGCGCGTCTGAAGAAAGTGAGAGTGGCTGTCTGGCGAAAGTGAGAGTGGCTGATTGCAGGAGAATGGTTTTATTTGGGGTGAATGGAGCGGGGGTGTCCGGGGAAATAGGCGCACTTAGGGCGGAAATTACTTCGACTGGGCAGCAAAGAACAACTCTGTTGCAGCCAAAACCATCCTTGATCCTAACTCTAACCCAGTCAGGCATAGAACTAGATACAGGTAGGTATCTGTATCTATATCTGTATAGCCGGTATAACCGCCTTTCTGCGTAACACACCAGCTTCTGTATCTGTATAGCCGGTATAACCGCCCTTCGGCGTAACACACCAGCTTCTGTATCTGTATAGCCGGTATAACCGCCCTTCGGCGTAACACACCAGCTTAGGTAGGCATGGTTCTAGATATGATAGAGACTAAAGGCGCACTTAGTGCGGAAATTACTTCGGCTGGGCGGCAAAGAACAACTCTGTTGGAGCCAGATCCTAACCCTAACCCATTCAGGCATAGAACTAGATAGGTACAGCAAAGAAACATGCTCAGGTATGATTCTGGATGGTCCATGCATATCCAGAACCGTGCCTGGGGCAAATCTACGTTCTTGGATACGCGGAGACTATCCAGAACCGTGCCTGATCCTAACCCCAACCCATTCAGGTATAGAACTATGTAGATAAGCACAGTTTTGGATGTACACAGGGCAGGACAGCAATGAATAACTCTGATGGGGCCAGAAACATGCTCAAGCACAGTTCTGGATGGTCCATGCATATCCAGAACAGTGCCTGGGGCAATTCTACTGTCTTGGATGGTCCAGGAATATCTAAAGGAGAAATAGGTGTACTAGTAAAAACAATGAGCATCATGGCTGGTCTGCGAAAAGTTCATGTCCAGATAATCCATTTCCTATTAGGAATAACCCCGACCTTCATGACTGTTCCCTGCCCAGAAAATTCATTCCCATTAGGAATAACCCTGATCTTTGTGGCCGCTCCCCCATTAGACCAGAAACAGACCCAGAAAATCCATTCCTATTAGGAATAACCCTGAAATTCATGGCTGGTCCCCGAAAAGTTAATGTGCAGAAAATCCATTCCTATTAGAGCTAACCCTGAACTTTGTGGCCGCTCCCCCATTAGACCAGAAACAGACCCAGAAATCCCATTATGTCAATTGGTCGAATCTGCCGGAGGGAAAATTTCTCAGGAAGATCAATACAAACCGATCAATACTCATCGCCATGGCGATACGGAATTAAGCCGGCCGAGGGTGAGCGGAGCCTCTCATTGGTCCAGCTTTATGGCCCATTTGACCTTTGACCCGATAAGATGTGGCGATAATAGGCTATATTCGGGCGCTACATGGCCGGGGGAGCTCGCCACATTTGCCACACCTGACTGAGTTTTAAAGTGCGCTTCAGGGGAAAGTGGTGGTATAACTTTTGCTTTCGCCCCCGGCCCATAAAAGTGAAATCAGTTGTCTCCTTGTAAACAGGATGAACCCAGATGACCTGATGGGTCTCGACGGATCAAAGGGTTTATTGATGAGGTAACGTCTATTATACAGGGACACTTTCACTTTCACTGTTATACAGGAACACTTTCACTTTTATACAGGAACACTTTCACTTTCACTGTTATACAGGAACACTTTCACTTTTTACTTTCACTGGTAACGTCTATTATACAGGAACACTTTCACTTTCACCACTAAGGTCTATTATACAGGAACACTTTCACTTTCACCACTAAGGTCTATTATACAGGAACACTTTCACTTTCACCACTAAGGTCTATTATACAGGAACACTTTCACTTTCACTGGTAACATCTATTCTGGACCACTTTCATTTTTTTCACCAAGGTGGTTATACATTATGTACAGATTCATGTACACTAAGGTATGATGTAGAGTTAGACACAAACTCAGGATATAGAGCTATCTGTTACCAAACTCCCTAGGGTGTACAGAATCAAAGGTTAGAGTTTTCAATGGTTCCTGCAAAGTAAAAGTATTTCCAGCCCTGCCTGGTTATGATGTACAGTTACACACATACTCAGGATATAGAACTATCCATTTCCGTGTTCCCCTGGGCATTTAGAGGAAAATAAATAAAGGTGAGGTCAACAGTCCAGATACAATTTTCAACAACAGTCAAGATGCAAAGAAAAAATATGTATGGGAATGATGTACAGTTAGACACAAACTCAGGATATGAAGCTATCCGTTTCCAAAGTCCCTTGGGCTTTTGGAGGCAGAGGTTAGAGTCAACAGGGCAGATACAAATATTGCAACCTTCATGGTTCATGTGCTGGCGAGATGTGACGTGGGCTGGGGGACTAGATTTGACATGGGCTGGGAGGGGGGGACTAGATTTGACATGGACAGTTGTTCTAAATCTACTGCAAAATGTGGTTAAAGAAAGTCCTTTTCTTCCTAGTTGTTAAACTTTGTTTCATTAAAAGTTCAAAATCTTTTGTTTCAATTTTAAACCAGCCTGGTATGTTGACGTCATGGCTCATATTGTAACATTTCCGGCTATCATGAGATGCCTTGGGCTGTTTTTTTATTTTATTTCGCTCTGTCGCTTCATATTCTTTCTGAAAAATCTGAGAAACAACAAATTAAATTGGTGTGGCCTTAGAACTGACAACACTCCAGTTACACTTGACAATTTACTAGGTGGGGCTAAAGTGTCTCATCTTGTCTCTGTATCTAGATGAGGTTACTTGAGTTCAAGTCTCCGGAATGTCTTCCGAGCCACACCTGTGATTTCCCAGGTGTTCACATCTCACGGGAAACGTCTTATAACTCTTCACTTTCACTCTTCACTTTCACTCTCTGGTTTATTGTTATGGTCCCTCCCATATGACAGAGTGCTGTAAGGCCACACCAATTTCATTTGTTGTTTCTTGGATTTTAAAAAAAAACTGGAAAAATGACATGAAACCTGAGCCCAAGACCATGTTTATGTCTCTTTTTATCCTTTTTATGCCACACCATTTTGTTGGTCCTCGAACATTTTCAGTCCAAAACATAGCAAGCGGACATCATAAAATGAGAGGGCTAGGAAGAAAACTAGAATATGACTGTATTTACTACATAACACTGAGTCCACCGAGGCATCAACCAGGTCCTCAGACTTTGCTTTCATTTAGAGGTTTTTCTACTTAAAAAATCTGAGAACCAAATAAATTAAATTGGTGTGGCCTTATGAAATGTGCTAATGTGAAGCAGTATGTGTCAATATCATAAAGATATTCATTCAGAATATTTCCAGTTTTGCTGCTCTGAAATCGCACTGGATGCCTTAAAGGAAGACCACTTGAAGCTTTGTCAGGAATGTTGCAAAGTGGAAGCGTCTTTGCCACACGTCTCCGACCGACTGGCTACAAATCATCATCGCTACAGCATGAAGACAAACCTGTCCAGCTCGGAAACCTCCGATTCCGGCCGTGCGTTGCCATGGAGTTTCCATGACGATCGTACATCACAAACCTTGGGTGATTTCCCCGTGGAATTCCCATCATGCTTTATGGCCGAAGCGTCGCGGGGAGTTTTTACAGTCGAGGTGATTCGCCACAATTCGTGTGGCGGAGAAATAAGTAACTAAAGGCAACTCGCCACATTTCTGTATGTAGCAGAAATGGAGGGAAATAAAGTGCCTCGGGCCAACACAAGACAATTTCTTGGTTTGCATCAAACCTGGCAATTCAAAATCAATTGAACGTTTGAAAGGAGATATCAAAACAAGAAGTTTGCCTGCAGTACCACAACAAGCCACTAGAAGGCCTAAGATTTAATAATGTTTTTATGGTGATTTTCAAGTCCTAAAATACTGTTTCAAAATCTGTGAGAACCACAGAAGTGATTTGGTTTTGCCCTGGCATATTTCACCCCCAGCTTAGAAGGATTGTCCTGGTGTCTGGATGTTGCACAGGGGCTTGGGTGCTTTTCTGTTATGTATGAGAAAAATAAATTATTAACTACAGTAACAGCAATACGCTGGCTTCTTGACAACCCAAGGCCTTGATATTCTGTATCACAAGTTTCCGTATGTCTGTTAATTTCACCCAAGGGAGGAAAGTCTTGTTTTTGTATGTTTGTGTGTCTGTCTGTATGTTTGTGTGTCTGTCTGTCTGTGTGTGTGTCTGTCTGTGTGTCTGTCTGTGTGTGTGTGTGTCTGTGTGTGTGTCTGTGTGTCACAATGCTGTATGGGGGCTTGAAGCTGTTTTTCTGTTATGTATGAGAATGATGAATTATTAACTACAGTGATACGCAGGGTTCATGACAAATTCTGAACCTCATATTCTCTACCACACATTCAAGTTTCTGTATGCTGCTAATTTGACCCATGGGAGGGATCTGAAGTCTTGTTTCTGTATCAATGTATATTCTAAAAATGGACCCCAAAACCATTAGAGCAAATCTCAAAGATCTCAAAAACTAACAGCAGACTCTCCTGATTAAAGATTGAAGCAGCGGGTCTGTTTTGTAACCCTGGCTGACAGTAAGACAAATGATAGGGATGGAGAAATTTTGAGAAATATTGTTGCGTCACAATTTTTGAATGGATGTAAGGGAAAGAATCCCAAAACCAAGGAGCGAATCTTCAGTTCAGGATTTCTCAATCTAACAGCCCCTTTGAATTATCAAGATTATCTTCCCCTCATTAAAGATTGAAGCAGCGCGTGGATGTTTTGTGACCCTGGCCTGACAGTTGACGAAGAATACACCCAAAATATTTTTAAAAGGACCCCAAAACCAAGAGAAAATCTTGAATATCTCTAATGGCTCTAAAAAACTAATATCTCTAAAAACTAACGGCTGTATCTCAAGATTATCTTCCCCTGATTAAAGGTTGAAGCAGCGCGGCTGTTTTGTGACCCTGGCTGACAGAAAGACGGATGACATGGATAGCACAGTCTTGTTATTCCCCTCACAGGCAGGCGTGCGAAGATTTCGCTCGAGCCGGGGGCGGAAAGTTGCCTGGCCGATAATCGCGGGCTAAAACTGTTTCCTTCTTGTTCAAACAGTTCATCAGAAGGATCTCGGAGCTATTTCATATCCGCTGGCCTGAATTCTGATGAGTTTGTGTACGTGTGTGGCTGAATTTCAACAAGGGAGACTCAACTTTTCATGAGAAATCTGTTAAATTTTTCCTTCTTATTCAAACAGTAGACATTGTACCTTGAGCAATTGTCATGCAATAAAGTTCTATAATATATAATATCAAAAGGATCTTGGAGCTATTATTATCCGCTGGTTTGAATAGCAATGAGTGTGTGTGGCTGAATTCCAAAAAGGGTGACTCAACTTTTCATGGGAAATCTGTTAAAACTGGAAGTTCCTTCTTGTTCAAACAGTTTATCAAAAGGATCTTGGTGCTATTCCATATCCTCTGGCCTGAATAGCAATAAGAAAGTGTGTGTGTGGCTGAATTTCAACAAGGAAGACTCAAGTTTCCATGTAGGAAGATATAATTGGGTATAAATTCTTGTTAACTATTAGGACCAAAACATGAGGTGGATTCATATCCTGAATGGTTGAAACTGGTGACTGGGGGCAGTTTGAAATAAAATGTGTTTTGTCTTGTTTCCACCTTGGTTGATGGGTCTTTGTTTCACTCAGCTATATGTTTTGCTGATTCAGGCTAAGCATGGACCATACAGGTCTGAGGAGAGACCCCCCCTGTAGCCCCCCTGTATATCCCCCGTACCCCCCTCTCTAGCCCCTCCTTTCCAAGAGTTTTGTTGTGTACATCATAAAATGAGAGGGCCAGAAAGAAAACTTGAATATGATTGTATTTACTACATAAAACTGAGTCCACCGAGGCATCAACCAGGTCCTCAGACTTTGCTTTCATTAGATTTTTCCAGTTAACCATATTTTCAAAAAATCCAAGAACCAACAAATCAAATTGGTGTGGCCTTACCTAAAATGTACATGCTGTAGAAATAATTCTATTTGCTGCAGAATCTTATCATCAGAGCTTTATTTGTGTACAAATAAGTACAGGGAAAATCCTAGCAGTGCTTACGACCAGTCGGCCAATGATATCCCCCGATTGTTTGGGCCCTGCTGCAGCTCCAAGATATCAGGTTTCTTACTTTCCCTTTTCACAAGATGCAGTCATGAGCATCCTTCCTTAAAGACAAACCCAACATCTTAGGAAGGCAGATGGATGGGGTGTCACTATGGATGTTTCATAGAAGTGGGGTTGCATGGTGTAACAGCAGAACATTTGGTTCAGAACCAAGAGGTCCTGGGATCGAATCCCCCCAAGTCACCAACCTTGTGCCCTTGGCACTTCACACGGCTTTCCTCACTTCGCTCAGGTGAAAATGAGTATGCCAGAATGATCATGATCATGGTTTGACAATATACGGGAGGACCTCCACCACCTGAACTTGGACAACATCAACCCACAGGACAGAGACAAGTGGTGAGCTGCCATCAAGCCTCAGTACCACAGTGCAAGCACGTCTAACCCTCGGAAGACGGGGAACAACAGACGATAAACCGGACTGTGAGTGAGTAAAGGCAAACCTAAGTGCCTGTTCATTGTAATGGCTGGTGTTTGCACGGCTCCTGTTGTCAAAATTCACTCGGTACAGTAAGAAACAGGGGCAAGCAGTAGAAACAGAAAGACACTCCTGGTCCCGGGCCGGGGTTCGAACCCACGACCAAAGCCCGGCACCAGTCCACACGATCTAAAGATTTGGCTAAAAGGTCTAGACCCATCGGCTGGGTCAGTTGGTAATGCCTATAACCCCCACACTGTTACACTCTGTCCAAACTCACAGTGATGGTCACCTCCTGTCACAGAGACTGCAGCTGACCAGAACCTGCTCCATGGTACAGAGGTTTTGGTTTGGCTTTCTTAGTAAAAGTGGAAGTAAAAATGGAAGTGAAAGTCCTCTGTCCCCATAGGGCCTGCAGATGACTAGAACCAGCTGCATGTTCCTGTATCAGGAACTAAAGAGTACTACGCTATCTTGAAAGTCCATCTCTGTAGGGAGATGTCACTAAGAGTAGGTTATACAGTGTAAATGTGAGATGTATTGAATGCCAACTGACAGGCTCTAGCCTGTTGTATTACCATGGACAACTGAAGTCCTCAGTGTTCACCACTAACTGTGCAGTGAGAACTTGTTGGTTTATAAGATGGCAATTGACAGTCTCTGTTCGGTTCCCCAGTGCCCAGTTATCACATGTGTTCTCCAGTAATTTCCCAGTCTGCTCTCTGCATCATCCCCAGACTGTACAGCCACTTCTGTTTCTCTTCCCCTGACCTGCTATCACATACATGTATGTCTGCAGTAAGGAACTAGTCCCACCATGAGATAGTAGATGAGCAAAACTATTCAGTGAGAACTTGTATATAGGTTTATAAGATAGCAATTGACAGTCTCTGTTCAGTTCCCAAGTGCCCAGTTATCACATATGTCTGTTATAATTGCCTGCTCTCTGCATCGTCCCCATCTGTGAGTCATCCAGCCTGTCCTGACTCAGGACCACTCACTCCATCAGGCCTACGGAAAATAATGTCGTGTTTCCTGTTTCCCGACCGACCGTAGAAAAAACTGCCAACATCCATGGCTTTTTGTGTGTTCCCCTGCATGTGTTCTGAGCTCATGCAAGTTCTGTTTGTTAAACTGTATTGTACAAGCAAAGAGCTCCTTCTCTTTTGTATCAATTTGATCACTAGAGATAGCCCAAGTCTAAAAAGAAAATAATAAAAAAAAAATAATAATCCCTACCTACCGACCCTAATAATTTCAGGACTGAAACAGGAAACACGACATTTTCCCCAGGCCTAACAGGAAGCGCTGCTCAGTCTGAGATGACTTTTTGATTCAATCATCCGCGGAGAGGTGCCGGGATCAAAGTGATTTCCTCAGTTTTAACATCGTTACAGGCAATCCCCGACTTGTTGTGATCCAATCTTTTTCTGATTCCCAGTCGTTGCAAAACATCCACAAATGCAATGTCGTACATCCCCCGACTAGTGGCCGAATGGAATAAACTAGAAACGCCAGTTAGGGTCTTGGGGTTTGCAGCGTCAAGTTGCAAGCTTGTTTTATCTAAAAGATGGTTTCCAGGTTTTTTTAGTCTTCTAAAGTTTTCTTAGACAGTCTCTGCCACTGGTTTGACCTTGCCTTTCTCAAGTTGCAAGTTGTTTTCTTGAAGTACGTTTATCTGATGGAAAGTTCCTTTTGTGTTTGTCATTTTTGAAGTTTTCTTAGTCTTTACTACTGGTTTGACCTTGCCTTTCTCAAGTCGCAAGCTTGTTTTCTTGAAGACAGTACGTTTATCAGAAGGAAGGTTCCTTCTCCGTTTGTCATTCTTGAAGTTTTCTTAGTCCTTGCCTCAGATCTGACCTTGCCTTCCGCTTGTTTTCTTGACGTAAGTTTATCAGAAGAAAGGTTCCTTCTCCGTTTGTTATTCTGGACTGACTTCAGCTTGAAAGCCTTGTCAGTACAGGATGGATGGGCAGCTTTTTCCTCGCTTTAATCAGGCCTGAATGGCTCAGTCTTAGCCCTAAATCAGCAAACACAGCTGAATACTAAAGTGTGTGTGGGGGGGGTACAGGGGTTAGTGAGGGGGGCTACAGGAAGGCTATACAGGGGGGTTAGGGTAAGGATGGATGGGCAGCTTTTTCCTCGCTTTAATCAGGCCAGGATGGCCCAGCTTAGCCCTAAATCAGCAAACATACAGCTGAATACTAAAGCCGGGGGGGGGGGTTACAGGGGCTAGTGAGGGGGGCTATACAGGAGGGGGGCTACAGGGGGTCTCTTTGCACCTGTATGGGAACATTAGGAATTCTCTGTGCAGCCTGGTTGGAATCCTACATTACAGTTGCTTGAGAAACTGTTTTTTGGCAAACATTAGGAATTCTCTGCATGTACAGGGGTGGAGATTACAAACAAAGCTGAGTTTGTGTCCATGTTCCTTTCCTGATTTACATTCTACAGGAATAATTCTAACCAGGCATAAACAGGGGTGGAGATAGTCGAGAGTTCATTAGCTTGTTCCTTCCCACATTAACATGCAGGAGGAATGACTCTTACCAAGCATGACCACAGGTTGAAGTTGCGTCACAGGTGCAGATCATAGTACAGAACCTGCGCAGCTTAGGAAATGATGATGAAAACTTCCAAACAAACATTAGGAATTCTCGGTGCACCCTGCTTGGAATCCTACATTTCAGTTGCTTGAGTAACTGTCTTTTTTGGCAAACATTAGGAATTCTTAGTGCAGCCTAGTTGGAATCCTGCAATTGCTTGAGTAACTGTCTTTTGGCAAACATTAGGAATTTTCGGTACACCCTGGTAGGAATCCTGCAGTTGTTTGAGTAACAGTTACTGTTTTTTGGTGAACTTTAGGAATTTTTGGTACAGTCTGGTTGGAATCCTGCATTCCAGTTGCTTGAGTAACTGTCTTTAGGCAAACATTATGAATTCTCTGCGTATCCTGGTTGGAATCCTGCACCCCATCCCTGCACACAGGTCAATAGCAGTAATAATTGGTAATTGCTCAATCATTGAGTCTGCTCCCCAACGTGGTATAACCAATTTCCTCCCCGAAACCCCGAGGGCCACCCACCGTCTTCCTGGCCCCCAGGCTGCCATATTAGCTGGGATGCTGCCGGGGTGAACATTATGGCGATGTGATTGCCGCGAGTAGCTGGGACACACCAGGGAAGACAAATGTCCAGACTATGCATGAGATACAAAATGACTAGCAAACTGGTGGGCGGACATACCAACCACTAACTTAAAGTATCTAATACCAGCCCAGAAAAGAACAAGAAACAGTCATGCCTTGAAATATCAACTATGAAAGAGGTGCTAGTGTCACGGAAATGAAAAGTAACCTACAGTGGGTGTCACTGGAAGACAGAAGAAAAATGTTGCTTCGTATTTTTTTCTGAAAAAAACAATACGAGAACCAACTAATTAAATTGGTGTGGCCTAAAGTTCCCAGTTCACCTTCATGGTGCACATATCATATTACCTCCCTACATATCGTATTACAGTCAGGTGAAATATCGGCCTTCTCCGGGGGGAACAAATTTGATATTGATTTTGGACTGTCGGAAGCCGAGAGATAAAAACAGAACCAAAACTAAAACACTGAAGCCTGAAGGTGCAACTTTCTGTTACAATGGCCACCTCCAGAGATTGGACAGGGACAAAATTTATTTATTTATTTATTTCTGAAGATTTACCACATTTGTGGAAGGATTGACATAACAGGTGACTATCACCTCTTCAAGATGTCAAACCTGAAACCAGACTGTAAGGTTTGAACCACTCACACCGGTAAGGACCCCTACTCTTTACGATAAGTGCGGTGGGTTCTTTAACGTGTGTGGGGTGTGGCTCTCCCAAACATGGGACCTCCATTTAATGTCCTATACAAAGGACGTCCCTAACCGAAGCTGGTGGCCAAAGAAGATCCTCACACTGGATATGGAGGGTCCAAACCCCCGCAGTCACTAAAAGAAGAAATGGTTTGACAACATACGGGAGGACCTCCACCACCTGAACTTGGACAATATCAACCCACAGGACAGAGGCAAGTAGCAAGCTGCCATCAAGCCTCAGTACCACAGTGCAAGCACGTCTAACCCTTGGAAGTCGGGTAACAACAGACGATAAACCGGACAGTGAGTGAGTGAACAACTTTCTGCATATAGATAGTATCTCCAGTAGGCAAACTGCCAGCAAAACTTAAAAAGTTAGACCTAAAACAGACAAGCCTGAAGGCACAAGTTTCTGTTACTTAACAACTGTCAACTAGTCCTCATGCATTATTACAGACAGCATTAATCCTAGGCAAACTGCCAGCCGATTAAAAAGATCGACCTAAAAAGTTAGACAAAAAACACAGAAGCCTGAAGGCACAAGTTTCTGTTACTTAACAACTGTCAACAAGTCCTTATACATTATGTACTTACTTTATGTAGTCAGTATCTTCAGTACAGTAGGCAAATTGCCAGCCAACTTTAGGAAGTTAGACCAAAAATACAGAAGCCTGCAAGGAATAAGTCTAAAGCTGTCAACAAGTCCTGATACATATTTACTTTATTATTAGACAGTATTAACAGTGGGCAAAGTGCCAGCCGATTAAAAAGTCCTAAAACATAGAAGTCTGCAGGAACATGACGTGTTGCAAGTCTCTATAATTAGCTAACAACTTTCAACAATCACTCATACATAGTTTGTACTGGATACAGCCAGTACAAATGTATCTCTAGTAGGCAAACTGCCAGCCAAATGTGAGAAGCTATGGATACATGTGGACTATCCAGAACTGTAAGCATAACTCTGGATAAAACACAGTTCTGGATACGCGTGGACTATCCAGAACTGTGCCTGAGCATGTTTCTGGATAAAACACGGTTCTGGATGCAACAACAGCAGAGTGATGGATTTAGGGGTCTTCATTTACACAACCTATAATGTCTACCTTGTTTATGTTCTATTGAAAAGAAGTGCAATCACTTAATGGGCCACCCTGTACAAAAATGACCGAAAATAAAGCTGAAGAAACTATTTTAGGAAACAGCCGAGTTATGTTACAGGGGAGCCTCCTACCAAGTTCATGAGGAAGTGACTTGTGCTTCAGCTGCAGTACTGCAGGGGATCAGCAGGGGGCAGTTCCAGATGATGAATGGAAGCCACTGACAGCTGCCTGTCAGGTGGTCTTCATTTCCAGGTAAGGGTACCATTTAAGTCTCCCGAACATGCAAATGAGGTGATTTTTAAATGGTGCCCATACCCATTTCCACAAGTGGGATGGGACAAGTTAAACATGGAGGCTTACATTTTTGTAGTAACTGTCAGTGGAAAGCTTCTTCAGGTTCATCACTGGATAACAAATTTCTGGTAACCATCTTCCTGTTTTATTTTCTATTGTTTCATAAACCACAGGAAGAATAGGTTCTGAGGAAATTTATTGTGACTTGATAATCTATACATTTATTCATTTATTGAATTGATGATTCTTCTGAAGAAGAACACATAATTCAGCACCAAGGACAGGGATAGTTAAGGTGCCATAGTGGATTTATATGTGTGTTGGGGGCACAAATGTTGGGTACTTGGCCCATTGGAGGGACCTTGGTCCATGAAAGAACATAGCTCTAGAAATTTTAAGAAGTTTTCAGATTCAGCTTTAATTCAAATATAATTGTGCAGCATCAAGAAATGAGGCAACAACAAGTGAGGCAAAATCTGTATGCTAGAAGAGTTCAGAAATTCAATACTTCTAACAGTGACCTATGTGCATAGTCCTTACCACTGAACACTTTTGACAGCGCTCATCAGAAGTACCAGTACTCCTGACTCACAGTATATCTGTACCACTGGTACAAGGTACTTCTGTATGCCAGAGGAGACAGAGATACCAACTCTTCTGACAAACCACTGGTACTTCTGTTTGCAGCAGTACCGGTACTACTGACAGTGGCAAACAGCTGTCTTTACCACTGAACACTTTTGACAATGCTCATCAGAAGTACTAGTAGTGTACCACTATGTACCACTGGTACATGGTACATCGTTATGCCAGAAGATTCCAGAGTACCAGTACTTCTGTATTCAGCAGTACTAGTACCTCTGTATGCTACAGGAGTCTAGAGTACCAGTACTTCTGTATGCAGCAGTACCAGTACTCCTGACAGTGACAGACAGCAGTCCTCACCACTGCCCACAAAAGTCTGATGTCGTAACTTGAACTTCCCCCCCACACAGGGAGCCGAGATTATCGGAAAGCGATGCGGGTGTCAGCAGAATGGCCGAGGTTACACAGCCCAAGCTCAATACTCCGAAAGGAAGCTTTCCTGTTATCCCAAATCAATAGGTTTGTAGCAGTGATCCGACCGTACCAGGGTTTTAAGACTCCACATATTGATTTTATTTTCTTATATTCTAAACATGTAATTGCAAGACGTGGTGACGGCACACTCAAGTTTTTTCAACTACTTTTTAGACCGCAACCAAAAAAAACGTACCAGGGTTTTAAGACTCCATGTATTGATTTTATTTTCTTATATTCCAAACATGTAATCGCAAGATGTGGTGACGGCACGCTCAAGTTTTTCAACTTCTTTTTATATTAATGCCACCACCAACACAGGGGACAATACAATACTTATTTCCACCTGAGTAAAGTGAGGGAAGTCGTGTAAAGTGCCTTTCCCAAGGGCACAAGATTGCTAGCATGGCAGGATTCAAACCCGGGACCACTTGGTTCTACAATTCTACCGTTATGCCACACAACCCCACGCATATTAATGAAACTCATGAGGCTAGCTTAGAAACATGCAGGGGTAGTGAGCAAATACTTTTTTTTCAATGTTCTGCAATATTGAAGAATGTCAAAATTTTGTTCTGCAATTTGGAAATACTGCTGCAAATACACACTTAGGCCACACCAATTCAGTTTGTTGGTTGTCTGATTTTTTAAAAAATATAGTTAACTCAAAAAACCTAATGAAAGCAAAGTCTGAGGACCAGGTTGATGCCTCGGTGGACTCAGTGTTATGTAGTAAATACAGTCATATTCTAGTTTTCTTCCTAGCCCTCTCATTTTATGATGTCTGCTTGCTATCTTTTGAACTAAAAGTGTCTGAGAACCAACAAAATGAATTGGTGTGGCCTAAATGGAACACATGAGGCAGGCTCACAAACATGCTGGAGTTTTGGCTGAGTCAGTGGCGTGGTGGGTTCAAGTGTAGGTCAGCCAATATCCTGTCTTTACTTTACTTTTATTGTATTGGTTTTACTGACATTCGGCCAAGTCCGCACTATAAAGCTATAGTATAGGCTATGAGTGGGGCTTTAGTTGGATAGCTTTGACTATAATGGACAATTGTAAGAGTTTAGTGAAAGTCTTTGA
Organism: Branchiostoma belcheri; assembly: GCF_001625305.1. Classification (NCBI taxonomy): domain Eukaryota; kingdom Metazoa; phylum Chordata; class Leptocardii; order Amphioxiformes; family Branchiostomatidae; genus Branchiostoma; species Branchiostoma belcheri. The sequence continues at coordinate 296,473 of NW_017803346.1, read as the reverse complement.
TATGCTCAAGGTGTCGCTCTTTTCTTTTTTACTTTTTTTTATTCTTTTTTATTTCTTCTTTATTCTTTCAACTGACATTCAGCCAAGCTATAGCACAAAAATTATAAACCTAAAGGCTATGAGTGTGGATAGGTTTGACCATAATGGACAATTGTAAGACTTAAGCCAAACTCTTTGATATGCTCAATGTGTGCCTCTCCTAAAACACTCACAATTCAGCTGTTCCTTTTTATACGTTCAACTGACATTTTGCAAAGCTTTAAGCTATAGGCTATGAGTGCGGCTTTAGTTGGATAGGTTTGGACATAATGGACAATTGTAAGAGTTTAGCCAGACTCTTTGATATTCTCAATGTGTGACTCTTCTAAAACACTGACAAACTGACATTTAGCCAAGCTATAGCACAAAAAATATAAAGCTGCTATAGTATAGACCATGAGTGTGGCTTTAGTCAGATAGCTTTGACCATAATGGACAATTGCAAGAGTTTAGTGAGACTCTTTGATATGCTAAAGGTGTGGTTCTCCAAAAACACTGACTATGTAGCTGTTTCGCTTTTATTCATTAAACTGACATTTGGCCAAGTCCACACAATAAAGCTATAGCATAGGCAATGAGTGTGGCTTTAGTCGGATAGGTTTGACTATAATGGACAATTGTAAGAGTTTAGCCAGACTCTTTGATATGCTCAAGGTGTGGCTCTCCTAAAACACTGACAATTCAGTTGTTTCCCTTTTTCAGCCTTCCTTATATATGTGTGCCTCATGTGTTTTAGGTTTAAGCTGTCTTGAAGATTTAAGATTTTAGAATGTCTTGCACCAATGTCTAAAGAGTTTGGTTTAAGACATTTTAGTCTTCCTTATGTGTGCCTTGCATCTTTCAGATTTAAGCCCGTAAATAACAAATGTCTTAAGACATTGGCGCAAGACAGTTTCCTTACATGTGCCTCATATCTCAAGATTTGAGATTTATGATTTAGGACAATGTAGACAAAGTCTTAAGACATCAAGCTATGTCTTGAGACATTGGTGCAAGATGATTTTCTAGTCTTCTTTATGTGTGTCTCATGTCTTTCAGATTAAAGCTCATAAAAGATGTCTCAAGACATTGTAACAAGACAGTTGTAGTCTTCCTCATGTCTACAAGATTCAAGATTTGAGATCTTAAAACATCATCCTAAGTCTTGAGACATTGGTGCAAGATAATTTTCTGGTCTTCCTTATGTGTGCCTCATGTCTGTAAGATTTAAGCCCGTAACAAATGTTGTTGATAGCCCAATTGTTCGGTGCTGTCGGGGAGACAAACGCTCGGTTTAATGAGTTCCGAGTTCGTTAGTCGTCAGACGGATCCTGGCCGCTGAGATATGGGCAGTTGTCATGGAAACGGGTCGTTTTGTTGATTGGGGCTGTTGCCGTAATGGTGCGTGACTCAGAGCCATTTTACAACGACACTGAAGGAGCGTGATGGAAAACATCCAAGTTCTTAACCCTCTTTATACCGTGTGCTTTTTATCACTGTAACTTTGGATTGGCTTCTGGTGTGGTTAGCATGGGTAGGGTTAAAGTTTTGCATTTTACAATGACACTGAAGAAACGTGATGGAAAACATCCAAGTTCTTAACCCTCATTATGCCGTGTGCTTATCACTGCAGTAACTTTGCATTAGATTCTGGTGGGCTTAGCACGGCAAGGGTTAAAGTTTTACATTTTACAATGGCACTGAAGAAACCTGAGGGAAAACATCCAAGTTCTTAGATCTGTTAAAATAAGCTAGGGTTTTAAACAGTTGCGGCATCATGATTTTAGTAAGTAATATGTAATATGTGCACGCAATTCAGCCCGTGGCTGCAATGTGAAACATACCAATTGTACTGTTTATTGTATTTGTGAAAAATAAACCAATATATATAACCCTCTGAGTACCGTTTGATCATCATCACAGTAAGTTGTCATTGGCTTGAGTTGGGGTTAGCATGGGAAAGGTTAAAGTTTTGCATTTTACAATGACACTGAAGGAACGTGATGGAAAACATCCAAATTACCATCTAGATTTCTTAACCCAGTTCATACCAGGCGCTTGTTCAACTGTTGGGGCCAAAAATATTGAACATTTTGTTGATTCAGAGGCTGAAATGTTTTGGGTTTTTTTGAAAATTAGAAACAAAGCAAATGAATTGGAGAACCAATTAATTACATTGCTGTGGCCTTAGGACATCTTTTTCCAACTTGTTAAAGCAGTTAGTCAATTTGAGTGTTGAAGGATGTTGCAGATTATATACATAAAACTTTTACAGACACAATCACAATCCAGAGTCCCTTGTACAGTTACCAGCAGACAGTTAATGATAAAATCATGACAGAAGGATAAAATATCGGTCTGGGGGAATTAAACCCAATCTTTGCTGCAGAATCCAATATCCGACCAGTCCCTTATACAACTCCCCTGCTGTAGTTTGTTAGGATTGGCACAGCGCACTTGACATTGAACCTCACCGTTGGAGCGGGTTTGGTGTGTCTGATAGCAAAGGGGACGCATAAACGCTCACATCTATCATGAAGCTTTTAACGTTTTATCCGAGAGAAGATCACTTTGGTTGGTCGTATTTCCTCAGACTCAGAAACCCATTGCCTCACCCCTGATAGCAAATAAAAGCACATCAAGAAAGAGATCTTAGTACAGGATGTCTAGTCTACCTGGAATAAAATGATTAGTGGTATATTTATGTGTTACATTATTTTGCTTTTGTTGTCAATGTATTTATGTTTGCCTGTGTGTTGTGTTGTGTTGTGTGTTAGAACAGACCAGTGGAAGAATAGCAACTGCCTTGTACAGGTACGCTACATGACTGTGGATCCTAATAAAGTCAAAGTCAAATAGCAAAGGGGACGTATAAACGCTCACATCTATCACAACGCTTATCCGCAGTTTTATCCGAGAGAAGATCATTTTGGTCGTATTTCCTCAAACTCAGAACCCCATTGGCTGCACGCTCCTCACCCCCGACCTTTCCAAATCCCCGGGGGAGCGAACCTAGCAACTTATTGGTGTACAGATTCATTCATCCTGCCTTGATCCCACTTGACCCTGCCGGAAATGAAGTGGGCAGCTTATTGCGGTACAGATTCATTCATCACCATGTTGATGTGAGGGGAGCGGCGAGGGAATCGTAAAAATCCGTGTTCCGTCACTTCTCGCCATTTCATCTCTCAGTTCTGCTGCCAAAATGATTGTACTCTTTGTTTTATTCACATTTATATTCTTAGGCTTGGGCAACAGTAATACCAACCATACTATAAACCTTATATACATTTTGTATATTATTAAGCTCTCTCCTCACACATAATGTAGTCAAAATAAAGTAAAAATCCGTGTTCCGTCACTTCTCACCATTTCATCTCTCACTTCTGCTGCCAAAATGGTCGTAGTGTTGGTTTTATTTCATTTCATTTTATTTTCTTTGGATAGGCAACAGTACTAGGCTAAGCATACTTATTTGGGCTGTCTCTGTCCTGAATATGAATGTGTTTGACTTTGAGAAAGAATATTTAACAGTGCAGTAGTTTGTTGGGCTAGACCAGGTAAAGGTTAATGTAATGCATTTGCAAATGTTAGTTTCTTGTAATTAGTTTTATTTATTTAGTGTTATATCATATGTTTTACAATATGTGGAGCAGAACATCAGCTAAATTTGCAGCCTATCCTGTATTGTTGTTGCAATTTGAATAGAGAAGAATGGCATTAATCCTGCAAAAGTAGGATAAGAAGCTACTAAATTATAGGTAATGACTAAGCCTCCAAGCAGACAATGAAGAGTAACAAATGCCCTGAACAAAAGCATTGAACACTAAACCATCCTTTCTGACAGGCTGGAATCAGTCAGCACAGCTTAGCAAGATAGCATCAGCACAGGAGTGGGAAAATTCACATTTTATGAACACCACATCACCATTATACTGATACAACTCCTGACGCAATGTGAACATAGAACCCTGGAGTATAGGACTTTATTTTGAATGTAAATATTACCATTTGTACAATTTGTTTTACTTTGTATTATCGCATTATCATACTTCGTGCAGCTCCTGAACGCAATGTGAACATAGAGATGCTTCAGGCTACAGATGAACAGAATGACGTTGGAGGGAACCAATTTACCGGCCAGATCAAATGCTACTTTCCCTTAATTTCCCCTTTTCACTTTCCCTTTCCCTTTCCCTTTCTCCTAGATGGATCACCATGCAGAACTGGACAAGTTACCACAAGATGCTTTGGTCTGCGGATGAGTAGAATGACATTGGAGGGAACCAATTTACCGGCCAGATCAAATTTCACTTTCCCTCTCCCTTTCCATTTCACTTTCCCTTTAACTTTCCCTTTCCCTTTCTCCTAGATGGATCGCCATGCAGGACTGGACAGGTTACCCTGAGATGCTTCAGGCTTCAGATGAACAAAATGATGTTGGAGGGAACCAATTTCCCAGCTCACTGATCCAGATGACAGCTGTCAATCACAGCAAATGTTCTGATGACGTGTGATAATGACTTTGCTGGTTACACTAAAAGAAATTTCCACTGTAAGGTGTTATTATTATAATCAGTTTTTATGATATATAAAGAAGTACTCTAAGTGACGAAATTTGTCACACCAATCCAGACCACAGCTCATGACATGTGGTAATGACTTTGCTGGTTACACTAGAGAATTTTCTACTGTAGGGAGTTTTCACAATCAGTTTTCTTGATAAAATTGAATGGTAGTGACGAAAGCAATTTAAGAGACATGGTTCGGAAGTCTCAAGGATGACATCAGCATTCCAAAGGGTGACCAGGGGCAGGGGCAGAATTCCCGTTGGGAATCTTATAATAGCGACATGGTCAAAATTCCAGGACTTTGCAAGCATCTCATATCACTGACTTAGAGGGACACAGAAAGTTGGGAATCTTACCAACATGGCCAAATTTCCAGGACTTTGCAAGCCTAAAGAATGAACACAAGAGGAATTTTGGAGCTAGGTCACCTTTTGACTGTCCAAAAACCCACTCATTATGCAGAATGTGGGACTATTCATTATCCACTACCTTCAAAGAAGAAGTCGAACCCCATAATAGCTAGCGTAGTAGTAGAAGTAGAAGTTTTTCCAGACAGTTGTTACCTGTCTTCTATTACTGTATTGCAATGAGTAGTATACTTGATTGTACAAGCAATTATCCTTCCGGCATGATTTTGCAAATAAAGTTTCTATTATTAGTGACTTTTACAGTGGAGACTGGACAAAACTCATAGTAACCCAAATAAAAATGCTGCATAGAGGTAGAAGAATTCCTTCTTGACTTATGATAAATGTTGTGTGACAAGTTATCCTCATAAATGCCTTGTCATGTAGTATTACCTACAGTCCTTGCAAAAGGCTGTAACTTCGTTATTTTCATCAGAATCTGATTTCTTAACTAAAGGCATCATAAAGATTTAACTTGCAATCAGGAGCAAGTAAAAGTACTTGTCCAAGAACATGTTAAGGCACTTATCCATTGGTAAGTGAAAGGATCATTCAGGGCAAGTGAAAGTACTTGCCTGACCCATTACTACACAGCATGTTGGCAGTTTAAAGTGTTTGCATGAACAACCATTGGTGTGTTTAGTGTACTTGGATACGACCTTCAAAACATTGTGGCACACTTGGATACGACCTTGACTTACCTTGTCTGGAACGTTGAAAATGGTTGAAAAACGCGGCCGCAAGCGTGACATCATCATGACATCATCATGACATCATCATGACATCATCATGACATCATCACGACATCATCATGACATCATCATGACATCATCATGATATCATCATGACATCATCACAACATCATCATGACATCATCATGATATCATCATGACATCATCGCGCAAGCAAATCATCTGCAATCCTTTGTAAACCTACTGTAATTGTGGCCTTAATTTTATTCCACAATAGATGCATAAATGGTTGCTTTTCTTACTCTTTACCATTATAAAGATTTGCAGACTTGGTTTGTAAAAATCCACAAAGCATCAGTGCTGTAGTGCTGGTAATTTGCAATGTAGTAAATACGTCAATTTTAGTTTGTTGTCATCCGTAATAAGTACATATTTTCCAGTAAATAAACTGGTTTTTTAATAAGTATTACAAGTAGGTGTACAAAGGCCCTGCAGATCACACTGAGGATGTAATCAGGACATGAACAGTCATTCATACATAAACACACAGTTCACAAGATGATCTTTACAGTTACAAACATCATCCAAAATGTTTGTGGAATTTCAGGCGGTCAAATTAGTTCTGATGCAGCGGTTAGAGCATGAGGCAGATTTTTGGTATTGGACGAACATTTCAAAACTGCAGAATTGCGAAGCTAACAATTTGAGAAATTCACCACATGCACTTCATCATCATTCGCACTCATCAATAAGGAAGGTTACTCACCTGCTCAGTTGTCATGGAGTTGGCATGGAAACAGTTGGCATGGCAACAGAAGGCAAGGCATTAGGAGGCATGGCAACAGGAGGCAGGGGAACATGGAAGAGAGAAAGAAGAACAAACATTGGTTAGAGGGATGGCAGTAGTGAGTTCATTTGACATGTCATTACTTATATTAGTATGCTTGAGTCTTGTAAGTTGTTTATATTTTATCAGCTACAAAGTGTCTACTAGGCAATTGGGTGTATGACTATATAACTTCATGTTACTGAAAGGTATTATATATATTATTAAGTTATTATATGTAAAGTTATTATATGTAAAGTTATTATATGTAAAGTTATTATATGTAAGACTTGGTTTTTGTTATGGGAGATACAGGCCCAACATACATGCATGAACACACACGCACATGCCCACATACTCATTCACTCTCTCACTCTATCTTATTCTTTAGCTTTTAAGTTTACTTCGAGAAGTCACAGACATGACAGAACCCAGGAAATAATTAGTGCATCTCCAGTTTCCCTGATGAATCAAAGCTGCTGATTAACGAGCTCTGATTAACGACTTTTTTCTGTGACTGCGAAAACTTCCACTTTCAGAAGAATGGCTTTATTGATTTTTACAGAGTTGGGGAGCAAAACCTTACTAAAACACCCCAAGGGTTTATCAGAACACTTGAGACCTGATCCACTCATCTCCAAACCCCTCTAAGACCCTAGGGAGGACTAATACATGTAACTGGCCCAGAGGCTCCCATGGGGTTTATCAGGACTCCTGGGACCAAATCCACTTATCTGCAAACCCCTGCCAGACCCCAGAGAGTTAGTGTGACAGCCGAAGCGTGCAACAGACTGATAAGCATGACAGAAAAGGAAACGGACCATAAGTTATGCAGACAAGCATACCAAGCCACACATCTTCTTTTCCTAACGTTTAGTTTTAACTTATATAGAGGTCTTTAGCATTGCTATAGGCAAAAGCATAATTAGATGTTAGCCTTGATATTCAGTTGAAGCATGAGTTTTCTAAATTCACTTTACGCAACTACAAATCCTGCCAACGTGACTATCTGAGTGTGATGCATGGTTTAACTCTCCATGTTCCTTCCTTCAATACTCCTGGATTTGCCAAATGCAAGTTCACTTTGTCTGAACCAAGTCTAAACAGGAATCAAACCCTTGTCCCTTTATTTACATTCTTCTATATTTCCCTAGAATGGGAATCGAACTAGTGTTCCCTGGTTCAATACTCCTGGATTTCTCATGCAGATAAAGTTCACTTTCTATGAATGGGAACTGAACCAGTGTGTTCCCTTAGTTCAATACTACCGGCTCTCCCATTCAAATTCCCAAAGTTTGGTTTGTCTGACCAGAATCCAAACGGGAATTGAACCAGTGTGTTCCTTAGTTCAATACTCCCGGCTCTCCCATTCAGATTCCCAAAATTTTCTTTGCCTGAACAGGAATCAAACCCTTGCTCTTTGGTTAAATACTCCAAGACATCTCATGGATGCAGATCCCAAAGTTTGATGTGTCTAACAGGAGCCTTAACAGGAATCGAACCCATGTTTCTTAGTTCAATACTTCTATATTCCCCATGCAGATTTTCCAAAGTTTGCTTTGTCTGACTGGAATCCAAACAGGAATCAAACCCTTGTTCCTTTGTTCATAACCTCAGATTTCCAAAAGTTTGTCGGGAATCGAACCCTTGCTCTCTGGTTCAATACTCGCGGCTCCGCCATCCAGATTGCTACTCTTCACTCCAGCGCTGTTTATTCAGTCTTTAATAGGATATTACCAGGGTTAATAAACTGTGATATTAACTGGTCGGAATGCCCATAACATATCCCACGGAATTCCGATATTCCAAAAAAAATCAATCTCATTCCACTGATTGGAAAATGAAGTTAAAGATTCCAGGAGTTATCCGAGTGTGTCTGAAGGCTCATAGAGATTAAGAAAACATCAATTAAACATAAAGTAGTAAAGATTTTCTTTTTTTGTGCTAATCTTCCCCTCTTTTTTCTAATTCCAATCAGTATTTAATTCTCGTCTTTACATAAATTTAACGACGCTTCAAGCAACAGTGGTGCCTTATAATTATACCAAGAGGGGCGCAAGAATTTAAAAAGAAAAGTTATGATCAATTTTATGTTTGTTATAGATAAAGATGCACACAAACACAAACTATAAGGTTTCTTCACAAGGAAATGGTCAGATAATTTTGTTCAACTGTTGATGAAGGTTAGACATCAAGGTAATAAGATACCAAAACAACAGATACTCAACTTCTCAATGCAATTGAATACATGTAGATTTAGAAGAAAAGTAGTGGATGCTACAAGAAATTTCTGACTTTTAAAAAATTCTATCCAGTTGCTTGCAAGAATAACTTTGACATGTTTTTCAGACCAATTGTTGACATCAAAATTTCATTCATGCATATCACCATGGTTTTTGCATTTCACGGGCATTGCCAAGGTTTTGGAATTTCATGACTATTGCCAGAGTTTCTGCTTTTTATGCGTTACGATCGACATGGATCCATGCATATCACCATGATTTCAGCCCATGGACGCATAAATATCGCCATGGTTTCCATACTTCATGTATACTGCCATGATTTCTGCCCGTAGATCCAAGCATATCGCTAATGGTTTTTAAAATCCATGTATATTGCCATGATTTCTGCCCATAGATCCAAGCATTTCGCTATGGTTTTTCCAATCCATGCATATCACTATGGTTTTTACATCCATGCATATTGCCATGGTTTTTACAATCCATGCATATCACTATGGTTTTTACATCCATGCATATTGCCATGGTTTCTGTCCATGGATCCATGCATTTCTGCCCATGGATCCATGCACGTATATCCATGCATATCGCTATGGTTTTTACAATCCATGCATATTGCTATGGTTTTTCCAACCATTACATATCGCTATGGTTTTTACAATCCATGCATATCATGATGGTTTCTGAGCATGGATCCATGCATATCGCTATGGTTTTTCCAATCCATGCATATCGGGCAGATTTCTGGCTAATGTAGCCCATTGATTCCCCATCGCTCTAATGCAATCAGGCGAAAGATGAGGCATTATAATGATTATTGTACTGAAATATTCATGCCAGATGCTCGGGCCACAAACTTTGCATGGGTCTCTGGACATTCTTCAGCAAACCTGGACAGCTACAAAAATACATAGAAAAAAAGGATCAGCCAAAATGCTTTATTTTCAAACTTGACGATCGTATTCGAGAGGGAAGCATGTGTTTGGGGAGGAGTTCCATAATCTGAAATCTGTTTGGACTAAAAACTTGAAATATGGGTTTCTGGACATACTTCAACAAACCAGGGGAGTAACAAAAATACATGTATCCAGAACCGAGCCTGGAGTTATTCAGTATTGAATCCAGAACTGTAGAACAACACTTGGTGCCTGTCCTTGGTGCTGAACTCCTGGTGCAGAAATGTTTATTTCAGCTGGTAACTTCAGGACTGCTGTCTCCAGAAAAAAAATTTAGAGTAAACTGCAAAATGCTCATATTTTGCACTGAACAGTTGAAAACAGTCCTTTTCTTCCTAGTTGTTACAGTTATTCCATCTTTCAATTCAATGGTATCATTAAAAGTTCAAAATTCATTGTTAAATTTTGAACCAGCCTGGTGTGTTGACTTCATGGCTCCTCTCGTACCATTTTGAGCCATAATAGGATGCCTAGGCCTGTTTTTATTTTTACTTTTTTTCGCTCACCCACTCCATTATCTTTATAGAAAAATCCGTTAACCAAGAAATTAAATTGGTGTGGCCTAATGGTCGGCATGCAGGAAACATAACTTTTCTTTCCTAGCCCTAAAGTTCCTCCGACCGCTTGGCTCAAAGGCATTGAGGCAAGGAAAGTGGAGTGGACGGATTATTGACCCAAATATTCCTGCCCCATCACTCATAAGACCTGCTGGACAGAAACAGCCAAACCCCATCTGGCCACTTAAACGTTAAACCAAATTACACACAGGCTCCATCATAAACAGGACAGCAAGAAAACTTATGGCCTGGAATGGGGAAGGGACAGACTGGAGTGGGGAAAGTCTTTTCCAGAACCGGGCCTGGAGTTATTCAGTAATGTATCCAGAACTGTTGAACAACACTTGGTGCCTGTCCTTGGTGCTGAATTCCTGGTGCAGAAATGTTTCTAGCTGATAGCTTCAGGACTGTTGTCTCTAGAACTGTGCTTTATCTAGAATTGTGTTCAGGCAAGGTTCTGGATAGTACATGCATATGTAGAACCATGTCTGGGGCAAATCTATGTTCTTGGATATGCAAAGAGTATTCAGAACCATGCCTGATCCTAACCCTAACCCATTCAGGCACAGAACTAGATAGGCACAGTTCTGGATACAATAGAGACTATCCAGAACTGTGCCTGATCCTGATCCTAACCCTAACCCATTCAGGCACAGAATTAGATAGGGACGGTTCTGGAAGGAATAGTACCCAACATTCTGCCTAACTCAGTAAATGTCCAAAATTTGTCTTGACCTCATTTACATGAATCCATAGTTATTGGACAACTGCCTGTTGAATACAGATCTCTATCCGTCACTGACAAAAAGTAGTGGACGCTACCCAAAACCTCTGTTTTCAAAGTCTATCCAATTTTCCTTGTCAGTATAGTAAGTAACTGTTAGGCCACACTGATGTAATTTTATGGATGACATCCAACCGCGCATTGATTTTTGCCTGTTATAAAAAAAAAAAAGATCACGTCCTCCGAGGCTCTGGCCTGGCTCTAGGCCTGGATAGTCCATTGTTAGTTAGCGACAATACGGAGCCGGGCACAATTTTAGGCTACCGAAGCTCCTGACTCAAGAACTCAGCACATGCGTTCAGTGCCGATTCATAAATTCCGCAAAAAGCCAGCATATGTACCGGCTTGTCGTATACGTCGCTATGAACTGCCGTAAATTCACAATACCAACTTTGTATTCCTGTGGTTTAGTAGCATTTTTATTTTTGGCCGGAATTTTTTTATTCGCCCACGCGCACTAGTTTAGGAGGATGTCATCAATAAAATTAAGTCAGTGTAGCCTTAGTGTTACCATGTTCTGCCTAACTGTATAGACCTACAGACATGACAGTCTGCCTAACTCTATGATAAAAGTCTGGGTGCTTCCATCTCCCTAACTCCGTGTAAAGCTTCCTCCACTCTACCCTCTTTGGGGGCCTGCATGCCCTTTTTCGTAAGGCGTAATCAGGCCTTTTTATGTTTACCAAAGGAAAACATTATGTTTTTACTCAGTTTCTTCCTCTTCTTCTTCTCCAAACAATGACCTATGACCAGACCAATGACATGATTTGTTGATGTCTGTCACCATAGTGACTGGTGTTGGGTTACATAATGTTGCAACTTCATGGTCTGCTCTGCTCCTGTCACCATATACTAGTAGTACATGTGTGTCAATGTGTTTGAGTAAGAATTAACATAGCAGACCATGTCTGAAGGTAAACACTATGCATTTGCTTTGCAAATGTTGCTTTTCTAGTTAGTCTTTGTAATCTATAGGCAGCCTAAAAAAAATCAACGTAATTCATAATAGTACACTACCCGCAAAGTGTAAAGTCATAATCAGCTCCGAGAATTTAACGCAATTTGTAATCGGCGGCGAAAATTTTGCGTAATTCGTAATCACTAACCCCCCCATGCAGACCCTCTTCTTAATCATGATAACACTCATTCTTAAGAAGGTGAGACATTACTTGACCTTGAACGCAAGATGAATAAGACTCCATCCAATCTTAAGGCGCGCTCAAGGACACCTTATTCTGCGGAAGACAATTTCTCAAGTCGGAAGTGATGATTGCAGGAAGCGAATTCCCTGCTCTATAAATTATACCAACAAAGTCAACGTGAGGCCACACTTAGGCCACACCGACTTAATTTCTTGGTTAACTGTTGAACGACTCTGTATAGTAGGTAATCCGTACAGTCCTTTTGTGCCTACAGGTTGTATTTAGTGTCCTTGTATTTAGTGTCCTTGTATATACTTTACTAGTTTTTAAAAGAAAATAAGTTAGGGTTTTAATTAGTTGCGGCATTATGATTTAATAAGTGATATGTAATATGTGCACGCAATTCAGCCTGTGGCTGCGATGTGAAACATGCCAATTGTACTGTTTATTGTATTTGTGAAATAAACCAATATATAATCTGGAACTGCCTGAGCCAAGTTGGGAGACGAATGTCCATTTGTAAATTGGTGGTTTTTAATGTAGTAGGGGAGACTTTATATTCAAGGTGACCCAACCTTTATTGTATATAACTCTGACATCGAGCCAAAATCAATATCAGAACCCCTGCCTTGATCCTGCTGCATGGGGGTCTGCATGGGGGGATCCTGATAAATACATGGGGTCTGCATGGGGGGGATCCTGGTAAATACCAGACTTTACATTCAAGGTGACTCACCCTTTATTGTATATAACTGTGACATTGAGCCAAAATCAATATCAGGTATCCTGCTGCATGGGGGTCTGCATGGGGGATCCTGATAAGTACATGGGGGTCTGCATGGGGGATCCTGATAAGTACATGGGGGTCTGTATGGGGAATCCTGGTAAATCCCAGACTTTATATTCAAGGTGACCCACTCTTTATTGTATATAACTCTGACATCAAGCCAAAATCAATATCAGAACCCCTGCCTTGATCCTGCTGCATAGTGGGGTCTGCATGTGGGGATCCTGGTAAATACATGGGGGTATGCATGGGGGGATCCTGGTAAATACATGGGGTCTGTATGGGGGGATCCTGGTAAATCCCAGACTTTATATATATATTCAAGGTGACCCACCCTTTATTGTATATAACTGTGACATCCAGCCAAAATCAATATCAGAACCCCTGCCTTGATCCTGCTGCATGGGGGTCTGTATGGGGGGATCCTGGAAAATACCAGACTTATTGTACTATATAACTGTGATATCGAGCCCAAATCAATATCAGATATCCTCACTAATCCTGCTGCATGGGGGTCTGCATGGGGGGATCCTGGTAAATACATGGGAGTCTGCATGGGGGGATCCTGATAAATACATGGGGGTCTGCATGTGGGGATCCTGATAAATACATGGGGTCTGCATGGGGGATCTTGATAAAAACATGGGGTCTGCATGGGGGATTCTGATAAAACATGGGGTCTGCATGGGGGGATCCTGATAAATATCTGGGGTCTGCATAAGGGGATCCTGATAAATTCATGGGGTCTGCATGGGGAATCTTGATAAATACATGGGGGTCTGTATGGGGGGATCCTGGAAAATACCAGACTTATTGTACTATATAACTGTGACATCGAGCCAAACTCAATTTTGGCCCCTGCCTTGATCCTGCTGCATAGTGGGGGTCTGCATGGGGGGATCCTGATTATACACAGGGGTCTGTATGGGGGGATCCTGGTAAATACCAGACTTTATGTTGCCCTCGGGCACTTAGTATTTTGCAATAAACTTCCTATTAAACACTTCCGGTGCATGGGTTAAACAAACTCACCTTTACTAATGGAGTGGCCCTGAGCAAACATGTACGTAAGCTGGACTTTGACTTGGGGCGAGGCTGCCACATAAGCAGGAAACAATCATGGCGGCTGCACCGTCTAGTTTGGGGACACAAATCCGCAAAGAACTGTCCTGCAGCATCTGCCTGGAGCTGTTCACCAGGCCCAAGGTGCTGCCCTGTCAGCACACCTTCTGTCAGGACTGTCTACAGGACCATGCAGGGAGGGGAGGGACCTTCCAGTGCCCAAACTGTCGTCGGCAGGTCAGGCTGCCACCCCAGGGGGTCGCAGGCTTGCCAGACAATCTCATGGCAGCAAACATGTGTGAGAGGTTCCAACAACAAGCTACAACATCAGAGGAAACAACACAGCAGCCCCAGTCTGCAAACAGGTGCAGTTTTCACCCTACTAAGGTGTACATAATGTACTGTAAACAATGCCCCATGCCAGTTTGTGAAGAGTGCATAGAGGGGGTTCATGATGGCCATGCCACAACAACCATCAAAAAAGCTGCACAGGAAAGCAGACCTACAGTCCAGGCCTTGATCCATGAGGGGAGGAACATTCTGGAAAGTTACTGTGGCTTCATCAGAGGTCTGAGAGAGACTGAGAAAATCCTGAATGAACAAAAACAGCAGACAGACAATGCTATCACTCAGGCTTGCAACAAACTCTTGGCAAAAGTGGAACAAAATCACAATGAAAACTTGAAGAAAATAGAGACTGAAAGGGACCGAGTGTTGGCCGATGTCAATGAACTGTCTGCTGCCTGTGATCGAGCAGAACAAGAACTGCAGCAGGGAGGGGTCGAGATTCTCAGTCAGCAAACCGCTATGACAGAGGTGGTAGGAAAGTACAGAGGAAAAGCAGCACCAACTCCTGTACAAACCCAGCCTGCTGTCTTTCAGCCCACAGACACCCCTGTGCCAGTATTGGGACATGTGACGGTCCAGTCTCTCCCATCTGCACCACTCCCAGCAGCACCTGCAGCAAGGGGCACAGGTCATCACCATGGTAACCAAAGGCAAGGGGAGCATCAGCCTCAGAAGGTGACATTTGGTGGAGTGGGAATAGGAACAGGACAGTTCAGGCATCCATGGGGTGTCACAGTGTCAGATGAAGGGGAGATTTTTGTAGCAGATAGAAAGAACCAGAGAATCCAAGTCTTCACCCTGCAGGGAACGTTTGTCCGACAGTTCCCAACAGTCGTGCCAGGTGAAGAGGAGATGGACCCAGAAGATCTGGCCCTGGACGGGGAGGGGAACCTGTGGGTAGTGGGGAGGATAGACTCTGCTGACTTTGCTGTGCAGTACAACAAACAGGGCAGGGTGCTGAGGAAGATTGACCTACAGAAGACAGGGTGGGGCAGAGGAGTTGCCGTGGACACCAGGAGGAACCAAATCCTCATCACACAAACCACAGGAGACTGGCCCAACCGACATGGTGAAGTTTTGATGTTCAGGCCAGATGGAACACTTGTGAGAACTGTGGGTCAGCAGCAGGGGATGAAGAAACCAGTGTACATCACTGTGGACGGGGAAGGGAACATTCTTGTGGCAGACGAGCACATGTTCAATAACTGTGTCTTTGTGTACAACGAGGACGGACAGTTTCTGTTCAAGTTTGGAGGTGAGGGAAGTGGTGAAGGTCAGCTGAAGGATGCCTATGGCATCTGTACAGACAGGGCAGGGAACATCATCGTGGCAGACACGGGAAACAGCCGTGTGGAGATGTTTGACAAAAGAGGAAAATTCCTCAAACACATCGCTACAGACATGAGGAGGCCATGGGCTGTTGCCATGGCAACACAGGGACAGCTGGTAGTAACTGATGATAGAGACAACACTGTCAGCATTTTCTGGAACTTCTGAATCTAAGTGAGGTGAAAATAAAGCAAACAACTTAATCTAAACCAATCTGTAAGAATATCAGTTTGCAAACTCATTGTTATATATAGCTTGTTACTATATCTAGCACAAGAAACTCATTATCTGGTACAAAATAATTCAGCTTTAGATAAACTGTCCAAGATCCCAGCCTAAAGAGTCCTGACTTAGAAAACAACTAAAATCAAAGTTTGCCACTAATAGATACAGTTAGAACAGACATATGTACAATCATATTACAAAAGATGTTATTATATATTGATCATGAGTAGGAATATAGAGAGATATACAGATAGATAATTTAATCAGTAAACTACTGTATACAATGCAATGGAAAAGTGTAAATTTGTCTACAAATATCACAAGAGGAGAGAAGCATGAAATTATACTATAATTTAGGTAATTGTATATTTTAGGTAATAGATCTTAGGTATATTAAACATAGCATAGTTTCCCTATTATGTATAGTTTTGTCTGGGTATTTTTAGTGTAATAAGAATTGTGACTTTAAGTACAATATGTAAAGGAGTGACACTGTGTAATTTAGTTGGCCGACTGGAAATGCTTCTTGTTGTTTCATTACAAATAAACCGTTGATATTTTACTCTCTTGAAGCTACCTTATTTACTGTATTTAGCCTAAATGGGGCATGAATATGCAACATACTTCATTGTCATTGTCAATGAAAGTGTAATTTGACATTATAAGTAAAATACAAAGCACATTGTCATAATACCTTTCATTTCAATACAATGTTTAATGTATACAAAATGTATCCAAATAGAGTGAATTTATTTTATCTGAGTTATATATGCCAAAAAGACTTCAAAAGTTTAAGGTTATACCCATTTGGGAAACAATCACGTGGTAGCTTGTTCTATAGTGTGTATTTGGTTAGATTTCTGATTCCAATTTCTACTCTTTCCAACCACTTCTGAAGCCTGGTAGAGGCTAGGGGAGGGGGGGGAGGGTAGTTGAAAAAAAAGGGGATGCAATTGCACGTATACAATGTAGTTATATTGTACAACTAAAGTTATCTTTCAAAAGGTCCATACATTAATTGTTTTCAATCCCCTTTTAACCAGTTTTCCATGTACCAAGCACAAGACATTAAGTTTTACAGTAGTAAGGTTGAAAAAGGGTCACCTGAATGCTTTAAAAAGTTGTGTTTGTGGTGAATTTCAGCTAAGATTATTACATTAGCAAGGCCCTTATTTCATTTCATTTCATTTCATTTTATTTTATTTTTCATTTCATTTTATTTTTAACTTATTTTATTTAAATTTTTATTATGATTTACCACATTTGTGGAAGGATTGATATACTAGTAACAGGTGACTATCACCTCTTTAAGATGTCAAACCTGAGACCAGACTAAGGTTTGAACCACTCACACCGGGAAGGTCCCCTACTCTTTTCGATAAGGGTTCTTTAACACTCTCTCCAGGCCTCGAAATTCACTTTTCTTCCTGTTGTCCCAGCACTGTCCCAAAATATTCAATTGTCCCGAAGTGAGGATGAACTGTCCCAACCTGTTTTTTTTATATTTTTGGAAACATTGTATGGCTTCAATTTGAAGTCAACTTAATTTTGCTTTTTGCTTATGTTAACTCTCAGGCGCACTATAATTGCAGAGTAGACAGGAAATTTGGGGGACTTTTCCGGATCCAAAAGCCGGGACGTGTGCCTGATAAACAAATGTGGCTGATATTCTGATATTGATTATTTTTCTATTGTCCCAAAAATGTCCTTTTTAGCTGTCCCAGCCTAAAATTTAGTGGTCAGTGGACCACCATTAATTTCGAGCCCTGTTTCTCTGACTCTCTCCCAAGGCCACATACCTTAAGCTTAGAGCATAGTTTACATTGCCAGGTAAAGCCACCGGACCTGATCAGTGTAAACAAAAGCCCTGAATACAAATGCCATTGAGCCAAGGTGCATACATGTAAGGCCTAGGAAAAAAATGTTGTGTTTCCTGTTTCCCGACCGACCCTAGAAAAACCTGCCAACCCTCAGCCTTCTTTTGGGTGGACCCCTGCACAGAAAATAAATAATTTTTTGAGCTGATCAACCTTTTCTAGCTCCTTGATCTGACAATAGTGATAAAATGTTGTATTAGGTTTTCTAACATTGACATTGAAAATAAAATTGTCCTCATGCAAGTTTTACTTTCAAATTGCTAATTTACTGTATTGTACAAGTTGGACCCCTATAGAGATATCACTGATTCAGAAATATAAAAAAACAACAACAAAAAAATCCCTACCTACTAACCCTAATTTTTACATGACTAAAACAGGAAACAAAACATTTTTTCCCTATGCCTAACTGAAACTCTAGACGGCTCTGGCGTCACACATTTGAAAACACAGCAAAATGGCGGCTGCACCGTCTAGTTTGGGGACACAAATCCGTGAAGAACTGTCCTGCAGCATCTGCCTGGAGCTGTTCACCAGGCCCAAGGTGCTGCCCTGTCAGCACACCTTCTGTCAGGGCTGCCTACAGGGTGTTGCAGGGTGGGGAGGGACCTTCTGGTGCCCAATCTGTCGTCGTCAGGTCAGGCTGCCACCCCGGGGGTCGCAGGTTTGCCAGACAATCTCATGGCAGCAAACATGTGTGAGAAGTTCCAACAACAAGCTACAACATCAGAGGAAACAAGGCAGCAACCCCAGTCTGCAAACAGGTGCTTTTTTCACCCTACTGAAGTGTACAGAATATACTGTAAACAATGTCAGATGCCAGTTTGTGACAAGTGCATAGAGGGGGCTCATAATGGTCATCTTCTAACAACCATCAAAAAAGCTGCACAGGAAAGCAGAGATACAGTCCAGGCCTTGATCCATGAGGGGAGGAACATTCTGGAAAGTTACTGTGGCTTCATCAGAGGTCTGAGAGAGACTGAGAAAATCCTGAATGAACAAAAACAGCAGACAGACAATGCTATCACTCAGGCTTACAACGAACTCTTGGCAAAAGTGGAACAAAATACACACGAAAAACTTGGAGAAAATACAGACTGAAAGGGACCGAGTGTTGGCCGATGTCAATGAACTGTCTGCTGCCTGTGATCGAGCAGAACAAGAACTGCAGCAGGGAGGGGTCGAGATTCTCAGTCAGCAAACCGCTATGACAGAGGTGGTAGGAAAGTACAGAGGAAAAGCAGCACCAACTCC
>NW_017803346.1:275190-277378 GCF_001625305.1 Branchiostoma belcheri | reverse complement strand
CTGAGAGAGACTGNGAAAATCCTGAATGACAAAAACAGCAGACAGACAATGCTATCACTCAGGCTTACAACGAACNCTTGGCAAAAGTGGACAAAATCACNCGAAAAACTTGGAGAAAATACAGACTGAAAGGGACCGAGTGTTGGCAGATGTCAATGAACTGTCTGCTGCCTGTGATCGAGCAGAACAAGAACTGCAGCAGGGAGGGGTCGAGATTCTCAGTCAGCAAACCGCTATGACAGAGGTGGTAGGAAAGTACAGAGGAAAGCAGCACCAACTCCTGTACAAACCCAGCCTGCTGTCTTTCAGCCCACAGACACCCCCGTGCCAGTATTGGGACATGTGACGGTCCAGTCTCTCCCATCTGCACCTATCCCAGCAGCACCTGCAGCAAGGGGCACAGGTCATCACCATGGTAACCAAAGGCAAGAGGAGCATCTGCCTCAGAAGGTGACATTTGGTGGACGGGGATCAGGACCAGGACAGTTCGATAGTCCAAATAGTGTTACAGTGTCAAAAGAAGGGGAGATCTTTGTAGCAGATGGGGAGAACTATAGAATCCAAGTCTTAACCCTGCAGGGAACGTTTGTCCGACAGTTCCCAACAGTCGTGTCAGGTGAATTGGAGATGGGACCAACAGATGTGGCCCTGGACGGGGAGGGGAACCTGTGGGTGGTGGGCTGGGCTGACTCTGCTAAGTTTGCTGTGCAGTACAACAAACAGGGCAGTGTGCTGAGGAAGATTGACCTACAGGCGACAGGGTGGGCCAGAGGAGTTGCCGTGGACACCAGGAGGAACCACATCTTCATCACACAAACCACAGGAGGCAGGTTCAACCGACATGGTGAAGTTTTGGTTTTCAGGCCAGATGGAACACTTGTGGGAACTGGCGGTCAGCAGCAGGGGATGAAGTACCCATGGTACATCACTGTGGATGGGAAAGGGAACATTCTTGTGGCAGACTGGGAGAATCACTGTGTCTATGTGTACAAGGAGGATGGACAGTTTCTGTTCCAGTTTGGAGGCAGGGGAAGTGGTGAAGGTCAGCTGTACTCTCCCCGCGGCATCTGTACAGACAAGGCAGGGAACATCATCGTGGCAGACTGGGGAAATGACCGTGTGGAGATGTTTGACAAGACAGGAAAATTCCTCAAACACATCACTACAGACATGAAGGGGCCAATGGCTGTTGCCATGGCAACACATGGACAGCTGGTAGTAACTGATCATTGGGAGCACAAAGTCATCATATTCCAGAACTTCTGAGTCTTAAAGAAGCGATAATAAATTTCAAAGCAAACAATTTAGTCTAAACCAATCTGTAAGAATATCAATTTGCAAACTCTGTTGTTCAATATAAAGCTTTTTAGTATACTATATTAGCACAGGAAACTCTTAATCTGGTGCAAAATAATTCAGCTTTAGATAAACTGTCCAAGATCCCAGCCTAAAGAGTCCTGACTTAGAAAACAATTAAAATCAAAGTTTGCCACTAATAGATACAGTTAGAACAGACATATGTACAATCATATTACAAAAGATGTTATTATATATTGATCATGAGTAGGAATATAGATAGATATACAGATAGATAATTTAATCAGTAAACTACTGTATACAATGCAATGGAAAAGTGTAAATTTGTCTACAAATATCTCAAGAAGAGAGAAGCATGAAATTATACTATAATTTAGGTAATTGTATATTTTAGGTAATAGATCTTAGGTATATTAAACATAGCATAGTTTCCCTATTATGTATAGTTTTGTCTGGGTATTTTTAGTGTAATAAGAATTGTGACTTTAAGTACAATATGTAAAGGAGTGACACTGTGTAATTTAGTTGGCCGACTGGAAAATTAATGCTTCTTGTTGTTTCATTACAAATAAACCATTGATATTTTACTCTCTTGAAGCTACCTTATTTACTGTATTTAGCCTAAATGGGGCATGAATATGCAACAAACTTCATTGTCATTGTCAATAAAAGTGTAATTTGACATTATAAGTAAAATACAAAGCACATTGTCATAATACCTTTCATTTCAATACAATGTTTAATGTATACAAAATGTATCCAAATAGAGTGAATTTATTTTATCTGAGTTATATATGCCAAAAAGACTTCAAAAGTTTAAGGTTATACCCATTTGGGAAACAATCACGTGGTAGCTTGTTCTATAGTGTGT
>NW_017803346.1:251771-270326 GCF_001625305.1 Branchiostoma belcheri | reverse complement strand
TTATGAGGGCCTGCATGGGGGGTCCCAACAACGCGAGCAATGCTCTACACTAAGTCAGCCGGCGAGACTTGGTGGCAGGAATTAATGGACTATTAACTACAACAGGCCCACATACACGAGGTCCTGCATGGGGGGGTCCCAACAATCTTATGAGGGCCTGCATGGGGGGGTCCCAACAACGCTCTACGCTAAATCAGCCGGCTAGACTTGGCGGCAGGAATAAATGGACTATTAACTACAACAGGCCCACATACATGAGGGTCTGATGGGGGGGTCCCAACAACGCTCTACGCTAAATCAGTCTGAGAGACTTGACGGCAGGACTAAATGGACTATTAACTGAGGGCCTGCAAGGGGGGGTCCCGACAATGCTCTACGCTGAATTTGGAAACCTCTCAATTACGCTTTACGATAAATTCCAGGTGGCTATAATGCATTACGTAGAATTAAAATGGCAAATACGCTCTACGCAAAATGTGAAAAGCGGTCTGTCTACACTCTACGTAGAATTAAGACGCTTGATTACGCTCTACGGAAAAGTGCTTGCGGGCCACCTTAACTACGACAGTCTCACATACATGTAACTGTCAATCTTATGAGGGCCTGCATGGGGGGTCCCAACAATGCTCTACGCTAAATCAGCCGGCCAGATCGCACGCAATAGAAGCTCCTTTTGCCAACCCTAGTTACTAGCACATGTATGCTTATCCCTGAAAATGGCAGAGCACAGAACGCCTTCAAAGGAGGCTAGACCAGAAATTTTAAGCTGAGTCTCTATTGTCTGCATGGTTGTACAGTGTGTACACACTCCCTGGTATATACAATGAACCACCCCTTATGAAACAAACACTATTCACAATTTTCCCATTCCCACGATGCATTGCGAATGCTGGGGGTAAAATCTCATTTGCATATCGCAGGAAAGCATCCTGTTGGCCTAAAGTGTAAAAAATAATCTCCAAGCAGATGTAGCAGGCAACCTTATATAAATTTCCACGTACCGATTTTGCGAAGTTTTGTTTTTCTGTTCACGTTCGACTTGTGAAATGTCAATTTGAATCAATACTATAAACTCCAGCAGAAGCCGCCCCATAAATATGCTGACATTATGGATGGGCAAGTTGACTGGTGTCTGGGCCATAAGGCAACAATAGCATGTTTCACATCAACTAACGCCTAGGAAAAATAATTTTGCTGTTTAAGTATAGAAAAATAATCTCCAATATGCACCAATAGCATGTTTCAAGTCTCAGGGCTCAAAATTCATTTTTGGAAATTTCTTGGGTGCACCATATCATAAGATGAAATTAGTAGAATGTCAGCAAAAAATTAGAATAAATATTATTATGTTTCACTTCTCAAGAAAAGTACTGTAACAATGATTTTATTATTTTTCTACATTTTTTAGTATATAATTCTCTACATAAATACTGGTTACATTATGAATGTGGCAAGTTGACTGGTGACTGCGCCAATATGCAAAGTATCAGGTTTCACATCTACTAAAGAATTATTGCCATCAGATTTGGTACTATGAGTTTATTTTTTCTCTGTTTACATATAGTTATCATAATTTTATAGTTTTTGCTCTGTTTTTCTGTTTTTCCAAACAACTATTCAGTTCTAAAAGGGAAATAAGGATGTTACAGTGACGAAAACAAATGGAATTGTCTGTTTATGAATTAAGTTTGGAAAGGCACTTTACATGACTTTCCCCACTAGACTCAAGTGAAAATGAGTATTGTCTGTCCCGTATTTGTTTCTATGTGCGGGACGCAACACCAGCAACAGCTGCCTTTGTTCCTCGTGTATTGCACTGTTGGAATTTCAATAAATCAAATCAAATCAAAAGTTTGGAAAAATTGTGATTGATACTCATTATGAGTGTGAAAGAAACAAAAATCAGATTAACTTTCCCCGTGGACCCATTTTATGCCTTACAATTTTCTTCCAAACAATCTACTCTCCTATCAGTATTTTCAACCCAGGTAAATCATTTAAGGTTGCTCCTGATCTTAAGTGCGGACATGTACGACATTGGCACGTGTTTGACCTTGGGGAGCAGCTCTGTAGTCAGCCCGGCTCCAAGACTCCGGTACTTAAGTGTTTGGTGCCTCCCAAGTGTCCGTCCTGTAATCTTAAGGTGCTTCCCTTTGCCCCAACTTAAATCCCACACTTCATCAGCTAAGGCGTGATCGCTCAGGCAGAAAATACGCAGACACAACCCAGGTGCCCCCAGATAGTTATGCACATAGTCGGGCCATTCCAACACAGTACCGTGTATCTGTGTTTTTGTGTGTGTGTGCGTGTGTGTGTGTGTGAGTGTGTGATTGTGTGTGTGTGCATGTGTGTGTGTGTGTGTGTGTGTGTGTGTGTGTGTGTGTATCTGTCTGTGTGTGACTGTGTGTGTTTGTTTTTGTGTGTGTGTGTGTGTGTGTGTGTGTGTGTGTGTGTGTGTGTGTGTGTGTGTCTGTGTGTGTGTGTGTGTACAGTGTATCTGTATCATCCGTCAGAGTGCATTTGAAATGCAGTGATACAAGGAGTGAATTGCAGGGCATCATTTACAAAGTCATCTGCCTACCCAACAGACCTTTTACAGTTTACTGACCACACTTGATCCCAAGCTGCCAGTCAGAAAAGCCGCCCAGTGTGCAGTGTCAACCCAGTTGTTCCCATAATCCCCTCTGTTCTGGTGTCCTTGCACTCCACTTAGGCAAATCCCAACCCTGCACGCCACACGGGGTTCCGTAATTCCTGAACAGAATTCCGTAATTCCCAGACAGGATTCCATAACTCCCACAAGGGTTTCCGTAATTCCGAGGGCTGCTCCAGAATTCCTGATGTTTCATCACTCTGGGCTGATCCATGGAATTGGAGCTTAAAGGCTGAAGATGCCGGGATGTTTACTTTTCTCTAAATTGACCTCACTGACGGTAGCTTAAATCGTCTTTATTCAACAACCAGACGTTTTGGTGACCATCTGTCACCTTCTTCAGAGCAACAATGACTGTTCTGATTCATACTGCAGCTATATTGTACAATGTAGGTGTCGCTGTTGCAATATTAGAAAAGTGGCCACAAATAAGTGCTGCCACATGATACCGGTATTTCATCATAGTCCTGCCATCTTAAGTGGCTATGTGTGCTTTTAGTAAGTTTGTGAAATGTCATCTTTACTTTACAATAGTGGTAGGTATACTATATATAAATAATATAATTATGTAAAGGGAAGGCAGTCAGCACCAAGGACAGGTCTCATATACCCACTATCCTGAAAAAATGTGTCTAAAAAGTCCTCCAATACAACATCCCTGTCTTGAACATGTTTGCCTGAATCTGTATTCTGTATCCATATGCCCTATAAACACAGGAACTCCATTTAACGTCCTATCTGAGGGACGTCCCTAACCGAAGCTAGGTACTCATTTACACCTGAGTGAAGTAAGGAAAGTCATGTAAAGTGCCTTTCCCAAGGGCACAAGATTGGTGGCATCGGGCAGGATTCGAACCCGGGACCTCTTGGTTCTGAGCCGAACACAATGCCACTACGCCACCCGAACCCACAATCTGTATTCTGTGTCCATCTGAACACCAGCTCACAGATCAGAGTGTATTGAGTGAGTAAACTCCACTCTGACTGCCCCTGTCAGCGGAGACTGACGGAATCGATGCACATTTCCCCGTTGCCATGGTGATGTATCGCCACGGTACTTTACAGGAAATCTATCGGCCTTGGGTCCCATCCGCGCTCCACTGAGCGCCGTTCCCTCGAGCACAGAAACCGGCAAACTGATGGTTCAAGGATTACTCTGTGTCTTGCGCTGTGAATATTAAACACCAAAATCAATGGATGCTTATCATATGGGTACCCATTCTGGGCTCAAAACGCATTCCTGCACATTGAAAATCACCTGCATAAGACAAGTTTTAATTTCACCACTAAGAATTAAGGAAGAATGGATCACACTAACAACTGTTCATAATCAACTAAACTGGTGATTCAAGGATTACCTGCACTGTGCAGTGTGAATACAAAATGCTGCAATCAATGGATGCTACCCTTCCAGGGCTTGAAACGCTTTTTTCTGAACGTTGAAATTTCCTGCACCAGTCATAATTTAGAAAGCTAAAAGCAAAACCCATGACCATTATACATGTAATTTCTTTTACACCACAAAGGTTACTAAGCTTTCCAGTGCTTGACATAATCATTTTTTCTGCATACGTAACATTGACGATTATCTGCACCAGACAAATGTTACCTACAGAATTTACTACTCAGGATTTGGTTAGTATCGATCGCAGTAAAAACTGTCCAGAAACCGGCAAACTGGTGGTTCAAGGGTTATTCTGTGTCGTGTGTCGTGAATGCAAAATACCTCAATCAATGACTTCTTACCCTAAGCCTGAACTGGTGCAAATATCATTGGAAATTACCTGCACCAGACAAATTTTATACATGTACTTTAGGAAGTATGGATCGTACTAAAACTGTCCAGAACCAAACTGCCCCTTCATGGATTACACTTCCACGTGTTGCGAATACAAAACGCTTCAATCAATGTCTCCATATCACAAGTGTGTCCTTCCAACATCTCAAACCTGGCTTAAGGAACAGCCTTTGTTCTTAAGCTGACAGCTTGTCTTCACTTGAGTTTTCGCGTCCCTAAGCCGTGATATATATTCCTGAACAAGCATCAAAGTGACACATTCTGAATGGGTCTTCAGTGTCAACAGTGAACCAGGCGCTCACACAATGAATACAAAACATGCTACGATCAATGTCTGACGCCCTTATCTGTAAACACCCGACTTCGAGGCTCTTTCTTCTCAGGCCAACAGGCTTCCTGTAGACTGAATGTCTTTAAGTCATGATAGATTTTCTTAAAGGGAATGTCAAAGTCAGTGTCAAAGCCCTGCACACAATGAATACAAAACACCTTTCACTGGATCAATGTCTTTTTCTCTTTTCTTTGAAACCTTGGGAATTCTTATAGGCTCTTTTTTTCTCAGTCCAACAGGATTCCTGTAGACTGAATGTCTGTAAGTCATGATAGATTTTCCTAGTGGAATGTCAACATGAGTGTCAACTGTGAACCAGTCCTGTACAGCAAGAATACAAAACACCTCTGGATCAATGTCTTTCTCTTTTCTTACATGCATCATAAATCTTAAGAATTCTTGGGTTCTTTCTTCAAGTCAAATAGACTTCCTGTAGCCTGAATGTCTAAAGTCATGATAGATTTGCTTAAAGGGAATGTCAAAGTCATTGTCAACTGTGAACCGGTCCTGCACAGTAAGAATGCAAAACACCTCTGGATCAATGTCTTTCTTTTCTCCTACATGTACAAAACGTATCTCTGAAACCTAATTACAGATCTTACTTGGAGCTAATTTCAAAATCTAAACAAGAACTACAACAAAGATTTTATTATTTTGTCTGACACTTAGATGCCAAGAATATCCTGTAAACTATTATTGATTTGATATGTACAAAAATACCTACAGAAATATTTGGGTGTACTGGTGCACCCACAGAAAATATTTGGGTGCGCAGCTCCAAATATGGGTGCACTAAGGTGCACATGTACCCAGTATTTCCAGCCCTGGACTGGGAATTCTTAGGGCCTGTCTGGAAGTCATGATAATGTTCTAATTTTAAAAGCAAAATGGCAATTTAAAGAGTGATGTATTCTGAATTTGTCTTTCGTGTCAACTGTTTCCACCCTACACATGGTGCATACAAAACATAACAGAATCAATAATATCTGTCTCACTTGTCTGTCAGACCTTCGACTGGGAATTCTTTACTTCCTTTCTTCTCAGTCCTATGGACTTAAATCCTGTAGTTTGATGTCCTTAAGTCATGATAGATGTTCTTAAGAAATGCCAAAGTGACAGGCTGTAATCAGGTCCCAAAACACATTTCCCTTAAGGTGCAGCTTGAATACAAAACAGCTTCAAATCAATGTCTTCCCTTTACATTATTCTGTCCAATCTTGTCTTTAAGTACCTGTCCTTGGTGCTGAATGCCTTCCTTTCAAATTGTTTTTTTAGAAGTATTGTATGGCTTGTATTGTATATACAGGAAATTTGGGGGGACTGATAAACAAAAGAAGGGCTGCCATTCTGATGTTGATTATTTTTTTATTGTCCCAAAAATGCCCCAAAGTGTCTTTTTAGTCTAAATTTTAGTGGTCAGTGGCCACTGGACCACCTTTTAATTTTGAGCCCTGATACAGAAATGTTGCCTTGAACGCACCTTTAGTCACAAGCTGGGAGCTTTTCTCTACTCCAAGACATGACAAATGTCCTTAAAGATGTTGATATCTAAACTCTGAGACTTTCTTCTCAAGCCAACAGCTTTTCTTGACTCCAAGACGTGATAGATTTTCTTAAGAAGGCATCAAAGAAACTTATTCTAATCAAATCTCCGCACACTTCACACTTCAGCATTGTGGACACAAAGGACTTGGATAATCCATGACTTAGAATATAATCTCAAGACTTGTTTTAATCCTCGTCTTAAGCCTGGATTAGGGAGGCTCTTTGTTCTTCAGCCGACAGGTTTTGCATCACCTGAATCCAGTCATGTCTTTAAGTCGTAGACAATAACTTAAGAAAGACAATGACTTATTCTGATGGAATCTCCACACTCGGAACACCTTAAATGTGCATCCTGAATACAAAATACTCCACAATCAATGTCTGAGGCCACACCAATTTAACTTGTTGGTTCTCGGATTTTTTCCAGAAAAACTTTGAAGCGACGGGCCGAAAAAAAACAACAGGTCATCTTATTCTATATAGCCCCAAATGCTACAAAAGGAGCCATGGAGGCAACACAAAAGGCTTGGTTGAAATTTAAACAATAATCAAACCACTGCATTGATAGATGGCAAAACTGTTACACCAGGAAGAAAAGGACTTTCATCAACTGTTGTCTTTTTTTTTTGGCAAATCAGAAAAAATGAAGAGGTGAATCCGAGAACCAACAAATTAAATTGGTGTGGCCTTAAGACACGATAGATATCATTAAGTCAAGAGTAACTTCTAACCAGGTACACACACCTTATATCAGGTCTTATAACAGAAGACACTGACAAAAAGTGACAATCAAATGTCTTCCGACCACAAGACTTTTGTTCGTCTCCCAACTTGTAATCAACTCCCCACACATTGCAAACTGCCCCAAACTACAGAAAAATACCCGCAAATAACAGAAAAATAGCTGCACACTGCCGCAGAGCAAACTATTATCCGCCTCCTTCACCCTTCATCCAACAGTTTATGTCTATCTGCCACTTTGAAAAACTGTGTTTGAGAGATCTGTAGTGTAGCACCCCCAGGTTTGCACAGTTTAGATTATACAGGAGTGTGTTATACTGGGAGGCATTGCATTGGAGATATGTCACCCAGTCACTGACAAAAGCTAGTGGATACTAGCTGAAACGTCTGACTTAAGACAGTTTTCTTTTCAGGATGGTACCTGTCCTTGGTGCTGACTGCCTTCCTTTTACATTATAGTATCTACATCTCTAATATAATGTGTGTTTTGATACAGAGATGTTGTATTGGAGATCTATTTAGACAGTTTTTTTTTCAGGATGCCTTGTATACGAGGCCTGTCCTTGGTGCTGAATGCATTCCCTTTACATTACAATCTCTATCTCTTATACATGTACATGTATAATGTGTGCTATGATACAAAGATGTTGCAATGAAGTTTTTTTCAGGATGGTGGGCATATGAGACCTGTCCTTGGTGCTGACTGCCTTCATTTTACATTCTAGTATCTATATCTCTGCTATAAGGTGTATAATGATACAGAGATGTTGTATTGGAAATGTTTTAGACACATTTTGACAGGACGGTGGGTATATGAGACCTATCCTTGGTGCTGATTGCCTTCCCTTTACATTACAGTATCTCTATCTCTATTTCTGTTATAATGTGTGTTATAATATAATACAGAAATGTTGCATTAAAGTTCTATTTAGATAGTTTTTAGGGTGTATGAGACCTGTCCTTGGTGCTGAATCCCTTCCCTTCTAACTATCAATTCACAAACTTGGCACAAACTTTTCAAAACTGTTTGTTAGAAGTGATAGACTGTATTGTGATAAAAAAAATGAAAAGACTCCTTCAGCCTCAAGCAAAAACCTCCTCAATCTGAACATCCTTTGCCTAAAAGTCTTTTTGCTGTGACTAGATAACTTGGGCCCGCTAAATTTTTCATTATTTTTATACCTGCAACAACCCATTTAGATTACACAATCATTCTCAGTTGCAGTTTGATACTGTCAGAGGAATATCTCTCCAACAGTACTAGTGGCTGGTACCATTTAAATTTTTCATTCTTTTGGATAGCTTCAACAACTCAGGACTGGAAATTCATTTTTAGGAATAGGTGCTCTGGTGTATAAAACAAAACCTAATCACAGATCGTACTGCTCCTCTTCTAAAACTTGAATCTGATATTGGAGCAAACTTCAAAATCTTACTACAAAGAAGTACTACAACAAAGATATTAATATTTTCTGACACTTTTATGCTATGAATATCTTGCATACTATGATACATTTGATATGTACAAAAATATTTGGGTGCACCCACAGAAAAAAAATTGGGTGCACAGCTCCAATTTTGGGTGCAGTAAGGTGCACATGCCCCCAGTATTTCCAGCCTTGAACAACCCATTGAGGAAAGTGGTTAGATTATAGCACCATTCTGTGCTACAGTTTGATATTTGCAGAGTAATGTCTCTATATTGTTGGCAATTAAAATTATATATTTTTTTTTACTATTTGATACTAGAAGAGGAATTTCTCTATGTTGTTGGCTAGATTTATATTATGATCATTTTTGGTTGCCATTTCATGTAAATGACTTGTACCAACACAGGTGAACTTTTATGCTAGATATTCAGGTTCTGAATCAATTCAAAATGCTCATATTTTGCCACCAACAGTTGAGGAAAGTCCTTTTCTTCCTAGTTGTTACAGTTTCTCCATCTATCAATGCAGTGGTCTGATGAAAAGTTCAAAATTCATTGTTTCAAATACAATGTTCAGTGGCTAGATTCTACTTTCTTTTTCATTTTTGCTTCCAGTTTAATATTTCTGCTGAGAAATGTGTCTATGCTGCTAAGTACCCAGATAATACGATCATTTTCGGTTGCCATTTGATATCAGAAGAGAAATGCGTCTATAGCGCTAAAGTGGCTATAAAATATAATCATGTTTTTTCTTGCTGTTTGATACCAGAAGAGGAATGATTCTGCCTTTCAAGGCACCTCGGGGGCTGGTATGATTGTGCCCTAGAGGGGGGTGTTATTAATGGCATTCCTGATGGGGTATTGCGGCACAGTTGTCAAGCTCTGCGGTCGATTGCTGACATGGGCGGGTATCAGGCCTCACCAATTTAATTTGTTGGTTCTCGGTTTCTTTAAAAAAACATGAAGCGACAGGGCAAAAAAAATAAAAACCAGTTTTGGCATCCTATTATAGCCCCAAATGTTACGAAAGGAGCCATGAAGTCAACACAAAAGGCTGGGTTGATGATATTATATAAAGAATGAATTTTGAACTTTTAATCAAACCACTGCATTGATAGATGGAAAAACTGTAACAACTAGGAAGAGAAGGACTTTCCATTGTATAAGTTCAATCATTAGAGATTGCCAAAGTCTTCTTTAAAAAAAAAAGATAATCCCTACCTACCGACCCTAATTTTTTCAGGACTGAAACAGGAAACACAAATTAAAAAGTTTTTTTCCTATGCCTTAAGAAGGTAAGATTGAAAGTCACGTCTTAAGAACCACAATAGAGATAAGGAGCGAGAAATCAGTTCCAACGAGACGTCTCAAAGGATTAGAGACATTCTTTAAGTGGCGACGGGGTTTCTTATCAAGGTCGCGCATTTCAATGTCAAGTTTGTGACGTTCCTACAAAAGCGTTCATTATAAGGTAGTAATGGTGGTGGGTTTTCTTATCGAATTCTTGCAATGTCATTTCAAGTAAGCTTTATGACAGGTTAACATTTGAAAATTGTCGCTTTGATGCAGTTTTTTGCCTTTTCAACTCGGCACATTTCAATGTGAGCTTTGTGACGTTTGTACAAAAGCGTTCATTAAAACTTAGTAATGGTGGTGAGTTTTCTTATCAGAGTTTTGCAATGTCATTTCAAGTAAGCTTTATGGTAGGTTTACATTTGAAAATTGTCGCTTTGATGCAGTTTTGTTTCTTATCAAGTTTGTATGTGTTTGTATTTCAATGTCAACTTTGTGATGTTCGTACAAAAGCATTCATTAAAACTTAGTAATGGTGTTGTGTTTCAATTTCTAGCAATGTCATTATGATTTCAAGTAAGCTTTATGGTAGGTTTACATTTGAAAATTGACGCCTTGATGCAGTTTTATTTCTTATCAAGGTTGTACATGTGTGAATTTCAATGTCAAGTTCGTGATGTTCGTTCAAAAACGTTCACGAAAACTTTGTAATGGTGTTTGGTTTTCTTATCAGAGTCTTGCAATTGTCATTTCAAGTAAGCGTTATCATGGTAGATTTACATTTAAATACTGGGAGTGCTGCACTAGAGATCTCAAAACACACTAGTTACTGTTTCCCTGTAGTGCTGGATAAATCTAAACCTGGTGAATAAATGCTCATGGAGTCTACATTTGTACCTTGTCTGTGTAGAAAAATGACAGTTTTTATCTTTCGACACCTGGAGTAACAATTTATATATTTCCCATTGAAGTTTGCCAACTAAAGGCATTTCCACCACGGCACATAGAGTGGAACTCGTTGCCACCAAGCACAGTTGGGGCATCATCACTAGAAAGCTTTAAACAACTCCTGCAACTTAATGTGCAAAGATTGAGTGTAACAAGTCGTTCGGTGTGATATAGCTAGCTGCCGCCACGCCAAAGGGCGGTTATACCGGCTATACAGATACAGAAGCTGGTGTGTTACACCGAAGGGCGGTTATACCGGCTATACAGATACAGAAGCTGGTGTGTTACGCCGAAGGGCGGTTATACCGGCTATACAGATACAGAAGCTGGTGTGTTACGCCGAAGGGCGGTTATACCGGCTATACAGATACAGAAGCTTGTGTGTTACGCCAAAGGGCGGTTATTCCGGCTATACAGATACAGAAGCTGGTGTGTTACACCGAAGGGCGGCTATACCGGCTATACACTGATACAGATATAGAAATGCTAATGTAGGCTATTGAGTCTATGGAGAAAAATGACAGGTTTTTATCTTAAAACACCAGGAGTAACAATTTATGTATTTCCCGTCAAAGTTTTCCAACTAAAGGCATTTCCACCGCAGCATTACTAGTTAAGTGCAGTTTGACAGTAATTCCCAGGACTGCACCAAATCCTGCTGTTAAGTACTTAAGAGCCTTGGCAAATTTTCAGCAGTGTCGGTGGAGTTGCAGAGTTAGGCAGAATGCACATGTTGTTAGGCATGGTGACTGTGTAGTTAGGCAAAACTTACACCAGTTCCACTGGATGGCTATTCAGTACTCACCAAGCTGAGGGTTAACATCTGTGTCCATAATATCACCAGGGTCCATAATATCGCCACCTTGAGAAAAAGTGTGGTTAAAGATATTTTTACTGCAACATACCCTAGGTACAATGTATGTACATTTGAGGTGTGCAGGAGTGCATACCAAAAGTATGCTGCAGTAAAAATATCTTTAAGCACACTTTTTCTCAAGGTGGTGATATTATGGACCCTGGTGATATTATGGAGTCGGACACAGATGTTAGGCTTTTGCTAATTTTTCAATAATTTTATTGGGCTTTCTTCTTGTACTGGAATCTTTTCCATCAGGATCAATCCAATGGAATAAAAAATGAAGAGGCGAATCTAAGAACCAACGAATGAAATTGGTGCTGCCTTATGTATTGGGCAGCATAACTTCACCCCTGCACCAATCCAATAGGATATAAAATGAAATTTACTTGGACAGAACTTTGGCAACTTTCCATGTAGACCTGCCTTTAGTAATCTCCAAGCAGATCTTTCGCTCGCTACAAGATAGCATTAAATTGGCCACAAGACAGTATCAAATTGGCAGGGCAGTAGCAACACACTGCCACTTTCCTGATGGAAATTAAAAGATACCGGTACAAAAACGAACTGATAAGAATGCCGGCCCTACAAAGACATAAAAAAAATTAGTGTAAGCCTGAAGAATAGGCAAGACAGTAAACAGCGAGCAGATTATTATTGGAATGAGCAGAGCACTTTGGACTAATGTCTCTGGCTATTCACAGCTTAGAGGTACATATCCAATATTTTGTCAAAAACATCTCTGTTACATAGCGGATCATAATGAACCCCAGCGGGGGTCTTCACGCTTCGTTAAAAGTGTAAAAATCTCAGGATTTATTCCAAAGATCTCAATATTTTAGACGAAATCTTGAGATCTTATGAGACAATCTCAAGATCTTTCAGAAAATCTTAAGATGAAAACGAGAGGTCTCAAGATCTTTCAAGTTGTTTTTAAACCATCTTGAGATTTTTTCATAGCATCTCGATATGCTTTAAAAATATCAAGTTTTTTTTTAAAGATCTCATGATTTATAAAGTAATCTTGAGATTTTTAAAGCATCTCGAGATGCTATGAAAAAATCTCAAGATGCTTTGAAAACAACTTGGAAAGATCTTGAGACCTTTCATTTTCATCTTAAGATTTTCTGCAAGATCTTGAGATTGTCATGAAAAATCTCAAGATTGTCTCATAAGATCTCAAGATTTCGTCTAAAATATTGAGATCTTTGGAATAAATCCTGAGATTTTTAAACTTTTAACGAAGCGTGAAGACCCCTGCTGGGGTTCATTATGATCCGCTATGTAACAGAGATGTTTTTGACAAAATATTGGATATGTACCTCTAAGCTGTGAACAGCCAGAGAGATTAGTCCAAAGTGCTCTGCTCATTCCAATAATAATCTGCTCGCTGTTAGTAATATTTCTGCAGACAATGAGAAAATGTAGCAGTAATATTTGTGGAATGTAGCAGTAATATTTGTGGAATGTAGCAGTATTGTTTGTGGATGTAGCAATAATATTTGTGGAATGTAGCAATAATATTTGTAGAATGTAGCAGTAATATTTGTGGAATGCAGCAGTAATATTTGTAGAATGTAGCAGTAATATTTGTGGAATGTAGCAGTAATATTTGTAGAATGTAGCAGTAATATTTGTGGAATGTAGCAGTATTATTTGTTGTGACAATGAGAAAATGTAGCAGTAATATTTGTGGAGAAATGTAGCAGTTATATACTTGTGGAGAAATGTAGCAGTAATACATGTATGTAGAATGTAGCAGTATTATTTGTGGAGACAATGTAGCAGTAATATTTGTAGTGACAATGAGAAAATGTAGCTCCAGTAATATTTCTGCACACAATCTGAAAATGTATGTGGTAATCTGCAGAATGAAAATGATGTCATTCGTCATTAATTATCCTCCCCATTTTTCCCTAACGAATCGTTAATTGATTTGCTTAAGAGCCAGAACGGAAGATGAGATGCGTGAGAAATAATAATGTGCCTGCGTTTGTGAACAGCACTTTAAACTCCAGAATCAGCAGGAGCCCCCCATAAATATAGGGGGTCTGTATGGGGGGATTCTGACACTTACATGTAAACTCCCAACTCGGCAGGCATAAATCTAGAGGGTCTGTACGGAGGGATCCTGACACTTAAACTTCCCAGTCAGCAGGAGCCCCCCATAAAATAGAGGGTCTGCATGGGGGGATTCTGACACTTAAACTTCCCAGTCAGCAGGAGCCCCCATGAATATAGAGGGTCTGTATGGGGGGATTCTGACACTTAAACTTCCAATTCAGCAGGAGCCCCCCATAAATATAGAAGGTCTGTATGGGGAGATTCTGACACTTAAACTTCCCAGTCAGCAGGAGTCCCCCATAAATATAGAGGGTCCGCATGGGGGGATTCTGACACTTAAACTCCCAGTCAGCAGGAGCCCCCCATAAATCTAGAGGGTCTGTATGGGGGGATCCTGACACTTAAACTTTCCAGTCAGCAGGAGCCCACATAAATATAGAGGATCTGCATGGGGGATCCTGGCAACATTTAAATGTAAATGAGAGAATGAAGCAGTTATATGTGTGGACAAATTGTGAAAACGTATGAGCATTATTTCTGGAGAAAGTGAGAAAATGTAGCAGTAATATTTATGTCCTAAGAGGGTCTACATGGAGGGATCCTGGCAGGAATTTTCTTCATAAATCCAAGAACCAACAATACAACTTAGAGTGGCCCCAGTTTCGCTGTCCTCTAACTTTCCTGTGGTAATGAATCCGTTTATTTTATACGTGTCAAACTTATTAACTCTCAGCAGACTGTGGGTTAACGAGTCGTGTAAATTAAATTTGCCATTAAAATTGGGGAACGACTTTAGTCGGTGCATGGCCTGTCCAGGGCTTCAGGTCCCTGTGCACGAAAGCTGGCAAAATGCCTGAGGATAGTCCACAACTGGTCTGAACTGGTCTGCTACATGTACATGTACAATGTATCAAGTTGGCCCTAGATATCTACATTTGTTACATCAGTGTCAAACTTATGAAGTCAGGGTTGGTAAATTAGATTTGTCATTAGAATTGGGGAACGACTTTAGTTGGTGCATGGCCTGTTCAGGGCTTAATGTCAATCCAGTGAATAGTTTCATCAGGTTGGTATGCATTGAGTAAAGAGACTCTTTTTACAGAACCAGGTCTTTTATTCAGCCGACGTTTCAGTGACCATCTGTCACCTTCCTCGAGAATTGTGACTGGTCAAAAAAAAGTTTTTCCATTTTTTTTTAATTTACATTCATTTGTAGTTTACTGATTAAATTATCTACCTTAATCTATCTATATTCCTAATCATGATCAATTTATAATACATGTAACATCCATTGCAAGGTGTACATATTTTCTGTTCTAACTGTATCTATTAGTGGCAAAGTTTTATTTTAGTCGAGTGTGTTCTATTTAAGCCAGGAGCACGCACACACACACACATAAGAGGTTACTTACTTTAATATACACAACAGATTTTGCAAATTGATATTCTTACAGATTGGTTTAGACTAAGTTGCTTGCTTTAAAATTTGTTATCTTAGATTCAGAAGTTCTGGAATATGCTGACTTTGTCCTCCATATGATTAGTTACTACCAGCTGTCCCTGTGTTGCCATGGCAACAGCCCATGGCTCCTTCATGTCTGTAGTGATGTGTTTGAGGAATTTTCCTGTCTTGTCAAACATCTCCACACGGCTGTTTCCATGGTCTGCCACGATGATGTTCCCTGCCCTGTCTGTACAGATGCCACTAGGTTGCTTCAGCTGACCTTCACCTCTTCCCCTGCCTCCAAACTGGAACAGAAACTGTCCGTCCTCCTTGTACACATAGACACAGTGGTTCTCCCAGTCTGACACAAGAATGTTCCCTTCCCCGTCCACAGTGATGTACTCTGGGCGCTTCATTCTCTGCTGCTGACCCACAGTTCTCACAAGTGTTCCATCTGGCCTGAACACTAAAACTTGACCATGTTTGTTGTCCCAGTCTACTGTGGTTTGTGTGATGAGGATGTGGTTCCTCCTGGTGTCCACGGCAACTGCTCTGGGACACCTTTTTTTCTGTAGGTCAGACTTCCTCAGCACCCTGCCCTGTTTGTTGTACTGCACAGCAAACCCAGCAGATCTAGAGCCTGTGTAACGCACCACCCACAGGTTCCCCTCCCCGTCCATGGCCACATCAAGTGGGTGTATCTCGTGTCCACCTGACACGACTGTTGGGAACTGTCGGACAAACGTTCCCTGCAGGGTGAAGACTTGGATTCTCTGGTTCCCACTGTCTGCTACAAAAATCTCCCCTTCATCTGACACTGTAACACCACTTGGACACATGAACTGACCTGTTCCTGATCCCAGTTCACCAAATGTCACCTTCTGAGGCTGATGCTCCCCTTGCCTTTGGTTACCATGGTGATGACCTGTGCCCCTTGCTGCAGGTGCTGCTGGGATAGGTGCAGATGGGAGAGACTGGACCGTCACTTGTCCCAATACTGGCACGGGGGTGTCTGTGGGCTGAAAGACAGCAGGCTGGGTTTGTACAGGAGTTGGTGCTGCTTTTCCTCTGTACTTTCCTACCACCTCTGTCAGAGCGGTTTGCTGACTGAGAATCTCGACCCATCCCTGCTGCAGTTCTTGTTCTGCTCGATCACAGGCAGCAGACAGTTCATTGACATCTGCCAACACTCGGTCCCTTTCAGTCTGTACTCTGTCCACGTTTTTTGTGTGGTTTTCTTCTGATTCAGACAAGAGGTGGTCTCTTCTCTTGGCCAGTTTCTGCACCATTTGGTTGTAGGCCTGAATGATGCTGTTGTCTCTCTGCTGTTTCTTTTCATTCAGGGTTTTCTCTTCTTCCCTCAGACTTCTGAGGAAGCTAAAGTAACTTTCCATGATATTTCTTCCATCGTTGATCAAGGCCTGGACTGTGGAACTCCTTTCTTGTGCAGCTTTTTTGATGGTTGTTGTGAGATGATCATCATGGGCCTCTTCAAAACACTGTTCGCAAATTGGAATCTGACATTGTTTACAGAACTGTTTGAGTACCTCAGAAGGGTGAGAACTGCACCTGTTTGCAGACTGGGGTTGCTGCCTTGTTTCCCCTGTCAGTGTAGCCTGGTTTTGGAATCTTTCACACATATTTGCTGCCATGAGATTGTCTGGCAAACCTGCGACCCCCTGGGGTGGCAGCCTGACCTGCCGACGACAGTTTGGGCACTGGAGGGGTAGTCGCCTACTTGCATGGTCCTGTAGACAGTCCTGACAGAAGGTGTGCTGACAGGGCAGCACCTTGGGCCTGGTGAACAGCTCCAGGCAGATGCTGCAGGACAGTTCCTCACGGATTTGTGTCCCCAAACTTGACGGTGCAGCCGCCATGATTGTTTCCTGCTGATGTGGCAGCCTCGCCCCAAGTCAAAGTCCAGCTTACGTACATGTTTGCTCAGGGCCACTCAATTAGTTGGTGAGTTGGTTTAACCCATACACGGTTAGTGTTTAATGGGCTATGTTAAAATCTTCGGAAACGATGCCAAGCCAAGACAATTATAATACAAATACAGTAAGTATTTACTAGGCAAAATAACACCCCTTTATTGTGGAGTCAGAATTTATTAATAGCATTATAAACACCCCAGAGGTGTGCATTGGTTTAACCCGTAACCCATCAGTAAGTATATAATGAGCAATATAAACACCTTATTGAAGTATGAGTTGGTCAGTATGTATTCAATAAACAATATAAACAACATCCCTTTACTGAGGTGTGAGTTGGTTTAACCCATCATTAAGTATTTAATAAGAGCACGTCGGCAGAACGTACTGCGCCTGCGCAGAACCCTGGATTTTCAAGGTATTCGGTGGATGTTTGATCAACGTTGCAATTTAGAATTTTGCTTGTTGCAGACGATATTTTTTCCGACATAACATTTGAAAACTACTGTCGGAATGTTAACCTTATACGAGCAAATACAACCTTATATGAGACGTTCTTCTGAAGTGCTATGTACAATGCATTACGGGTTTTGCGCAGGTGCAGTACGTTCTGCCGACGTGCTTTTAATAAGTGATTAAACAGCCAGACAGGTGCAGGTCATGTGACTATGATACCGTAACTTGGCGTAAGGTGTTTTATTTGCACTGTATTTCTGGTAAACTCTCCGCTGGTAATTTAGATTTGTCATTAGAATTGGGAAATATCTAACTCCTGTGCACTAAAGCTGGCAAAAGGCCTGAGGATAGTCCACAACTGGTCTGAACTGGTCTGCTACATGTACAATGTATCAATTTGGCCCTAAAGTGATACGTTTTGTAGATATAAAGGCCTAAGGATAGTCCACAACTGGTCTGAACTGGTCTGCCTGCGAAGCACAGACTGCTACATGTACATGTATCAATTTTGCTTAAGTGCTACATTTTGTAGATATTCTTACATCAGTGTCAAACCTACAAACTAAAGGCTGGTAAATTAGAATTGGAAAATAAGTTCTGGTCTGAACTGGTCTGCCTGCATAACACTGCTACATGTACCATGTATCAATTTTGCTTAAGTGCTACATTTTGTAGATATGCCACAACCTAACTTTAGGCCACACCAATTTAATTTGTTGGTTCTCGGATTTTTTCAGAAAAAAATGAAGCGACAGGGCGAAAAAATAAAAAATAAAAACAAGGTCTAGGCATCCCATTATAGGCTTAAATGCTACGGAATGAGTCATGAAGTCAACACAAAAGGCTGGGTTAAAACTTAAACATTGAATTTTGACTTTTAATCAACCACTGCAATGATAGATGGGAAAACTGTAACAAGTAGGAGAAAAGGACTTTCCTTCAACTGTTGGGGGCAAAATATGAGCATTTTTCAGTTGATTCAGGACTAGAATCAATTTTATTTTTTTTTTGCAAATCAGAAAAAAACAAAGAGGCGAATCCGAGAACCAACAAATTAAATTGGTGT